>NC_060125.1:60714068-61014068 GCF_021461395.2 Schistocerca americana | reverse complement strand
ATCTTAGAAAGTTTGGGTCTCAGTCCTCTTTTACTTATGTCGGCATTGTGCCTTTTGAATTTAATTCCGATGCAATTTCTGTATTTCATCGTCAATAAGGGGGTAGAAGGTATACAATAAACCTGAAGTGAAGCATCGGAATCTAAAACTGGACTCACAGGAGAGGTTCAATTCATAGAAAGTAAGAGTCTCAGTCCTCTTTTACTTAAGTCGGCATTGTGCCTTTTGAATTAAATTCGGATGCATTTTCTGTTTTACATCGTCAATACGAAGGTCCTAGGGATACAGTAAACCTGAAGTGAAGCATCGGAATCTTAAACTGGATTAAGAGGAGAGATTCAAATCATAGAAAGTTAGAGTGTCAGTCCTCTTGTACTTAAGTCGGCATTGTGCCTTTTTTATAAAATTCGAATGCTGTTTCTGTGTTTCATCGTCAATAAGAAGGTCCAAGGTATACAGTAAACCTGAAGTGAAGCATCGGAATATAATACTGGACTCATAGGTGAGGTTCAAATCATAGAGAGTTAGAGTGTCAGTCCTCTTGTACTTAAGTCGGCATTGTGCCTTTTGAATTTATTTCCGATGCAATTTCTGTGTTTCATCGCCAATAAGAAGGTCCAAGGGATACAGTAAACCTAAAGTGAAGCATCGGAATCTAAAACTGGACTCACAGGAGAGGTTCAAATCATAGAAAGTTAGAGTGTCAGTCCTCCAGTACTTAAGTCATCATTCTGCCTTTTGTATTAAATTCGGATGAAAACTCTGTGTTTCATCGTCAATAAGAAGGTCCAAGGGATACAGTAAACCAGAAGTGAAGCATCGGAATCTAAAACAGGACTCACAGGAGAGGTTCAAATCATAGAAAGTGAGAGTGTCAGTCCTCTTTTACTTGAGGCGGCATTGTGCCTTTTGTATTAAATTCCGATGCAATTTCTGTGTTTCATTGTCAATAAGAAGGTCCAAGGGATACAGTAAACCTGAAGTGAAGCATTGGAATCTAAAACTGACTCACAGGAGAGGTTCAAATCATAGAAAGTTAGAGTGTCAGTCCTGTTGTACTTAAGTGGGCATTGTGCCTTTTGAATTTAATTCCAATGCAATTTCTGTGTTTCATCGTCAATAAGAACGTGCAAAGTATACAGAAAAACCTGAAGTGAAGCATCGGAATCTATAACTGGACACACAGGAGAGGTTCAAATCATAGATAGTTAGATTGTCAGTCCTCTTGTACTTAATTCGGCATTGTGCCTTTTGAATTTATTTCCGATGCAATTTCTGTGTTTCATCGTCAATAAGAAGGTGCAAGGTATACAATAATCCTGAAGAGAAGCATCGGAATCTAAAACTGGACTCACAGGAGAGGTTCAAATCGTAGAAAGTGAGAGTGTCAGTCCTCTTTTACTTTAGTCGTCATTGTGCCTTTTGAATTAAATTCGGATGCAATTTCTGTGTTTCATCGTCAATACGAAGGTCCTAGGGATACAGTAAACCTGAGGTGAAGCATCGGAATCTAAAACTGGTTCACAGGAGAGGTTCAAATCAAAGACAGTTAGAGTGTCAGTCCTCTAGTACTTAAGTCTTCATTCTGCCTTTTGTATTAAATTCGGATGAAAACTCTGTGTTTCATCGTCAATAAGAAGGTCCAAGGGATACAGTAAACCAGAAGTGAAGCATCGGAATCTAAAACAGGACTCACAGGAGAGGTTCAAATCATAGAAAGAGAGAGTGTCAGTCCTCTTTTACTTGAGGCGGCATTGTGCCTTTTGTATTAAATTCGGATGCCATCTCTGTGTTTCATCGTCAATTCGAAGGTCCAAGGGATACAGGAAACCTGAAGTGAAACATCGGAATCTAAAACTGGACTCACAGGAAAGATTCAAATCATAGAATGTTAGAGTGTCAGTCCTCTTGTCTTTAAGTCGGCATTGTGCCTTTTGTATTAAATTCGGATGCAATTTCTGTGTTTCATCGTCAATAAGGAGGTCTAAATTATACAGTAAACCTAAAGTGAAGCATCGGAATCTATATCTGGACTCACTGGAGAGGTTCAAATCATAGAGAGTTAGAGTGTCAGTCCTCTTGTACTTATGTCGGCATTGTGCCTTTTGTATTAAAAATGGATGCAATTTCTGTGTTTTATCGTGAATAAGAAGGTAAAGGGATACAGTAAACCTGAAGTGAAGCATCGGAATCTAGAATTGGACTCACAGGAGAGGTTCAAATCATAGAAAGTAAGAGTCTCAGTCCTCTTTTACTTAAGTCGGCATTGTGCCTTTTGAATTAAATTCGGATGCATTTTCTATTTCTCATCGTCAATACGAAGGTCCTAGGGATACAGTAAACCAGAAGTGAAGCATCGGAATCTAAAACTGGACTCACAGGAGAGGTTCAAATCATAGAAAGTTAGAGTGTCAGTCCTCTTGTACTTAAGTCAGCATTGTGCCTTTTGAATTAATTCGGATGGAATTTCTGTGTTTCATCGTCAATAAGAAGGTGCAAAGTATACAGTAAACCTGAAGTGAAGCATCGGAATCTATAACTGGACTCACAGGAGAAGTTCAAATCATAGAACGTTAGAGTGTCAGTCCTCTTGTACTTAAGTCGGCATTGTGCCTTTTGAATTTAATTCCAATGCTATTTCTGTGTTTCATCGTCAATAAGAAGGTCCAAAGCATACAGTAAAACTGAAGTGAAGCATCGGAATCTATAACTGCACTCACAGGAGAGGTTCAAATCATAGAGAGTTAGAGTGTCTGTCCTCTTGTACTTAAGTCGGCATTGTGCCTTTTGAATTTAATTCCGATGTAATTTCTGTGTTTCATCGTCAGTAAGAACGTCCAAGGTATACGGTAAACCTGAAGTGAAGCATCGGAATCTTAAACTGGACTCAGAGGAGAGGTTCAAATCATAGAAAGTTAGAGTGTCAGTCCTCTTGTACTTAAGTTGGCATTGTGCCTTTTGTATTAAATTCGGATGCAATTTCTGTGTTTTATCGTCAATAAGAAGGTCCAAGGTATACAGTAAACCTGAAGTGAAGCATCGGAATCTAAAACTGGACTCACAGGAGAGGTTAAAATCATAGAAAGTTAGAGTGTCAGTCCTCTTGTACTTAAGTCGGCATTGTGCCTTTGGAATTTAATTCCAATGCAATTTCTGTGTTTCATCGTCAATAAGAAGGTCCAAAGTATACAGTAAAACTGAAGTGAAGCATCGGAATCTATAACTGGACTCACAGGAGAGGTTCAAATCATAGAAAGTTAGAGTGTCAGTCCTCTTGTACTTAAGTCGGCATTGTGCGTTTGAATTTAATTCCGATGGAATTTCTGTGTTTCATTGTCAATAAGAAGGTCCAAGGATACAGTAAACCTGTAGTGAAGCATCGGAATCTAAAACTGGCTCACTGGAGAGGTTCAAATCATAGAAAGTTAGAGTGTCAGTCCTGTTGTACTTAAGTGGGCATTGTGCCTTTTGAATTTAATTCCAATGCAATTTCTGTGTTTCATCGTCAATAAGAACGTGCAAAGTATACTGTAAACCTGAAGTGAAGCATCGGAATCTATAACTGGACTCACAGGAGAGGTTCAAATCATAGAGAGTTAGAGTGTCAGTCCTCTTGTACTTATGTCGGCATTGTGAATTTTGTATTAAAAATGGATGCAATTTCTGTGTATCATCGTCAATAAGAAGGTCCAAGGGATACAGTAAACCTGAAGTGAAGCATCGGAATCTAAAACTGGACTCACTGGAGAGGTTCAAATCATAGAAAGTTAGAGTGTCAGTCCTCTTGTACTTAAGTCGGCATTGTGCCTTTTGAATTTAATTCCGATGGAATTTCTGTGTTTCATTGTCAATAAGAAGGTCCAAGGGATACAGTAAACCTGAAGTGAAGCATCGGAATCTAAAACTGACTCACAGGAGAGGTTCAAATCATAGAAAGTTAGATTGTCAGTCCTCTTGTACTTAGGTCGGCATTGTGCCTTTTGAATTTAATTCCAATGCAATTTCTGTGTTCCATCGTCAATAAGAAGGTGCAAGGTATACAGTAAACCTGAAGTGAAGCATCAGAATCTAAAACTGGACTCACAGGAGAGGTTCAAATCATAGAAAGTTAGAGTGTCAGTCCTCTTGTACTTAAGTCGGCATTGTGCCTTTTGAATTTAATTCCGATGGAATTTCTGTGTTTCATTGTCAATAAGAAGGTCCAAGGGATACAGTAAACCTGAAGTGAAGCATCGGAATCTAAAACTGACTCACAGGAGAGGTTCAAATCATAGAAAGTTAGAGTGTCAGTCCTCTTGTACTTAGGTAGGCATTGTGCCTTTTGAATTTAATTCCGATGCTATTTCTGTGTTTCATCTTTAATAAGAGGGTCCAAGGTATACAATGAACCTGAAGAGAAGCATCGGAATCTAAAACTGGACTCACAGGACAGGTTCAAATCGTAGAAAGTGAGGGTGTCAGTCCTCTTTTACTTTAGTCGTCATTGTGCCTTTTGAATTAAATTCGGATGCAATTTCTGTGTTTCATCGTCAATACGAAGGGCCTCGGGATACAGTAGACCTGAAGTGAAGCATCGGAATCTAAAACTGGACTCACAGGAGAGGTTCAAATCATAGAATGTTAGAGTGTCAGTCCTCTAGTACTTAAGTCTTCATTCTGCCTTTTGTATTAAATTCGGATGAAAACTCTGTGTTTCATCGTCAATAAGAAGGTCCAAGGGATACAGTAAACCAGAAGTGAAGCATCGGAATCTAAAACAGGACTCACAGGAGAGGTTCAAATCATAGAAAGTGAGAGTGTCAGTCCTCTTTTACTTGAGGCGGCATTGTGCCTTTTGTATTAAATTCCGATGCAATTTCTGTGTTTCATCGTCAATAAGAAGGTCCAAGGGATACAGTAAACCTGAAGTGAAGCATCGGAATCTTAAACTGGACTCACAGGAGAGGTTCAAATCATAGAAAGTGTGAGTGTCAATCCTCTTGTACTTAAGTCGGCATTGTTCCTTTTGTATTAAATTCGGATGCCATCTCTGTGTTTCATCGTCAATTCGAAGGTCCAAGGGATACAGTAAACCTGAAGTGAAACATCGGAATCTAAAACTGGACTCACAGGAGAGATTCAAATCATAGAATGTTAGAGTGTCAGTCCTCTTGTCCTTAAGTCGGCATTGTGCCTTTTGTATTAAATTCGGATGCAATTTCTGTGTTTCATCGTCAATAAGGAGGTCTAAGGTATACAGTAAACCTAAAGTGAAGCATCGGAATCTATATCTGGACTCACTGGAGAGGGTCAAATCATAGAGAGTTAGAGTGTCAGTCCTCTTGTACTTAAGTCGGCATTGTGCCTTTTGAATTTAATTCCGATGCAATTTCTGTGTTTCATCGTCAATAAGAGGGTCCAAGGTATACAATAAACCTGAAGAGAAGCATCGGAATCTAAAACTGGACTCACAGGACAGGCTCAAATCGTAGAAAGTGAGAGTGTCAGTCCACTTTTACTTAAGTCGGCATTGTGCCTTTTGAATTAAATTGGGAAGCAATTTCTGTGTCTCATCGACAATTCGAAGGTCCTAGGGATACAGTAAACCTGAAATGAAGCATCGGAATCTAAAACAGGACTCACAGGATAGGTTCAAATCATAGAAAGTTAGAGTGTCAGTCCTCTTGTACTTAATTCGGCATTGTGCCTTTTGAATTTAATTCCGATGTAATTTCTGTGTTTCATCGTCAGTAAGAACGTCCAAGGTATACGGTAAACCTGAAGTGAAGCATCGGAATCTTAAACTGGACTCAGAGGAGTGGTTCAAATCATAGAAAGTTAGAGTGTCAGTCCTCTTGTACTTAAGTCGGCATTGTGCCTTTTGTATTGAATTCGGATGCAATGTCTGTGTTTTATCGTCAATACGAAGGTCCAAGGTATACAGTAAACCTGAAGTGAAGCATCGGAATCTAAAACTGGACTCACAGGAGAGGTTAAAATCATAGAAAGTTAGAGTGTCAGTCCTCTTGTACTTAAGTCTTCATTGTGCCTTTTGTATTAAATTCGGATGAAAACTCTGTGTTTCATCGTCAATAAGAAGGTCGAAGGGATACAGTAAACCAGAAGTGAAGCATCGGAATCTAAAACAGGACTCACAGGAGTGGTTCAAATCATAGAAAGTAAGAGTGTCAGTCCGCTTGTACTTAGGTCGGCATTGTGCCTTTTGAATTTAGTTCCAATGCAATTTCTGTGTTTCATCGTCAATAAGAAGGTCCAAAGTATACAGTAAAACTGAAGTGAAGCATCGGAATCTATAACTGGACTCACAGGAGAGGTTCAAATCATAGAAAGTTAGAGTGTCAGTCGTCTTGTACTTAAGTCGGCATTGTGCGTTTGAATTTAATTCCGATGGAATTTCTGTGTTTCATTGTCAATAAGAAGGTCCAAGGATACAGTAAACCTGTAGTGAAGCATCGGAATCAAAAACTGACTCACTGGAGAGGTTCAGATCATAGAAAGTTAGAGTGTCAGTACTGTTGTACTTAAGTGGGCATTGTGCCTTTTGAATTTAATTCCAATGCAATTTCTGTGTTTCATCGTCAATAAGAACGTGCAAAGTATACTGTAAACCTGAAGTGAAGTATCGGAATCTATAACTGGACTCACAGGAGAGGTTCAAATCATAGAGAGTTAGGGTGTCAGTCCTCTTGTACTTATGTCGGCATTGTGAATTTTGTATTAAAAATGGATGCAATTTCTGTGTTTCATCGTCAATAAGAAGGTCCAAGGGATACAGTAAACCTGAAGTGAAGCATCGGAATCTAAAACTGGACTCACAGGAGAGGTTCAAATCTTAGAAAGTTAGAGTGTCAGTCCTCTTGTACTTAAGTCGGCATTGTGCTAATTGAATATAATTCCGATGGAATTTCTGTGTTTCATTGTCAATAAGAAGGTCCAAGGGATACAGTAAACCTGAAGTGAAGCATCGGAATCTAAAACTGACTCACAGGAGAGGTTCAAATCATAGAAAGTTAGATTGTCAGTCCTCTTGTACTTAGGTCGGCATTGTGCCTTTTGAATTTAACTCCAATGCAATTTCTGTGTTCCATCGTCAATAAGAAGGTGCAAGGTATACAGTAAACCTGAAGTGAAGCATCAGAATCTAAAACTGGACTCACAGGAGAGGTTCAAATCAAAGAAAGTTCGAGTGTCAGTATTCTTGTACTTAAGTCGGCACTGTGCCTTTTGAATTTAATTCCGATGGAATTTCTGTGTTTCAATGTCAATAAGAAGGTCCAAGGGATACAGTAAACCTGAAGTGAAGCATCGGAATCTAAAACTGACTCACAGGAGAGGTTCAAATCATAGAAAGTTAGAGTGTCAGTCCTCTTGTAGTTAGGTCGGCATTGTGCCTTTTGAATTTAATTCCGATGCTATTTCTGTGTTTCATCGTTAATAAGAGGGTCCAAGGTATACAATAAACCTGAAGAGAATCATCGGAATCTAAAACTGGACTCACAGGACAGGTTCAAATCGTAGAAAGTGAGAGTGTCAGTCCTCTTTTACTTTAGTCGTCATTGTGCCTTTTGAATTAAATTCGGATGCAATTTCTGTGTTTCCTCGTCAATACGAAGGTCCTAGGGATACAGTAAACCTGAGGTGAAGCATCGGAATCTAAAACTGGACTCACAGGAGAGGTTCAAATCATAGAATGTTAGAGCGTCAGTCCTCTAGTACTTAAGTCTTCATTCTGCCTTTTGTATTAAATTCGGATGAAAACTCTGTGTTTCATCGTCAATAAGAAGGTCCATGGGATACAGTAAACCAGAAGTGAAGCATCGGAATCTAAAACAGGACTCACAGGAGAGGTTCAAATCATAGAAAGTGAGAGTGTCAGTCCTCTTTTACTTGAGGCGGCATTGTGCCTTTTGTATTAAATTCCGATGCAATTTCTGTGTTTCTTCGTCAATATGAAGGTCCAAGGGATACAGTAAACCTGAAGTGAAGCATCGGAATCTTAAACTGGACTCACAGGAGAGGTTCAAATCATAGAAAGTGAGATTGTCAATCCTCTTGTACTTAAGTCGGCATTGTGCCTTTTGTATTAAATTCGGATGCCATCTCTGTGTTTCATCGTCAATTCGAAGGTCCAAGGGATACAGTAAACCTGAAGTGAAACATCGGAATCTAAAACTGGACTCACAGGAGAGTTTCAAATCATAGAATGTTAGAGTGTCAGTCCTCTTGTCCTTAAGTCGGCATTGTGCCTTTTGTATTAAATTCGGATGCAATTTCTGTGTTTCTTCGTCAATAAGGAGGTCTAAGGTATACAGTAAACCTAAAGTGAAGCATCGGAATCTATATCTGGACTCACTGGAGAGGTTCAAATCATAGAGAGTTAGAGTGTCAGTCCTCTTGTACTTAAGTCGGCATTTTGCCTTTTGAATTTAATTCCGATGCAATTTCTGTGTTTCATCGTCAATAAGAGGGTCCAAGGTATACAACAAACCTGAAGAGAAGCATCGGAATCTAAAACTGGACTCACAGGACAGGCTCAAATCGTAGAAAGTGAGAGTGTCAGTCCACTTTTACTTAAGTCGGCATTGTGCCTTTTGAATTAAATTGGGATGCAATTTCTGTCTCTCATCGTCAATACGAAGGTCCTAGGGATACAGTAAACCTGAAATGAAGCATCGGAATCTAAAACTGGACTCACAGGATAGGTTCAAATCATAGAAAGTTAGAGTGTCTGTCCTCTTGTACTTAATTCGGCATTGTGCCTTTTGAATTTAATTCCGATGGAATGTCTGTGTTTCATTGTCAATAAGAAGGTCCAAGGGATACAGTAAACCTGAAGTGAAGCATTGGAATCTAAAACTGACTCACAGGAGAGGGTCAAAACATAGAAAGTTAGAGTGTCAGTCCTGTTGTACTTAAGTGGGCATTGTGCCTTTTGAATTTAATTCCAATGCAATTTCTGTGTTTCATCGTCAATAAGAACGTGCAAAGTATACAGCAAACCTGAAGTGAAGCATCGGAATCTATAACTGGACTCACAGGACAGGTTCAAATCATAGAGAGTTAGAGTGTCAGTCCTCTTGTACTTATGTCGGCATTGTGCTTTTGTATTAAAAATGGATGCAATTTCTGTGTTTTATCGTCAATAAGAAGGTGCAAAGTATACAGTAAACCTGAAGTGAAGCATCGGAATCTATAACTGGACTCACAGGAAAGGTTCAAATCATACAAAGTTAGAGTGTCAGTCCTCTTGTACTTAAGTCGGCATTGTGCCTTTTGAATTTAATTCCAATGCTATTTCTGTGTTTCATCGTCAATAAGATGGTCCAAAGCATACAGTAAAACTGAAGTGAAGCATCGGAATCTATAACTGCACTCACAGGAGAGGTTCAAATCATAGAGAGTTAGAGTGTCTGTCCTCTTGTACTTAAGTCGGCATTGTGCCTTTTGAATTTAATTCCGATGTAATTTCTGTGTTTCATCGTCAGTAAGAAGGTCCAAGGTATACGGTAAACCTGAAGTGAAGCATCGGAATCTTAAACTGGACTCAGAGGAGAGGTTCAAATCATAGAAAGTTAGAGTGTCAGTCCTCTTGTACTTAAGTCGGCATTGTGCCTTTTGCATTAAATTCGGATGAAAACTCTGTGTTTCATCGTCAATAAGAAGGTCCAAGGGATACAGTAAACCAGAAGTGAAGCATCGGAATCTAAAACAGGACTCACAGGTGTGGTTCAAATCATAGAAAGTAAGAGTGTCAGTCCTCTTGTACTTAGGTCGGCATTGTGCCTTTTGAATTTAGTTCCAATGCAATTTCTGTGTTTCATCGTCAATAAGAAGGTCCAAAGTATACAGTAAAACTGAAGTGAAACATCGGAATCTATAACTGGACTCACAGGAGAGGTTCAAATCATAGAAAGTTAGAGTGTCAGTCCTCTTGTACTTAAGTCGGTATTTTGCGTTTGAATTTAATTCCGATGGAATTTCTGTGTTTCATTGTCAATAAGAAGGTCCAAGGATACAGTAAACCTGTAGTGAAGCATCGGAATCTAAAACTGACTCACTGGAGAGGTTCAAATCATAGAAAGTTAGAGTGTCAGTCCTGTTGTACTTAAGTGGGCATTGTGCCTTTTGAATTTAATTCCAATGCAATTTCTGTGTTTCATCGTCAATAAGAACGTGCAAAGTATACTGTAAACGTGAAGTGAAGCATCGGAATCTATAACTGGACTCACAGGAGAGGTTCAAATCATAGAGAGTTAGAGTGTCAGTCCCCTTGTACTTATGTCGGCATTGTGAATTTTGTATTAAAAATGGATGCAATTTCTGTGTTTCATCGTCAATAAGAAGGTCCAAGGGATACAGTAAACCTGAAGTGAAGCATCGGAATCAAAAACTGGACTCACTGGAGAGGTTCAAATCTTAGAAAGTTAGAGTGTCAGTCCTCTTGTACTTAAGTCGGCATTGTGCCTACTGAATAAATTTCAGATGGAATTTCTGTGTTTCATTGTCAATAAGAAGGTCCAAGGGATACAGTAAACCTGAAGTGAAGCATCGGAATCTAAAACTGACTCACAGGAGAGGTTCAAATCATAGAAAGTTAGATTGTCAGTCCTCTTGTACTTAGGTCGGCATTGTGCCTTTTGAATTTAATTCCAATGCAATTTCTGTGTTTCATCGTCA
This sequence comes from Schistocerca americana, assembly GCF_021461395.2. Lineage (NCBI taxonomy): Eukaryota > Metazoa > Arthropoda > Insecta > Orthoptera > Acrididae > Schistocerca > Schistocerca americana. The sequence goes on along the minus strand of NC_060125.1, from coordinate 61,003,391 downwards.
ATAAGAAGGTGCAAGGTATACAGTAAACCTGAAGTGAAGCATCAGAATCTAAAACTGGACTCACAGGAGAGGTTCTAATCATAGAAAGTTAGAGTGTCAGTCCTCTTGTACTTAAGTCGGCATTGTGCCTTTTGAATTTAATTCCGATTCAATTTCTGTGTTTCATTGTCAATAAGAAGGTCCAAGGGATACAGTAAACCTGAAGTGAAGCATCGGAATCTAAAACTGACTCACAGGAGAGGTTCAAATAATAGAAAGTTAGAGTGTCAGTCCTCTTGTACTTAGGTCGGCATTGTGCCTTTTGAATTTAATTCCAATGCAATTTCTGTGTTTCATCGTCAATAAGAAGGTGCAAAGTATACAGTAAACCTGAAGTGAAGCATCGGTATCTATAACTGGACTCACAGAAGAGGTTCAAATCATAGAGAGTTAGAGTGTCTGTCCTCTTGTACTTCAGTCGGCATTGTGCCTTTTGAATTTAATTCCGATGCTATTTCTGTGTTTCATCGTTGATAAGAAGGTCCAAGGGATACAGTAAACCTGAAGTGAAGCATCGGAATCTAAAACTGGACTCACTGGAGAGGTTCAAATCTTAGAAAGTTAGAGTGTCAGTCCTCTTGTACTTAAGTCGGCATTGTGCCTTTTGAATTTAATTCCGATGCTATTTCTGTGTTTCATAGTTGATAAGAAGGTCCAAGGGATACAGTAAACCTGAAGTGAAGCATCGGAATCTTAAACTGGATTAAGAGGAGAGGTATTAATCATTGAAAGTTAGAGTGTCAGTCCTCTTGTACTTAAGTCGGCATTGTGCCTTTTTCATAAAATTCGAATGCTATTTCTGTGTTTCATCGTCAATAAGAAGGTCCAAGGTATTCAGTAAACCTGAAGTGAAGCATCGGAATCTAAAACTGGACTCATAGGTGAGGTTCAAATCATAGAGAGTTAGAGGGTCAGTCCTCTTGTACTTAAGTCGGCATTGTGCCTTTAGTATTAAATTCCGATGCCATTTCTGTGTTTCATCGTCAATAAGAAGGTCCAAGGGATACAGTAAACCTGAAGTGCAGCATCGGAATCTAAAACTGGACTCACAGGAGAGTTTCAAATCATAGAAAGTGAGAGTGTCAATCCTCTTGTATGTAAGTCGGCATTGTGCCTTTTGTATTAAATTCGGATGCAATCTCTGTGTTTCATCGTCAATTCGATGATCCAAGGGATACAGTAAACCTGAAGTGAAGCATCGGAATCTAAAACTGGACTCACAGGAGAGATTCAAATCATAGAATGTTAGAGTGTCAGTCCTCTTGTACTTTAGTCGGCATTGTGCCTTTTGAATGTAATTCCAATGCAATTTCTGTGTTTCATCGTCAATAAGAAGGTGCAAGGTATACAGTAAACCTGAAGTGAAGCATCAGAATCTAAAACTGGACTCACAGGAGAGGTTCAAATCATAGAAAGTTAGAGTATCAGTCCTCTTGTACTTAAGTCGGCATTGTGCCTTTTGAATTAAATTCCGATGGAATTTCTGTGTTTCATTGTCAATACGAAGGTCCAAGGGATACAGTAAACTTGAAGTGAAGCATCGGAATCTAAAACTGACTCACAGGAGAGGTTCAAATCATAGAAAGTTAGAGTGTCAGTCCTCTTGTACTTAAGTCGGCATTGTGCATTTTGAATTTAATTCCGATGTAATTTTTGTGTTTCATCGTCAGTAAGAAGGTCCAAGGGAAAGAGTAAACCTGAAGTGAAGCATCGGAATCTTAAACTGGATTAAGAGGAGACGTATTAATCATAAAAAGTTAGAGTGTCAGTCCTCTTGTACTTAAGTCGGCATTGTGCCTTTTTTATAAAATTCGAATGCTATTTCTGTGTTTCATCGTCAATAAGAAGGTCGAAGGTATTCAGTAAACCTGAAGTGAAGCATCGGAATCTAAAACTGGACTCATAGGTGAGGTTCAAATCATAGAGAGTTAGAGTGTCACTCCTCTTGTACTTAAGTCGGCATTGTGCCTTTTGAATTTAATTCCGATGCAATTTCTGTGTTTCATCGTCAATAAGAAGGTGCAAGGTATACAACAATCCTGAAGAGAAGCATTGGAATCTAAAACTGGACTCACAGGAGAGGTTCAAATCGTAGAAAGTGAGAGTGTCACTCCTCTTTTACTTCAGTCGGCATTGTGCCTTTTGAATTAAATTAGGATGCAATTTCTGTGTTTCATCGTCAATACGAAGGTCATAATGATACAGTAAACCTGAAGTGAAGCATCGGAATCTAAAACTGGACTCACAGGAGAGGTTCAAATCATAGAAAGTTAGAGTGTCAGTCCTCTAGTTCTTAAGTCTTCATTCTGCCTTTTGTATTAAATTCGGATGAAAACTCTGTGTTTCATCGTCAATAAGAAGGTCCAAGGGATACAGTAAACCAGAAGTGAAGCATCGGAATCTAAAACAGGACTCACAGGAGAGGTTCAAATCATAGAAAGTGAGAGTGTCAGTCCTCTTTTACTTGAGGCGGCATTGTGCCTTTAGTATTAAATTCCGATGCCATTTCTGTGTTTCATCGTCAATAAGAAGGTCCAAGGGATACAGTAAACCTGAAGTGCAGCATCGGAATCTAAAACTGGACTCACAGGAGAGTTTCAAATCATAGAAAGTGAGAGTGTCAATCCTCTTGTATGTAAGTCGGCATTGTGCCTTTTGTATTAAATTCGGATGCAATCTCTGCGTTTCATCGTCAATTCGATGGTCCAAGGGATACAGTAAACTTGAAGTGAAGCATCGGAATCTAAAACTGGACTCACAGGAGAGATTCAAATCATAGAATGTTAGAGTGTCAGTCCTCTTGTACTTAAGTCGGCATTGTGCCTTTTGAATTTAATTCCAATGCAATTTCTGTGTTTCATCGTCAATAAGAAGGTGCAAGGTATACAGTAAACCTGAAGTGAAGCATCAGAATCTAAAACTGGACTCACAGGAGAGGTTCAAATCATAGAAAGTTTGAGTGTCAGTCCTCTTGTACTTAAGTCGGCATTGTGCCTTTTGAATTTAATTCCGATGGAATTTCTGTGTTTCATTGTCAATAAGAAGGTCCAAGGGATACAGTAAACCTGAAGTGAAGCATCGGAATCTAAAACTGACTCACAGGAGAGGTTCAAATCATAGAAAGTTAGAGTGTCAGTCCTCTTGTACTTAGGTCGGCATTGTGCCTTTTGAATTTAATTCCAATGCAATTTCTGTGTTCCATCGTCAATAAGAACGTGCAAAGTATACAGTAAACCTGAAGTGAAGCATTGGAATCTATAACTGGACTCACAGGAGAGGTTCAAATCATGGAGAGTTAAAGTGTCTGTCTTCTTGTACTTATGTCGGCATTGTGCCTTTTGTATTAAAAATGGCTGCAATTTCTGTGTCTCATCGTCAATAAGAAGGTCCAAGGGATACAGTAAACCCGAAGTGAAGCATCGGAATCTAAAACTGGACTCACAGGAGAGGTTCAAATCTTAGAAAGTTGGAGTGTCAGTCCACTTGTACGTGAGTCTTCATTGTGCCTTTTGTATTAAATTCGGATGAAAACTCTGTGTTTCATCGTCGATAAGAAGGTCCAAGGGATACAGTAAACCAGAAGTGAAGCATCGGAATCTAAAATAGGACTCACAGGAGTGGTTCAAATCATAGAAAGTAAGAGTGTCAGTCCTCTTGTACTTAGGTCGGCATTGTGCCTTTTGAATTTAATTCCGATGGAATTTCTGTGTTTCATTGTCAATAAGAAGGTCCAAGGGATACAGTAAACCTGAAGTGAAGCATCGGAATCTAAAACTGACTCACAGGAGAGGTTCAAATCATGGAAAGTTAGAGTGTCAGTCCTCTTGTACTTAGGTCGGTATTGTGCCTTTTGAATTTAATTCCGATGGAATTTCTGTGTTTCATTGGCAATAAGAAGGTCCAAGTGATACAGTAAACCTGAAGTGAAGCATCGGAATCTAAAACTGACTCACAGGAGAGGTTCAAATCATAGAAAGTTAGAGTGTCAGTCCTCTTGTACTTAAGTCGGCATTGTGCCTTTTGAATTTAATTCCAATGCAATTTCTGTGCTTCATCGTCAATAAGAAGGTGCAAAGTATACAGTAAACCTGAAGTGAAGCGTCGGAATCTATAACTGGACTCACAGGAGAGGTTCAAATCATAGAGAGTTAGAGTGTCTGTCCTCTTGTACTTCTGTCGGCATTGTGCCTTTTGAATTTAATTCCGATGCTATTTCTGTGTTTCATCGTTGATAAGAAGGTCCAAGGGATACAGTAAACCTGAAGTGAAGCATCGGAATCTAAAATTGGACTCACTGGAGAGGTTCAAATCTTAGAAAGTTGGAGTGTCAGTCCTCTTGTACTTAAGTCGGCATTGTGCCTTTTGAATTTAATTCCGATGGAATTTCTGTGTTTCATTGTCAATAAGAAGGTCCAAGGGACACAGTACACCTGAAGTGAAGCATCGGAATCTAAAACTGACTCACAGGAGAGGTTCAAATCATAGAAAGTTAGAGTGTCAGTAATCTTGTACTTAGGTCGGCATTGTGCCTTTTGAATTTAATTCCAATGCAATTTCTGTGTTTCATCGTCAATAAGAAGGTGCAAAGTATACAGTAAACCTGAAGTGAAGCATCGGAAACTATAACTGGACTCACAGTAGAGGTTCAAATCATAGAGAGTTAGAGTATCTGTCCTCTTGTACTTCAGTCGGCATTGTTCCTTTTGAATTTTATTCCGATGTAATTTCTGTGTTTCATCGTCAGTAAGAAGGTCCAAGGGATAGAGTAAACCTGAAGTGAAGCATCGGAATCTTAAACTGGATTAAGAGGAGAGGTTCAAATCATAGAAAGTTAGAGTGTCAGTCCTCTTGTACTTAAGTCGGCATTGTGCCTTTTTTATAAGATTCGAATGCAATTTCTGTGTTTCATCGTCAACAAGAAGGTCCAAGGTATTCAGTAAACCTGAAGTGAAGCATCGGAATATAAAACTGGACTCATAGGTGAGTTTCAAATCATAGAGAGTTAGAGTGTCAGTCCTCTTGTACTTAAGTCGGCATTGTGCCTCTTGAATTAAATTCGGATGCAATTTCTGTGTTTCATCGTCAATACGAAGGTCCTAGGGATACAGTAAACCTGAAGTGAAGCATCGGAATCTAAAACTGGACTCACAGGAGAGGTTCAAATCATAGAAAGTTAGAGTGTCAGTCCTCTAGTACTTAAGTCTTAATTCTGCCTTTTGTATTAAATTCGGATGAAAACTCTGTGTTTCATCGTCAATAAGAAGGTCCAAGGAATACAGTAAACCAGAAGTGAAGCATCAGAATCTAAAACAGGACGCACAGGAGAGGTTCGAATCATAGAAAGTGAGAGTGTCAGTCCTCTTTTACTTGAGGCGGCATTGAGCCTTTTGTATTACATTCCGATGCAATTTCTGTGTTTCATCGTCAATAAGAAGGTCCAAGGGATACAGTAAACCTGAAGTGTACCATCGGAATCTAAAACTGGACTCACAGGAGAGTTTCAAATCGTAGAAAGTGAGAGTGTCAATGCTCTTGTATGTAAGTCGACATTGTGCCTTTTGTATTAAATTCGGATGCAATCTCAGTGTTTCATCGTCAATTCGAAGGTCCATGGGATACAGTAAACCTGAAGTGAAGCATCGGAATCTAAAACTGGACTCACAGGAGAGATTCAAATCATAGAATGTTAGAGTGTCAGTCCTCTTGTACTTAAGTCGGCATTGTGCCTTTTGTATTAAATTCGGATGCAATTTCTGTGTTTCATCGTCAATAAGAAGGTCTAAGGTATACAGTAAAACTAAAGTGAAGCATCGGAATCTATAACTGGACTCACTGGAGCGGTTCAAGTCATAGAGTGTTAGAGTGTCAGTCCTCTTGTACTTAAGTCGGCATTGTGCCTTTTGAATTTAATTCCGATGCAATTTCTGTGTTTGATCGTCAATAAGAGGGTCCAAGGTATACAATAAACCTGAAGAGAAGCATCGGAATCTAAAACTGGTCTCACAGGACAGGTTCAAATCGTAGAAAGTGAGAGTGTCAGTCCTCTTTTACTTAAGTTGGCATTGTGCCTTTTGAATTAAATTCGGATGCAATTTCTGTGTTTCATCGTCAATACGAAGGTCCTAGGGATACGGTAAACCTGAAGTGAAGCATCGGAATCTAAAACTGGACTCACAGGATAGGTTCAAATCATAGAAAGTTAGAGTGTCTGTCCTCTTGTACTTAAGTCGGCATTCTGCCTTTTTAATTTCATTCCGCTGGAATTTCTGTGTTTCATTGTCAATAAGAAGGACCAAGGGACACAGTAAACCTGAAGTGAAGCACCGGAATCTAAAACTGACTCACAGGAGAGGTTCAAATCATAGAAAGTTAGAGTGTCAGTCCTGTTGTACTTAAGTGGGCATTGTGCCTTTTGAATTTAATTCCAATGCAATTTCTGTGTTTCATCGTCAATAAGAACGTGCAAAGTATACGGTAAACCTGAAGTGAAGCATCGGAATCTATAACTGGACTCACAGGAGAGGATCAAATCATAGAGAGTTAAAGTGTCAGTCCTCTTGTACTTATGTCGGCATTGTGCCTTTTGTATTAAAAATGGTTGCAATTTCTGTGTCTCATCGTCAATAAGAAGGTCCAAGGGATACAGTAAACCCGAAGTGAAGCATCGGAATCTAAAACTGGACTCACAGGAGAGGTTCAAATCTTAGAAAGTTGGAGTGTCAGTCCTCTTGTACTTAAGTCTTCATTGTGCCTTTTGTATTGAATTCGGATGAAAAACCTGTGTTTCATCGTCGATAAGAAGGTCCAAGGGATACAGTAAACCAGAAGTGAAGCATCGGAATCTAAAATAGGACTCACAGGAGTGGTTCAAATCATAGAAAGTAAGAGTGTCAGTCCTCTTGTACTTAGGTCGGCATTGTGCCTTTTGAATTTAATTCCAATGCAATTTCTGTGCTTCATCGTCAATAAGAAGGTGCAAAGTATACAGTAAACCTGAAGTGAAGCATCGGAATCTATAACTGGACTCACAGGAGAGGTTCAAATCATAGAGAGTTAGAGTGTCTGTCCTCTTGTACTTCTGTCGGCATTGTGCCTTTTGAATTTAATTCCGATGCTATTTCTGTGTTTCATCGTTGATAAGAAGGTCCAAGGGATACAGTAAACCTGAAGTGAAGCATCGGAATCTAAAATTGGACTCACTGGAGAGGTTCAAATCTTAGAAAGTTGGAGTGTCAGTCCTCTTGTACTTAAGTCGGCATTGTGCCTTTTGAATTTAATTCCGATGGAATTTCTGTGTTTCATTGTCAATCAGAAGGTCCAAGGGACACAGTAAACCTGAAGTGAAGCATCGGAAGCTAAAACTGACTCACAGGAGAGGTTCAAATCATAGAAAGTTAGAGTGTCAGTCCTCTTGTACTTAGGTCGGCATTGTGCCTTTTGAATTTAATTCCAATGCAATTTCTGTGTTTCATCGTCAATATGAAGGTGCAAAGTATACAGTAAACCTGAAGTGAAGCATCGGAATCTATAACTGGACTCACAGGAGAGGTTCAAATCATAGAGAGTTAGAGTGTCAGTCCTCTTGTACTTAAGTCGGCATTGTGCCTTTTGAATTTAATTCCGATCCAATTTCTGTGTTTCATCGTCAATAAGAAGGTGCAAGGTATATAATAATCCTGAAGAGAAGCATCGGTATCTAAAACTGGACTCACAGGAGAGGTTCAAATCGTAGAAAGTGAGAGTGTCAGTCCTCTTTTACTTCAGTCGGCATTGTGCCTCTTGAATTAAATTCGGATGCAATTTCTGTGTTTCATCGTCAATACGAAGGTCCTAGGGATACAGTAAACCTGAAGTGAAGCATCGGAATCTAAAACTGGACTCACAGGAGAGGTTCAGATCATATAAAGTTAGAGTGTCAGTCCTCTAGTACTTAAGTCTTCATTCTGCCTTTTGTATTAAATTCGGATGAAAACTCTGTGTTTCATCGTCAATAAGAAGGTCCAAGGGATACAGTAAACCAGAAGTGAAGCATCGGAATCTAAAACAGGACTCACAGGAGAGGTTCGAATCATAGAAAGTGAGAGTGTCAGTCCTCTTTTACTTGAGGCGGCATTGAGCCTTTTGTATTAAATTCCGATGCAATTTCTGTGTTTCATCGTCAATATGAAGGTCCAAGGGATACAGTAAACCTGAAGTGTAGCATCGGAATCTAAAACTGGACTCACAGGGGAGTTTCAAATCGTAGAAAGTGAGAGTGTCAATGCTCTTGTATGTAAGTTGACATTGTGCCTTTTGTATTAAATTCGGATGCAATCTCTTTGTTTCATCGTCAATTCGAAGGTCCATGGGATACAGTAAACCTGAAGTGAAGCATCGGAATCTATAACTGGACTCACTGGAAAGGTTCAAATCATAGAGTGTTAGAGTGTCAGTCCTCTTGTACTTAAGTCGGCATTGTGTCTTTTGAATTTAATTCCGATGCAATTTCTGTGCTTCATCGTCAATAAGAGGGTCCAAGGTATACAATAAACCTGAAGAGAAGTATCGGAATCTAAAACTGGACTCACAGGACAGGTTCAAATCGTAGAAAGTGAGAGTGTCAGTCCTCTTTTACATAAGTCGGCATTGTGCCTTTGAATTAAATTCGGATGCAATTTCTGTGTTTCATTGTCAATAAGAAGGTCCCAGGGATACAGTAAACCTGAAGTGAAGCATCGGAATCTAAAACTGGACTCACAGGATAGGTTCAAATCATAGAAAGTTAGAGTGTCAGTCCTCTTGTACTTAAGTCGGCATTGTGCTTTTTGAATTTAATTCCGATTGAATTTCTGTGTTTCATTGTCAATAAGATGGTCCAAGGGACACAGTAAACCTGAAGTGAAGCATCGGAATCTAAAACTGACTCACAGGAGAGGTTCAAATCATAGAAAGTTAGAGTGTCAGTCATGTTGTACTTAAGTGGGCATTGTGCCTTTTGAATTTAATTCGAATGCAATTTCTGTGTTTCATCGTCAATAAGAACGTCCTAAGTATACAGTAAACCTGAGTGAAGCATCGGAATCTATAACTGGACTCACAGGAGAGGTTCAAATCATAGAGAGTTAGAGTGTCAGTCCTCTTGTACTTATGTCGGCATTGTGCCTTTTGTAATGAAAATGGCTGCAATTTCTGTGTCTCATCGTCAATAAGAAGGTCCAAGGGATACAGTAAACCCGAAGTGAAGCATCGGAATCTAAAACTGGACTCACAGGAGAGGTTCAAATCATAGAATGTTAGAGTGTCAGTCCTTTTGTACTTAAGTCGGCATTGTCCCTTTTGTATTAAATTCGGATGCAATTTCTGTGTTTCATCGTCAGTAAGAAGGTCCAAGGTATACAGTAAACCTGAAGTGAAGCTTCGGAATCTAAAACTGGACTCACAGGAGAGGTTCAAATCTTAGAAAGTTAGAGTGTCAGTCCTCTTGTTCTTAAGTCGGCATTGTGCCTTTTGAATATAATTCCGATGGAATTTCTGTGTTTCATTGTCAATAAGAAGGTCCAAGGGATACAGTAAACCTGAAGTGAAGCATCGGAATCTAAAACTGACTCACAGGAGAGGTTCAAATCATAGAAAGTTAGAGTGTCAGTCCTCTTGTACTTAGGTCGGCATTGTGCCTTTTGAATTTAATTCCAATGCAATTTCTGTGTTTCATCGTCAATACGAAGGTGCAAGGTATACAGTAAACCTGAAGTGAAACATCAGGATCTAAAACTGGACTCCCAGGAGAGGTTCAAATCATAGAAAGTTAGAGTGTCAGTCCTCTTGTACTTAAGTCGGCATTGTGCCTTTTGAATTAAATTCGGATGCAATTTCTGTGTTTCATCGTCAATACGAAGGTCCTAGGGATACAGTAAACCTGAAGTGAAGCATCGGAATCTAAAACTGGACTCACAGGATAGGTTCAAATCATAGAAAATTAGAGTGTCAGTCCTCTTGTACTTAAGGCGGCATTGTGCCTTTTGAATATAATTCCGATGGAATTTTTGTGTTTCATTGTCAATAAGAAGGTCCAAGGGATACAGTAAAAATGAAGTGAAGCATCGGAATCTAAAACTGACTCACAGGAGAGGTTCAAATCATAGAAAGTTAGAGTGTCAGTCCTCTTGTACTTAGGTCGGCATTGTGCCTTTTGAATTTAATTCCAATGCAATTTCTGTGTTTCATCGTCAATAAGAAGGTGCAATTATACAGTAAACCTGAAGTGAAGCATCAGAATCTAAAACTGGACTCACAGGAGAGGTTCACATCATAGAAAGTTAGAGTGTCAGTCCTCTTGTACTTAAGTCGGCCTTGTGCCATTTGAATTTAATTCCGATGGAATTTCTGTGTTTCATTTTCAATAAGAAGGTCCAAGGGATACAGTAAACCTGAAGTGAAGCATCGGAATCTAAAACTGACTCACAGGAGAGGTTCAAATCATAGAAAGTTAGAGTGTCAGTCCTCTTGTACTTAGGTCGGCATTGTGCCTTTTGAATTTAATTCCAATGCAATATCTGTGTTTCATCGTCAATAAGAAGGTGCAAAGTATACAGTAAACCTGAAGTGAAGCATCGGAATCTATAACTGGACTCACAGGAGAGGTTCAAATCATAGAGAGTTAGAGTGTCCGTCCTCTTGTACTTCAGTCGGCATTGTGCCTTTTGAATTTAATTCCGATGCTATTTCTGTGTTTCATCGTTGATAAGAAGGTCCAAGGGATACAGTAAACCTGAAGTGAAGCATCGGAATCTAAAACTGGACTCACTGGAGAGGTTAAAATTTTAGAAAGTTAGAGTGTCAGTCCTCTTGTACTTAAGTCGGCATTGTGCCTTTTGAATTTAATTCCGATGTAATTTCTGTGTTTCATCGTCAGTAAGAAGGTCCAAGGGATACAGTAAACCTGAAGTGAAGCATCGGAATATTAAACTGGATTAAGAGGAGAGGTTCAAATCATAGAAAGTTAGAGTGTCAGTCCTCTTGTACTTAAGTCGGCTTTGTGCCTTTTTTATAAAATTCGAATGCAATTTCTGTGTTTCATCGTCAATAAGAAGGTCCAAGGTATTCAGTAAACCTGAAGTGAAGCATCGGAATCTAAAACTGGACTCATAGGTGAGGTTCAAATCATAGAGAGTTAGAGTGTCAGTCCTCTTGTACTTAGGTCGGCATTCTGCCTTTTGAATTTAATTCCGATGCAATTTCTGTGTTTCATCGTCAATAAAAAGGTGCAAGGTATACAATAATCCAGAAGAGAAGCATCGGAATCTAAAACTGGACTCACAGGAGAAGTTCAAATCGTAGAAAGTGAGAGTGTCAGTATTCTTTTACTTCAGTCGCCATTGTGCCTTTTGAATTAAATTCGAATGCAATTTCTGTGTTTCATCGTCAGTAAGAAGGTCCTAGGGATACAGTAAACCTGAAGTGAAGCATCGGAATCTAAAACTGGACTCACAGGAGAGGTTCAAATCTCAGAAAGTTAGAGTGTCAGTCCTCTTGTTCTTAAGTCGGCATTGTGCATTTTGAATATAATTCCGATGGAATTTTTGTGTTTCATTGTCAATAAGAAGGTCCAAGGGATACAGTAAACCTGAAGTGAAGCATCGGAATCTAAAAGTGACTCACAGGAGAGGTTCAAATCATAGAAAGTTAGAGTGTCAGTCCTCTTGTACTTAGTCCGGCATTGTGCCTTTTGAATTTAATTCCAATGCAATTTCTGTGTTTCATCGTCAATAAGAAGGTGCAAGGTATACAGTAAACCTGAAGTGAAACATCAGGATCTAAAACTGGACTCACAGGAGAGGTTCAAATCATAGAAAGTTAGAGTGTCAGTCCTCTTGTACTTAAGTCGGCATTGTGCCTTTTGAATTAAATTCGGATGCAATTTCTGTGTTTCATCGTCAATACGTAGGTCCTAGGGATACAGTAAACCTGAAGTGAAGCATCGGAATCTAAAACTGGACTCACAGGATAGGTTCAAATCATAGAAAATTAGAGTGACAGTCCTCTTGTACTTAAGTCGGCATTGTGCCTTTTTAATTAAATTCCGATGGAATTTCTGTGTTTCATTGTCAATAAGATGGTCCAAGGGTCACAGTAAACCTGAAGTGAAGCATCGGAATCTAAAACTGACTCACAGGTGAGGTTCAAATCATAGAAAGTTAGAGTGTCAGTCATGTTGTACTTAAGTGGGCATTGTGCCTTTTGAATTTAATTCCAATGCAATTCCTGTGTTTCATCGTCAATAAGAACGTGCAAAGTATACAGTAAACCTGAAGTGAAGCATCGGAATCTATAACTGGACTCACAGGAGAGGTTCAAATCATAGAGAGTTAGAGTGTCAGTCCTCTTGTACTTATGTCGGCATTGTGCCTTTTGTATTAAAAATGGCTGCAATTTCTGTGTCTCATCGTCAATAAGAAGGTCCAAGGGATACAGTAAACCCGAAGTGAAGCATCGGAATCTAAAACTGGACTCACAGGAGACGTTCAAATCATAGAAAGTTAGAGTGTCAGTCCTCTTGTACTTAAGTCGGCCTTGTGCCATTTGAATTCAATTCCGATGGAATTTCTGTGTTTCATTTTCAATAAGAAGGTCCAAGGGATACAGTAAACCTGAAGTGAAGCATCGGAATCTAAAACTGACTCACAGGAGAGGTTCAAATCATAGAAAGTTAGAGTGTCAGTCCTCTTGTACTTAGGTCGGCATTGTGCCTTTTGAATTTAATTCCAATGCAATATCTGTGTTTCATCGTCAATAAGAAGGTGCAAAGTATACAGTAAACCTGAAGTGAAGCATCGGAATCTATAACTGGACTCACAGGAGAGGTTCAAATCATAGAGAGTTAGAGTGTCTGTCCTCTTGTACTTCAGTCGGCATTGTGCCTTTTGAATTTAATTCCGATGCTATTTCTGTGTTTCATCGTTGATAAGAAGGTCCAAGGGATACAGTAAACCTGAAGTGAAGCATCGGAATCTAAAACTGGACTCACTGGAGAGGTTAAAATTTTAGAAAGTTAGAGTGTCAGTCCTCTTGTACTTAAGTCGGCATTGTGCCTTTTGAATTTAATTCCGATGTAATTTCTGTGTTTCATCGTCAGTAAGAAGGTCCAAGGGATACAGTAAACCTGAAGTGAAGCATCGGAATATTAAACTGGATTAAGAGGAGAGGTTCAAATCATAGAAAGTTAGAGTGTCAGTCCTCTTGTACTTAAGTCGGCTTTGTGCCTTTTTTATAAAATTCGAATGCAATTTCTGTGTTTCATCGTCATAAGAAGGTCCAAGGTATTCAGTAAACCTGAAGTGAAGCATCGGAATCTAAAACTGGACTCATAGGTGAGGTTCAAATCATAGAGAGTTAGAGTGTCAGTCCTCTTGTACTTAGGTCGGCATTCTGCCTTTTGAATTTAATTCCGATGCAATTTCTGTGTTTCATCGTCAATAAAAAGGTGCAAGGTATACAATAATCCAGAAGAGAAGCATCGGAATCTAAAACTGGACTCACAGGAGAAGTTCAAATCGTAGAAAGTGAGAGTGTCAGTATTCTTTTACTTCAGTCGCCATTGTGCCTTTTGAATTAAATTCGAATGCAATTTCTGTGTTTCATCGTCAGTAAGAAGGTCCTAGGGATACAGTAAACCTGAAGTGAAGCATCGGAATCTAAAACTGGACTCACAGGAGAGGTTCAAATCTTAGAAAGTTAGAGTGTCAGTCCTCTTGTTCTTAAGTCGGCATTGTGCCGTTTGAATATAATTCCGATGGAATTTTTGTGTTTCATTGTCAATAAGAAGGTCCAAGGGATACAGTAAACCTGAAGTGATGCATCGGAATCTAAAAGTGACTCACAGGAGAGGTTCAAATCATAGAAAGTTAGAGTGTCAGTCCTCTTGTACTTAGGTCGGCATTGTGCCTTCTGAATTTAATTCCAATGCAATTTCTGTGTTTCATCGTCAATAAGAAGGTGCAAGGTATACAGTAAACCTGAAGTGAAACATCAGGATCTAAAACTGGACTCACAGGAGAGGTTCAAATCATAGAAAGTTAGAGTGTCAGTCCTCTTGTACTTAAGTCGGCATTGCGCCTTTTGAATTAAATTCGGATGCAATTTCTGTGTTTCATCGTCAATACGAAGGTCCTAGGGATACAGTAAACCTGAAGTGAAGCATCGGAATCTAAAACTGGACTCACAGGATAGGTTCAAATCATAGAAAATTAGAGTACCAGTCCTCTTGTACTTAAGTCGGCATTGTGCCTTTTTAATTAAATTCCGATGGAATTTCTGTGTTTCATTGTCAATAAGATGGTCCAAGGGTCACAGTAAACCTGAAGTGAAGCATCGGAATCTAAAACTGACTCACAGGTGAGGTTCAAATCATAGAAAGTTAGAGTGTCAGTCATGTTGTACTTAAGTGGGCATTGTGCCTTTTGAATTTAATTCCAATGCAATTCCTGTGTTTCATCGTCAATAAGAACGTGCAAAGTATACAGTAAACCTGAAGTGAAGCATCGGAATCTATAACTGGACTCACAGGAGAGGTTCAAATCATAGAGAGTTAGAGTGTCAGTCCTCTTGTACTTATGTCGGCATTGTGCCTTTTGTATTAAAAATGGCTGCAATTTCTGTGTCTCATCGTCAATAAGAAGGTCCAAGGGATACAGTAAACCCGAAGTGAAGCATCGGAATCTAAAACTGGACTCACAGGAGACGTTCAAATCATAGTATGTTAGAGTGTCAGTCCTTTTGTATATAAGTCGGCATTGTACCTTTTGTATTAAATTCGGATGCAATTTCTGTGTTTCATCGTCAGTAAGAAGGTCCAAGGTATACAGTAAACCTGAAGTGAAGCTTCGGAATCTAAAACTGGACTCACAGGAGAGGTTCAAATCTTAGAAAGTTAGAGTGTCAGTCCTCTTGTACTTAAGGCGGCAATGTGCCTTTTGAATATAATTCCGATGGAATTTTTGTGTTTCATTGTCAATAAGAAGGTCCCAGGGATACAGTAAAAATGAAGTGATGCATCGGAATCTAAAACTGACTCACAGGAGAGTTTAAAATCATAGAATGTTAGAGTGTCAGCCCTCTTGTACTTAGGTCGGCATTGTGCCTTTTGAATTTAATTCCAATGCAATTTCTGTGTTTCATCGTCAATAAGAAGGTGCAAGGTATACAGTAAACCTGAAGTGAAGCATCAGAATCTAAAACTGGACTCACAGGAGAGGTTCACATCATAGAAAGTTAGAGTGTCAGTCCTCTTGTACTTAAGTCGGCCTTGTGCCATTTGAATTTAATTCCGATGGAATTTCTGTGTTTCATTGTCACTAAGAAGGTCCAAGGGATACAGTAAACCTGAAGTGAAGCATCGGAATCTAAAACTGACTCACAGGAGAGGTTCAAATCATAGAAAGTTAGAGTGTCAGTCCTCTTGTACTTAGGTCGGCATTGTGCCTTTTGAATTTAATTCCAATGCAATATCTGTGTTTCATCGTCAATAAGAAGGTGCAAAGTATACAGTAAACCTGAAGTGAAGCATCGGAATCTATAACTGGACTCACAGGAGAGGTTCAAATCATAGAGAGTTAGAGTGTCTGTCCTCTTGTACTTCAGTCGGCATTGTGCCTTTTGAATTTAATTCCGATGCTATTTCTGTGTTTCATCGTTGATAAGAAGGTCCAAGGGATACAGTAAACCTGAAGTGAAGCATCGGAATCTAAAACTGGACTCACTGGAGAGGTTAAAATTTTAGAAAGTTAGAGTGTCAGTCCTCTTGTACTTAAGTCGGCATTGTGCCTTTTGAATTTAATTCCGATGTAATTTCTGTGTTTCATCGTCAGTAAGAAGGTCCAAGGGATACAGTAAACCTGAAGTGAAGCATCGGAATATTAAACTGGATTAAGAGGAGAGGTTCAAATCATAGAAAGTTAGAGTGTCAGTCATCTTGTACTTAAGTCGGCTTTGTGCCTTTTTAATAAAATTCGAATGCAATTTCTGTGTTTCATCGTCAATAAGAAGGTCCAAGGTATTCAGTAAACCTGAAGTGAAGCATTGGAATCTAAAACTGGACTCATAGGTGAGGTTCAAATCATAGAGAGTTAGAGTGTCAGTCCTCTTGTACTTAGGTCGGCATTCTGCCTTTTGAATTTAATTCCGATGCAATTTCTGTGTTTCATCGTCAATAAAAAGGTGCAAGGTATACAATAATCCAGAAGAGAAGCATCGGAATCTAAAACTGGACTCACAGGAGAGTTCAAATCGTAGAAAGTGAGAGTGTCAGTCCTCTTTTACTTCAGTCGCCATTGTGCCTTTTGAATTAAATTCGAATGCAATTTCTGTGTTTCATCGTCAATACGAAGGTCCTAGGGATACAGTAAACCTGAAGTGAAGCAACGGAATCTAAAACTGGACTCACAGGAGAGGTTCAAATCATAGAAAGTTAGAGTGTCAGTCCTCTAGTACTTAAGACCTCATTCTGCCTTTTGTATTAAATTCGGATGAAAACTCTGTGTTTCATCGTCAATAAGAAGGTCCAAGGGATACAGTAAACCAGAAGTGAAGCATCGGAATCTAAAACAGGACTCACAGGAGAGGTTCAAATCATAGAAAGTGAGAGTGTCAGTCCTCTTTTACTTGAGGCGGCATTGTGCCTTTTGTATTAAATTCCGATGCAATTTCTGTGTTTCATCGTCAATAAGAAGGTCCAAGGGATACAGTAAACCTGAAGTGAAGCATCGGAATCTAAAACTGACTCACAGGAGAGGTTCAAATCATAGAATGTTAGAGTGTCAGTCCTCTTGTACTTAAGTCGGCATTGTGCCTTTTGTATTAAATTCGGATGCAATTTCAGTGTTTCATCGTCAATAAGAAGGTCTAAGGTATACAGTAAACCTAAAGTGAAGCATCGGAATCTATAACTGGACTCTCTGGAGAGGTTCAAATCATAGAGAGTTAGAGTGTCAGTCCTCTTGTACATAAGTCGGCATTGTACTTTTTGAATTTAATTCCGATGCAATTTCTGTGTTTCATCGTCAATAAGAGGGTCCAAGGTATACAATAAACCTGAAGAGAAGCATCGGAATCTAAAACTGGACTCACAGGACAAGTTGAAATCGTAGAAAGTGAGAGTGTCTGTCCTCTTTTACTTAAGTCGGCATTGTGCCTTTTGAATTGATTTCGGATGCAATTTCTGTGTTTCATCGTCAATACGAAGGTCCTAGGGATACAGTAAACCTGAAGTGAAGCATCGGAATCTAAAACTGGACTCACAGGATAGGTTCAAATTATAGAAAGTTAGAGTGTCAGTCCTCTTGTACTTAAATCGGCATTGTGCCTTTTTAATTTAATTCCGATGGAGTTTCTGTGTTTCATTGTCAATAAGAAGGTCCAAGGGATACAGTAAACCTGAAGTGAAGCATCGGAATCTAAAACTGACTCACAGGAGAGGTTCAAATCATAGAAAGTTAGAGTGTCAGTCCTGTTGTACTTATGTGGGCATTGTGCCTTTTAAATTTAATTCCAATGCAATTTCTGTGTTTCATTGTCAATAAGAACGTGCAAAGTATACAGTAAACCTAAAGTGAAGCATCGGAATCTATAACTGGACTCACAGGAGGGGTTCAAATCATAGAGAGTTAGAGTGTCAGTCCTCTTGTACATATGGCGGCATTGTGCCTTTTGTATTAAAAATGGCTGCAATTTCTGTGTCTCATCGTCAATAAGAAGGTCCAAGGGATACAGTAAACCCGAAGTGAAGCATCGGAATCTAAAACTGGACTCACAGGAGAGGTTCAATTCATAGAATGATAGAGTGTCAGTCCTTTTGTACTTAAGTCGGCATTGTCCCTTTTGTATTAAATTCGGATGCAATTTCTGCGTTTCATCGTCAGTAAGAAGGTCCAAGGTATACTGTAAACCTGAAGTGAAGCTTCGGAATCTAAAACTGGACTCACAGGAGAGGTTCAAATCTTAGAATGTTAGAGTGTCAGTCCTCTTTTACTCATGTCGGCATTGTGCTTTTTGAATTCAATTCCGATGCAATTTCTGTGTTTCATCGTCAATAAGGGGGTAGAAGGTATACAATAAACCTGAAGTGAAGCATCAGAATCTGAAACTGGACTCACAGGACAGGTTCAAATCATAGAAAGTAAGAGTCTCAGTCCTCTTTTACTTAAGTCGGCATTGTGCTTTTTGAATTAAATTCGGATGCATTTTCTGTTTTTCATCGTCAATACGAAGGTCCTAGGAATACAGTAAACCAGAAGTGAAGCATCGGAATCTAAAACTGGACTCACAGGAGAGGTTCAAATCATAGAAAGTTAGAGTGTCAGTCCTCTTGTACTTAAGTCGGCATTGTGCCTTTTGAATTTAATTCCGATGGAATTTCTGTGTTTCATCGTCAATAAGAAGGTGCAAAGTAGACAGTAAACCTGAAGTGAAGCATCGGAATCTATAACTGGACTCACAGGAGAGGTTCAAATCATAGATATTTAGACTGTCTGTGCTCTTGTTCTTAAGTCGGCATTGTGCCTTTTGAATTTAATTCCGATGCAATTTCTGTGTTTCATCGTCAATAAGAAGGTCCAAGGGATACAGTAAACCTGAAGTAAAGCATCGGAATCTAAAACTGGACTCACAGGAGAGGTTCAAATCTTAGAAAGTTAGAGTGTCAGTTCTCTGGTACTTAAGTCGGCATTGTGCTTTTTGAATTTAATTCCGATGTAATTTCTGTGTTTCATCGTCAATAAGAAGGTCCAAGGGATACAGTAAACCTGAAGTGAAGCATCGGGATCGTAAACTGGATTAAGAGGAGAGGTTCAAATCATAGAAGGTTAGGGTGTCAGTCCTCTTGTACTTAAGTCGGCATTGTGCCTTTTTTATAAAATTAGGATGCAATTTCTGTGTTTCATCGTCAATAAGATCGTCCAAGGTATTCAGTAAACCTGAAGAGAAGCATCGGAATCTAAAACTGGACTCACAGGAGAGGTTCAATTCGTAGAGAGTGAGAGTGTCAGTCCTCTTTTACTTAAGTCGGCATTGTGCCTTTTGAATTAAATTCGGATGCAATTTCTGTATTTCATCGTCAATACGAAGGTCCTAGGGATACAGTAAACCTGAAGTATAGCATCGGAATCTAAAACTGGACTCACAGGAGAGGTTCAAATCATAGAAAGTTAGAGTGTCAGTCCTCTTGTACTTAAGTCGGCTTTGTGCCTTTTGAATTTAATTCCAATGCAATTTCTGTGTTTCATCGTCAATAAGAAGGTCCAAAGTATACAGTAAAAATGAAGTGAAGCATCGGAATCTATAACTGGACTCACAGGAGAGGTTCAAATCATAGAGAGTTAGAGTGTCTGTCCTCTTGTACTTAAGTCGGCATTGTGCCTTTTGAATTAAATTCCGATGCAATTTCAGTGTTTCATCGTCAATAAGAAGGTCCGAGGGATACAGTTAACCTGAAGTGAAGCATCGGAATCTAAAACTGGACTCACAGGAGAGGTTCAAATCTTAGAAAGTTAGAGTGTCAGTACTCATGTACTTAAGTCGGCATTGTGCCTTTTGAATTTAATTCCGATGTAATTTCTGTGTTTCATCGTCAGTAAGAAGGTACAAGGGATACGGTAAACCTGAAGTGAAGCATCGGAATCTTAAACTGGACGCAGAGGAGAGGTTCAAATCATAGAAAGTTGGAGTGTCGGGTCCTCTTGTACTTAAGTCGGCATTGTGCCTTTTGTATTAAATTCGGATGCAATTTCTGTGTTTAATCTTCAATAAGAAGGTCCAAGGTATACAGTAAACCTGAAGTGAAGGATCGGAATCTAAAACTGGACTCACAGGAGAGGTTCAAATCATAGAGAGTTAGAGTGTCAGTCCTCTTGTACATAAGTCGGCATTGTGCCTTTTGAATTTAATTCCGATGCAATTTCTGTGTTTCATCGTCAATAAGAGGGTCCAAGGTATACAATAAACCTGAAGAGAAGCATCGGAATCTAAAACTCGACTCACAGGACAGGTTGAAATCGTAGAAAGTGAGAGTGTCAGTCCTCTTTTACTTAAGTCGGCATTGTGCCTTTTGAATTGAATTCGGATGCAATTTCTGTGTTTCATCGTCAATACGAAGGTCCTAGGGATACAGTAAACCTGAAGTGAAGCATCGGAATCTAAAACTGGACTCACAGGATAGGTTCAAATCATAGAAAGTTAGAGGGTCAGTCCTCTTGTACTTAAGTCGGCATTGTGCCTTTTTAATTTAATTCCGATGGAATTTCTGTGTTTCATTGTCAATAAGAAGGTCCAAGGGATACAGTAAACCTGAAGTGAAGCATCGGAATCTAAAACTGACTCACAGGAGAGGTTCAAATCATAGAAAGTTAGAGTGTCAGTCCTGTTGTACTTAAGTGGGCATTGTGCCTTTTAAATTTAATTCCAATGCAATTTCTGTGTTTCATCGTCAATAAGAACGTGCAAAGTATACAGTAAACCTTAAGTGAAGCATCGGATTCTATAACTGGACTCACAGGAGGGGTTCAAATCATAGAGAGTTAGAGTGTCAGTCCTCTTGTACATATGGCGGCATTGTGCCTTTTGTATTAAAAATGGCTGCAATTTCTGTGTCTCATCGTCAATAAGAAGGTCCAAGGGATACAGTAAACCCGAAGTGAAGCATCGGAATCTAAAACTGGACTCACAGGAGAGGTTCAATTCATAGAATGTTAGAGTGTCAGTCCTTTTGTACTTAAGTCGGCATTGTCCCTTTTGTATTAAATTCGGATGCAATTTCTGCGTTTCATCGTCAGTAAGAAGGTCCAAGGTATACTGTAAACCTGAAGTGAAGCTTCGGAATCTAAAACTGGACTCACAGGAGAGGTTCAAATCTTAGAATGTTAGAGTGTCAGTCCTCTTTTACTCATGTCGGCATTGTGCCTTTTGAATTCAATTCCGATGCAATTTCTGTGTTTCATCGTCAATAAGGGGGTAGAAGGTATACAATAAACCTGAAGTGAAGCATCAGAATCTGAAACTGGACTCACAGGACAGGTTCAAATCATAGAAAGTAAGAGTCTCAGTCCTCTTTTACTTAAGTCGGCATTGTGCTTTTTGAATTAAATTCGGATGCATTTTCTGTTTTTCATCGTCAATACGAAGGTCCTAGGAATACAGTAAACCAGAAGTGAAGCATCGGAATCTAAAACTGGACTCACAGGAGAGGTTCAAATCATAGAAAGTTAGAGTGTCAGTCCTCTTGTACTTAAGTCGGCATTGTGCCTTTTGAATTTAATTCCGATGGAATTTCTGTGTTTCATCGTCAATAAGAAGGTGCAAAGTAGACAGTAAACCTGAAGTGAAGCATCGGAATCTATAACTGGACTCACAGGAGAGGTTCAAATCATAGATATTTAGACTGTCTGTGCTCTTGTTCTTAAGTCGGCATTGTGCCTTTTGAATTTAATTCCGATGCAATTTCTGTGTTTCATCGTCAATAAGAAGGTCCAAGGGATACAGTAAACCTGAAGTAAAGCATCGGAATCTAAAACTGGACTCACAGGAGAGGTTCAAATCTTAGAAAGTTAGAGTGTCAGTTCTCTGGTACTTAAGTCGGCATTGTGCTTTTTGAATTTAATTCCGATGTAATTTCTGTGTTTCATCGTCAATAAGAAGGTCCAAGGGATACAGTAAACCTGAAGTGAAGCATCGGGATCGTAAACTGGATTAAGAGGAGAGGTTCAAATCATAGAAGGTTAGGGTGTCAGTCCTCTTGTACTTAAGTCGGCATTGTGCCTTTTTTATAAAATTAGGATGCAATTTCTGTGTTTCATCGTCAATAAGATCGTCCAAGGTATTCAGTAAACCTGAAGAGAAGCATCGGAATCTAAAACTGGACTCACAGGAGAGGTTCAATTCGTAGAGAGTGAGAGTGTCAGTCCTCTTTTACTTAAGTCGGCATTGTGCCTTTTGAATTAAATTCGGATGCAATTTCTGTATTTCATCGTCAATACGAAGGTCCTAGGGATACAGTAAACCTGAAGTATAGCATCGGAATCTAAAACTGGACTCACAGGAGAGGTTCAAATCATAGAAAGTTGGAGTGTCAGTCCTCTTGTACTTAAGTCGGCTTTGTGCCTTTTGAATTTAATTCCAATGCAATTTCTGTGTTTCATCGTCAATAAGAAGGTCCAAAGTATACAGTAAAAATGAAGTGAAGCATCGGAATCTATAACTGGACTCACAGGAGAGGTTCAAATCATAGAGAGTTAGAGTGTCTGTCCTCTTGTACTTAAGTCGGCATTGTGCCTTTTGAATTAAATACCGATGCAATTTCAGTGTTTCATCGTCAATAAGAAGGTCCGAGGGATACAGTTAACCTGAAGTGAAGCATCGGAATCTAAAACTGGACTCACAGGAGAGGTTCAAATCTTAGAAAGTTAGAGTGTCAGTACTCATGTACTTAAGTCGGCATTGTGCCTTTTGAATTTAATTCCGATGGAATTTCTGTGTTTCATCGTCAGTAAGAAGGTACAAGGGATACGGTAAACCTGAAGTGAAGCATCGGAATCTTAAACTGGACGCAGAGGAGAGGTTCAAATCATAGAAAGTTGGAGTGTCGGGTCCTCTTGTACTTAAGTCGGCATTGTGCCTTTTGTATTAAATTCGGATGCAATTTCTGTGTTTAATCTTCAATAAGAAGGTCCAAGGTATACAGTAAACCTGAAGTGAAGGATCGGAATCTAAAACTGGACTCACAGGAGAGGTTCAAATCATAGAGAGTTAGAGTGTCAGTCCTCTTGTACATAAGTCGGCATTGTGCCTTTTGAATTTAATTCCGATGCAATTTCTGTGTTTCATCGTCAATAAGAGGGTCCAAGGTATACAATAAACCTGAAGAGAAGCATCGGAATCTAAAACTCGACTCACAGGACAGGTTGAAATCGTAGAAAGTGAGAGTGTCAGTCCTCTTTTACTTAAGTCGGCATTGTGCCTTTTGAATTGAATTCGGATGCAATTTCTGTGTTTCATCGTCAATACGAAGGTCCTAGGGATACAGAAAACCTGAAGTGAAGCATCGGAATCTAAAACTGGACTCACAGGATAGGTTCAAATCATAGAAAGTTAGAGGGTCAGTCCTCTTGTACTTAAGTCGGCATTGTGCCTTTTTAATTTAATTCCGATGGAATTTCTGTGTTTCATTGTCAATAAGAAGGTCCAAGGGATACAGTTAACCTGAAGTGAAGCATCGGAATCTAAAACTGACTCACAGGAGAGGTTCAAATCATAGAAAGTTAGAGTGTCAGTCCTGTTGTACTTAAGTGGGCATTGTGCCTTTTAAATTTAATTCCAATGCAATTTCTGTGTTTCATCGTCAATAAGAACGTGCAAAGTATACAGTAAACCTTAAGTGAAGCATCGGATTCTATAACTGGACTCACAGGAGAGGTTCAAATCATAGAGAGTTAGAGTGTCAGTCCTCTTGTACTTATGTCGGCATTGTGCCTTTTGTATTAAAGATGGCTGCAATTTCTGTGTCTCATCGTCAATAAGAAGGTCCAAGGGATACAGTAAACCCGAAGTGAAGCATCGGAATCTAAAACTGGACTCACAGGAGAGGTTCAATTCATAGAATGTTAGAGTGTCAGTCCTTTTGTACTTAAGTCGGCATTGTCCCTTTTGTATTAAATTCAGATGCAATTTCTGCGTTTCATCGTCAGTAAGAAGGTCCAAGGTATACTGTAGACCTGAAGTGAAGCTTCGGAATCTAAAACTGGACTCACAGGAGTGGTTCAAATCTTAGAAAGTTTGTGTGTCAGTCCTCTTTTACTTCTGTCGGCATTGTGCCTTTTGAATGTAATTCCGATGCAATTTCTGTGTTTCATCGTCAATAAAGGGGCAGAAGGTATACAATAAACCTGAAGTGAAGCATCGGAATCTGAAACTGGACTCACAGGAGAGGTTCAAATCATAGAAAGTAAGAGTCTCAGTCCTCTTGTACTTAAGTCGGCATTGTGCCTTTTGAATGAAATTCGGATGCATTTTCTGTTTTTCATCGTCAATACGAAGGTCCTAGGGATACAGTAAACCAGAAGTGAAGCATCGGAATCTAAAACTGGACTCACAGGAGAGGTTCAAATCATAGAGAGTTAGACTGTCTGTGCTCTTGTCCTTAAGTCGGCATTGTGCCTTTTGAATTTAATTCCGATGCAATTTCTGTGTTTCATCGTCAATAAGAAGGTCCAAGGGATGCAGTAAACCTGAAGTGAAGCATCGGGATCTTAAACTGGATTAAGAGGAGAGGTTCAAATCGTAGAAGGTTAGGGTGTCAGTCCTCTTGTACTTAAGTCGGCATTGTGCCTTTTTTATAAAATTAGGATGCAATTTCTGTGTTTCATCGTCAATAAGAACGTCCAAGGTATTCAGTAAACCTGAAGTGAAGCATCGGAATCTATAACTGGACTCACAGGAGAGGTTCAAATCATAGAGAGTTAGAGTGTCAGTCCTCTTGTACTTATGTCGGCATTGTGCCTTTTGTATTAAAAATGGCTGCAATTTCTGTGTCTCATCGTCAATAAGAAGGTCCAAGGGATACAGTAAACCCAAAGTGAAGCATCGGAATCTAAAACTGGACTCACAGGAGAGGTTCAATTCATAGAATGTTAGAGTGTCAGTCCTTTTGTACTTAAGTCGGCATTGTCCCTTTTGTATTAAATTCGGATGCAATTTCTGCGTTTCATCGTCAGTAAAAAGGTCCAAGGTATGCTGTAGACCTGAAGTGAAGCTTCGGAATCTAAAACTGGACTCACAGGAGAGGTTCAAATCTTTGAAAGTTTGTGTGTCAGTCCTCTTTTACTTATGTCGGCATTGTGCCTTTCGAATTTAATTCCGATGCAATTTCTGTTTTTCATCGTCAATAAGGGGGCAGAAGGTATGCAATAAAACTGAAGTGAAGCATCGGAATCTGAAACTGGACTCACAGGAGAGGTTCAAATCATAGAAAGTAAGAGTCTCAGTCCTCTTTTATTTAAGTCGGCATTGTGCCTTTTGTATTAATTTCGGATGCATTTTCTGTTTTTCATCGTCAATACGAAGGTCCTAGGGATGCAGTAAACCAGAAGTGAAGCATCGGAATCTGAAACTGGACTCACAGGAGAGGTTCAAATCATAGAGAGTTAGACTGTCTGTGCTCTTGTTCTTAAGTCGGCATTGTGCCTTCTGAGTTTAATTCCGATGCAATTTCTGCGTTTCATCGTCAATAAGAAGGTCCAAGGGATACAGTAAACCTGAAGTAAAGCATCGGAATCTAAAACTGGACTCACAGGAGAGGTTCAAATCGTAGAGAGTGAGAGTGTCAGTCCTCTTTTACTTAAGTCGGCATTGTGCCTTTTGAATTAAATTCAGATGCAATTTCTGTATTTCATCGTCAATACGAAGGTCCTAGGGATACAGTAAACCTGAAGTATAGCGTCGGAATCTAAAACTGGACTCACAGGAGAGGTTCAAATCATAGAAAGTTAGAGTGTCAGTCCGCTTGTACTTAAGTCGGCATTGTGCATTTGAATTTAATTCCGATGGAATTTCTGTGTTTCATTGTCAATAAGAAGGTCCAAGGGATACAGTAAACCTGTAGTGAAGCATCGGAATCTAAAACTGACTCACAGGAGAGGTTCAAATCATAGAAAGTTAGAGTGTCAGTCCTCTTGTACTTAAGTCGGCATTGTGCCTTTTGAATTTAATTCCAATGCAATTTCTGTGTTTCATCGTCAATAAGAAGGTCCAAAGTATACAGTAAAAATGAAGTGAAGCATCGGAATCTATAACTGGACTCACAGGAGAGGTTCAAATCATAGAGAGTTAGAGTGTCTGTCCTCTTGTACTTAAGCCGGCATTGTGTCTTTTGAATTAAATTCCGATGCAATTTCTGTGTTTCATCGTCAATAAGAAGGTCCAAGGAATACAGTAAACCTGAAGAGAAGCATCGGAATCTAAAACTGGACTCACAGGAGAGGTTCAAATCTTAGTAAGTTAGAGTGTTTGTACTCTTGTACTTAAGTCGGCATTGTGCCTTTTGAATTTAGTTCCGATGTAATTTCTGTGTTTCATCGTCAGTAAGAAGGTCCAAGGGATACGGTAAATCTGAAGTGAAGCATCGGAATCTCAAACTGGACTCAGAGGAGAGTTTCAAATCATAGAAAGTTAGAGTGTCAGTCCTCTTGTACTTAAGTCGGCATTGTGCCTTTTGTATTAAATTCGGATGCAATTTCTGTGTTTTATCGTCAATAAGAAGGTCCAAGGTATACCGTAAACCTGAAGTGAAGGATCGGAATCTAAAACTGGACTCACAGTAGAGGTTCAAATCATAGAAAGTTAGAGTGTCAGTCCTCTTGTACTTAAGTCTTGATTGTGCCTTTTGTATTAAATCGGATGAAAACTCTGTGTTTCATCGTCAATATGAAGGTCCAAGGGATACAGTAAACCAGAAGTGAAGCATCGGAATCTAAAACAGGACCCACAGGAGAGGTTCAAATCATAGAAAGTGAGAGTGTCAGTCCTCTTTTACTTGAGGCGGCATTGTGCCTTTTGTATTAAATTCCGATGCAATTTCTGTGTTTCATCGTCAATAAGAAGGTCCAACGGATACAGTATACCTGAAGTGAAGCATCGGAATCTGAAACTGGACTCACAGGAGAGGTTTAAATCATAGAAAGTGAGAGTGTCAGTCCTCTTGTGCTTATGTCGGCATTGTGCATTTTGTATTACATTCGGATGCAATCTCTGTGTTTCATCGTCAATTCGAAGGTCCAAGGGATACAGTAAACCTGAAGTGAAACATCGGAATCTAAAACTGGACTCACAGGAGAGATTCAAATCATAGAATGTTAGAGTGTCAGTCCTCTTGTACTTAAGTCGCCATTGTGCCTTTTGTATTAAATTCGGATGCAATTTCTGTGTTTCATCGTCAATAAGAAGGCCTAAGGTATACAGTAAACCTAACGTGAAGCATCGGAATCCATAACTGGACTCACAGGAGAGGTTCAAATCATAGAGAGTTACAGTGTCAGTCCTCTTGTACTTATGTCGGCATTGTGCCTTTTGAATTTAATTCCAATGCAATTTCTGTGCATCATCGTCAATAAGAAGGTGCAAAGTATACAGTAAACCTGAAGTGAAGCATCGGAATCTATAACTGGACTCACAGGAGAGGTTCAAATCAAAGAGAGTTAGAGTGTCAGTCCTCTTGTACTTATGTCGGCATTGTCCCTATTGTATTAAATTCGGATGCAATTTCTGTGTTTCATCGTCAGTAAGATGGTCCAAGGTATACACTAAACCTGAAGTGAAGCTTCGGAATTCAAAACTAGACTCACAGGAGAGGTTCAAATCTTAGAAAGTTTGAGTGTCAGTCCTCTTTTACTTAAGTCGGCATTGTGCCTTTTGAATTTAATTCCAATGCAATTTCTGTGTTTCATCGTCAATAAGAGGGTCCAAGGTATACAATAAACCTGAAGAGAAGCATCGGAATCTAAAACTGGACTCACAAGACAGGTTCAAATCGTAGAAAGTGGGACTGTCAGTCCTCTATTACTTAAGTCGGCATTGTGCTTTTGAATTACATTCGGATGCAATTTCAGTGTTTCATCGTCAATACGAAGGTCCTAGGGATACAGTAAACCTGAAGTGAAGCATCGGAATCTAAAACTGGACTCACAGGAGAGGTTCAAATCATAGGAAGTTAGAGTGTCAGTCCACTTGTACTTAAGTCGGCATTGTCCCTATTGTATTAAATTCGGATGCAATTTCTGTGTTTCATTGTCAGTGAGAAGGTCCAAGTTATACAGTAAACCTGAAGTGAAGCTTCGGAACTTAAAACTGGACTCACAGGAAAGGTTCAAATCTTAGAAAGTTAGAGTGTTAGTCCTCTTTTACTTAAGTCGGCATTGTGCCTTTTGAATTTAATTCCGATGCAATTTCTGTGTATCATCGTCAATAAGAGGGTAGAAGGTATACAATAAACCTGAAGTGAAGCATCGGAATGTAAAACTGGTCTCACAGGAGAGGTTCAAATCATAGAAAGTGAGAGACTCAGTCCTCTTTTACTTAAGTCGGCTTTGTGCCCTTGGAATTAAATTCGGATGCAATTTCTGTGTTTCATCGTCAACAAGAAGGTCCTAGGGATACAGTAAACCTGAAGTGAAGCATCGGAATCTAAAACTGGACTCACAGGAGAGGTTCAAATCTTAGAAAGTTAGAGTGTCAGTCCTCTTGTACTTAAGTCGGCATTGTGCCTTTTGAATTTAATTCCGATGGAATTTCTGTGTTCCATCGTCAATAAGACGGTGCAAAGTATACAGTAAACCTGAAGTGAAGCATCGGAATCTAAAACTGGACTCACAGGAGAGGTTCAAAACGTAGAACGTGAGAGTGTCAGTCCCCTTGTACTTAAGTCGGCATTGTGCCTATTGAATTAAATTCGGATGCAATTTCTGTGTTTCATCGTCAATACGAAGGTCCTAGGGATACAGTAAACCTGAAGTGAAGCATCGGAATCTAAAACTGGACTCACAGGAGAGGTTCAAATCATAGAAAGTTAGAGTGTCGGTCCTCTTGTACTTAAGTCGGCATTGTGCATTTGAATTTAATTCCGATGGAATTTCTGTGTTTCATTGTCAATACGAAGGTCCAAGGGATACAGTAAACCTGTAGTGAAGCATCGGAATCTAAAACTTCCTCACAGGAGAGGTTCAAATCATAGAAAGTTAGAGTGTCAGTCCTCTTGTACTTAAGTCGGCATTGTGCCTTTTGAATTTAATCCCAATGCAATTTCTGTGTTTCATCGTCAATAAGAAGGTCCAAAGTATACAGTAAACCTGAAGTGAAGCATCGGAATCTATAACTGGACTCACAGGAGAAGTTCAAATCATAGAGAGTTACAGTGTCTGTCCTCTTGTACTTAAGTCGGCTTGGTGAATTTTGAATTTATTTCCGATGCAATTTCTGTGTTTCATCGTCAATAGGAAGGTCCAAGGGATACAGTAAACCTGAAGTGAAGCGTCGGAATCTAAAACTGGACTCACAGGAGAGGTTCAAATCTTAGATAGTTAGAGTGTCAGTCCTCATGTACTTAAGTCGGCATTGTGCCTTTTGTATTAAATTCCGATGCAATTTCTGTGTTTCATCGTCAATAAGAAGGTCCTAGGGATACAGTAATCCTGAAGTGAAGCATCGGAATCTAAAACTGGACTCACAGGAGAGGTTCAAATCATAGAAAGTGAGAGTGTCAGTCCTTTTGTACTTAAGTCGGCTTTGTGCCTTTTGTAGCAAATTCGGATGCAATCCCTGTGTTTCATCGTCAATTCGAAGGTCCAAGGGATACAGTAAACCTGAAGTGAAGCATCGGAATCTAAAACTGGATTCACAGGAGAGATTTAAATCATAGAATGTCACAGTGTCAGTCCTCTTGTACTTAAGTCGGCATTGTGCCTTTTGTATTAAATTCGGATGCAATTTCTGTGTTTCATCGTCAATAAGAAGGTCTAAGGTATACATTAAACCTAATGTGAAGCATCGGGATCTATAACTGGACTCACAGGAGAGGTTCAAATCATAGAGAGTTAGAGTGTCAGTCCTCTTGTACTTAAGTCGGCATTGTGCCTTTTGAATTTAATTCCAATGCAATTTCTGTGTTTCATCGTCAATAAGAAGGTGCAAAGTATACAGTAAACCTGAAGTGAAGCATCGGAAACTAAAACTGGACTCACAGGAGAGATTTAAATCATAGAATGTTAGAGTGTCAGTCCTCTTGTACTTAAGTCGGCATTGTCCCTATTGTACTAAATTCGGATGCAATTTCTGTGTTTCATGGTCAGTAAGAAATTCCAAGGTATACAGTAAACCTGAACTGAAGCTTCGGAATCTAAAACTGGACTCACAGGAGAGGTTCAAATCTTAGAAAGTTAGAGGGTCAGTGCTCTTTTACTTAAGACGGCATTGTGCCTTTTGAATTTAATTCCGATGCAATTTCTGTGTTTCATTGTCAATAAGAGGGTAGAAGTTATACAATAAACCTGAAGTGAAGCATCGGAATCTAAAACTGGACTCACTGGAGAGGTTCAAATCATAGAAAATGAGAGTCTCAGTCCTCTTTTTTTACTTAAGTCGGCATTGTGCCTTTTGAATTAAATTCGGATGCAATTTCTGTTTTTCATCGTCAATACGAAGGTCCTAGGGATACAGTAAACCTGAAGTGAAGCATCGGAATCTAAAACTGGACTCACAGGAGAGGTTCAAATCTTAAAAAGGTAGAGTGTCAGTCCTCTTGTACTTAAGTCGGCTTTGTGCCTTTTGAATTTAATTCCGATGTAATTTCTGTGTTTAATCGTCAATAAGAAGGTCCAAGGGATACAGTAAACCTGTAGTGAAGCATCGGAATCTAAAACTGACTCACAGGAGAGGTTCAAATCATAGAAAGTTAGAGTGTCAGTCCTCTTGTACTTAAGTCGGCATTGTGCCTTTTGAATTTAATTCCAATGCAATTTCTGTGTTTCATCGTCAATAAGAAGGTCCAAAGTATACAGTAAAAATGAAGTGAAGCATCGGAATCTATAACTGGACTCACAGGAGAGGTTCAAATCATAGAGAATAGAGTGTCTGTCCTCTTGTACTTAAGTCGGCATTGTGTCTTTTAAATTAAATTCCGATGCAATTTCTGTGTTTCATCGTCAATAAGAAGGTCCAAGGAATACAGTAAACCTGAAGAGAAGCATCGGAATCTAAAACTGGACTCACAGGAGAGGTTCAAATCTTAGTAAGTTAGAGTGTTTGTACTCATGTACTTAAGTCGGCATTGTGCCTTTTGAATTTATTTCCGATGTAATTTCTGTGTTTCATCGTCAGTAAGAAGGTCCAAGGGATACGGTAAATCTGAAGTGAAGCATCGGAATCTTAAACTGGACTCAGAGGAGAGGTTCAAATCATAGAAAGTTAGAGTGTCAGTCCTCTTGTACTTAAGTCGGCATTGTGCCTTTTGTATTAAATTCGGATGCAATTTCTGTGTTTTATCGTCAATAAGAAGGTCCAAGGTATACCGTAAACCTGAAGTGAAGGATCGGAATCTAAAACTGGACTCACAGTAGAGATTCAAATCATAGAAAGTTAGAGTGTCAGTCCTCTTGTACTTAAGTCTTGATTGTGCCTTTTGTATTAAATCGGATGAAAACTCTGTGTTTCATCGTCAATATGAAGGTCCAAGGGATACAGTAAACCAGAAGTGAAGCATCGGAATCTAAAACAGGACCCATAGGAGAGGTTCAAATCATAGAAAGTGAGAGTGTCAGTCCTCTCTTACTTGAGGCGGCATTGTGCCTTTTGTATTAAATTCCGATGCAATTTCTGTGTTTCATCGTCAATAAGAAGGTCCAACGGATACAGTATACCTGAAGTGAAGCATCGGAATCAAAAACTGGACTCACAGGAGAGGTTAAAATCATAGAAAGTTAGAGTGTCAGTCCTCTTGTACATAAGTCTTCATTGTGCCTTTTGTATTAAATTCGGATGAAAACTCTGTGTTTCATCGTCAATAAGAAGGTCCAAGGGATACAGTAATCCAGAAGTGAAGCATCGGAATCTAAAACAAGAGTCACAGGAGAGGTTCAAATCATAGAAAGTTAGAGTGTCAGTCCTCTTTTACTTGAGGCGGCATTGTGCCTTTTGTATTAAATTCCGATGCAATTTCTGTGTTTCATCGTCAATAAGAAGGTCCTAGGGATACAGTAATCCTGAAGTGAAGCATCGGAATCTAAAACTGGACTCACAGGAGAGGTTCAAATCATAGAAAGTGAGAGTGTCAGTCCTTTTGTACTTAAGTCGGCTTTGTGCCTTTTGTAGCAAATTCGGATGCAATCCCTGTGTTTCATCGTCAATTCGAAGGTCCAAGGGATACAGTAAACCTGAAGTGAAGCATCGGAATCTAAAACTGGATTCACAGGAGAGATTTAAATCATAGAATGTCACAGTGTCAGTCCTCTTGTACTTAAGTCGGCATTGTGCCTTTTGTATTAAATTCGGATGCAATTTCTGTGTTTCATCGTCAATAAGAAGGTCTAAGGTATACATTAAACCTAATGTGAAGCATCGGGATCTATAACTGGACTCACAGGAGAGGTTCAAATCATAGAGAGTTAGAGTGTCAGTCCTCTTGTACTTAAGTCGGCATTGTGCCTTTTGAATTTAATTCCAATGCAATTTCTGTGTTTCATCGTCAATAAGAAGGTGCAAAGTATACAGTAAACCTGAAGTGAAGCATCGGAAACTAAAACTGGACTCACAGGAGAGATTTAAATCATAGAATGTTAGAGTGTCAGTCCTCTTGTACTTAAGTCGGCATTGTCCCTATTGTACTAAATTCGGATGCAATTTCTGTGTTTCATGGTCAGTAAGAAATTCCAAGGTATACAGTAAACCTGAACTGAAGCTTCGGAATCTAAAACTGGACTCACAGGAGAGGTTCAAATCTTAGAAAGTTAGAGGGTCAGTGCTCTTTTACTTAAGACGGCATTGTGCCTTTTGAATTTAATTCCGATGCAATTTCTGTGTTTCATTGTCAATAAGAGGGTAGAAGTTATACAATAAACCTGAAGTGAAGCATCGGAATCTAAAACTGGACTCACTGGAGAGGTTCAAATCATAGAAAATGAGAGTCTCAGTCCTCTTTTTTTACTTAAGTCGGCATTGTGCCTTTTGAATTAAATTCGGATGCAATTTCTGTTTTTCATCGTCAATACGAAGGTCCTAGGGATACAGTAAACCTGAAGTGAAGCATCGGAATCTAAAACTGGACTCACAGGAGAGGTTCAAATCTTAAAAAGGTAGAGTGTCAGTCCTCTTGTACTTAAGTCGGCTTTGTGCCTTTTGAATTTAATTCCGATGTAATTTCTGTGTTTAATCGTCAATAAGAAGGTCCAAGGGATACAGTAAACCTGTAGTGAAGCATCGGAATCTAAAACTGACTCACAGGAGAGGTTCAAATCATAGAAAGTTAGAGTGTCAGTCCTCTTGTACTTAAGTCGGCATTGTGCCTTTTGAATTTAATTCCAATGCAATTTCTGTGTTTCATCGTCAATAAGAAGGTCCAAAGTATACAGTAAAAATGAAGTGAAGCATCGGAATCTATAACTGGACTCACAGGAGAGGTTCAAATCATAGAGAATAGAGTGTCTGTCCTCTTGTACTTAAGTCGGCATTGTGTCTTTTAAATTAAATTCCGATGCAATTTCTGTGTTTCATCGTCAATAAGAAGGTCCAAGGAATACAGTAAACCTGAAGAGAAGCATCGGAATCTAAAACTGGACTCACAGGAGAGGTTCAAATCTTAGTAAGTTAGAGTGTTTGTACTCATGTACTTAAGTCGGCATTGTGCCTTTTGAATTTATTTCCGATGTAATTTCTGTGTTTCATCGTCAGTAAGAAGGTCCAAGGGATACGGTAAATCTGAAGTGAAGCATCGGAATCTTAAACTGGACTCAGAGGAGAGGTTCAAATCATAGAAAGTTAGAGTGTCAGTCCTCTTGTACTTAAGTCGGCATTGTGCCTTTTGTATTAAATTCGGATGCAATTTCTGTGTTTTATCGTCAATAAGAAGGTCCAAGGTATACCGTAAACCTGAAGTGAAGGATCGGAATCTAAAACTGGACTCACAGTAGAGATTCAAATCATAGAAAGTTAGAGTGTCAGTCCTCTTGTACTTAAGTCTTGATTGTGCCTTTTGTATTAAATCGGATGAAAACTCTGTGTTTCATCGTCAATATGAAGGTCCAAGGGATACAGTAAACCAGAAGTGAAGCATCGGAATCTAAAACAGGACCCATAGGAGAGGTTCAAATCATAGAAAGTGAGAGTGTCAGTCCTCTCTTACTTGAGGCGGCATTGTGCCTTTTGTATTAAATTCCGATGCAATTTCTGTGTTTCATCGTCAATAAGAAGGTCCAACGGATACAGTATACCTGAAGTGAAGCATCGGAATCTGAAACTGGACTCACAGGAGAGGTTTAAATCATAGAAAGTGAGAGTGTCAGTCCTCTTGTGCTTAAGTCGGCATTGTGCATTTTGTATTACATTCGGATGCAATCTCTGTGTTTCATCGTCAATTCGAAGGTCCAAGGGATACAGTAAACCTGAAGTGAAACATCGGAATCTAAAACTGGACTCACAGGAGAGATTCAAATCATAGAATGTTAGAGTGTCAGTCCTCTTGTACTTAAGTCGGCATTGTGCCTTTTGTATTAAATTCGGATGCAATTTCTGTGTTTCATCGTCAATAAGAAGGTCTAAGGTATACAGTAAACCTAACGTGAAGCATCGGAATCCATAACTGGACTCACAGGAGAGGTTCAAATCATAGAGAGTTAGAGTGTCAGTCCTCTTGTACTTATGTCGGCATTGTGCCTTTTGAATTTAATTCCAATGCAATTTCTGTGCATCATCGTCAATAAGAAGGTGCAAAGTATACAGTAAACCTGAAGTAAAGCATCGGAATCTATAACTGGACTCACAGGAGAGGTTCAAATCATAGAGAGTTAGAGTGTCAGTCCTCTTGTACTTATGTCGGCATTGTCCCTATTGTATTAAATTCGGATGCAATTTCTGTGTTTCATCGTCAGTAAGTTGGTCCAAGGTATACACTAAACCTGAAGTGAAGCTTCGGAATCAAAACTGGACTCACAGGAGAGGTTCAAATCTTAGAAAGTTTGAGTGTCAGACCTCTTTTACTTAAGTCGGCATTGTGCCTCTTGAATTTAATTCCAATGCAATTTCTGTGTTTCATCGTCAATAAGAGGGTCCAAGGTATACAATAAACCTGAAGAGAAGCATCGGAATCCAAAACTGGACTCACAAGACAGGTTCAAATCGTAGAAAGTGGGACTGTCAGTCCTCTTTTACATAAGTCGGCATTGTGCTTTTGAATTACATTCGGATGCAATTTCTGTGTTTCATCGTCAATACGAAGGTCCTAGGGATACAGTAAACCTGAAGTGAAGCATCGGAATCTAAAACTGGACTCACAGGAGAGGTTCAAATCATAGGAAGTTAGAGTGTCAGTCCACTTGTACTTAAGTCGGCATTGTCCCTATTGTATTAAATTCGGATGCAATTTCTGTGTTTCATCGTCAGTGAGAAGGTCCAAGTTATACAGTAAACCTGAAGTGAAGCTTCGGAACTTAAAACTGGACTCACAGGAAAGGTTCAAATCTTAGAAAGTTAGAGTGTTAGTCCTCTTTTACTTAAGTCGGCATTGTGCCTTTTGAATTTAATTCCGATGCAATTTCTGTGTATCATCGTCAATAAGAGGGTAGAAGGTATACAATAAACCTGAAGTGAAGCATCGGAATGTAAAACTGGTCTCACAGGAGAGGTTCAAATCATAGAAAGTGAGAGACTCGGTCCTCTTTTACTTAAGTCGGCTTTGTGCCCTTGGAATTAAATTCGGATGCAATTTCTGTGTTTCATCGTCAACAAGAAGGTCCTAGGGATACAGTAAACCTGAAGTGAAGCATCGGAATCTAAAACTGGACTCACAGGAGAGGTTCAAATCTTAGAAAGTTAGAGTGTCAGTCCTCTTGTACTTAAGTCGGCATTGTGCCTTTTGAATTTAATTCCGATGGAATTTCTGTGTTTCATCGCCAATAAGACGGTGCAAAGTATACAGTAAACCTGAAGTGAAGCATCGGAATCTAAAACTGGACTCACAGGAGAGGTTCAAAACGTAGAACGTGAGAGTGTCAGTCCCCTTGTACTTAAGTCGGCATTGTGCCTTTTGAATTAAATTCGGATGCAATTTCTGTTTTTCATCGTCAATACGAAGGTCCTAGGGATACAGTAAACCTGAAGTGAAGCATCGGAATCTAAAACTGGACTCACAGGAGAGGTTCAAATCATAGAAAGTTAGAGTGTCGGTCCTCTTGTACTTAAGTCGGCATTGTGCATTTGAATTTAATTCCGATGGAATTTCTGTGTTTCATTGTCAATACGAAGGTCCAAGGGATACAGTAAACCTGTAGTGAAGCATCGGAATCTAAGACTTCCTCACAGGAGATGTTCAAATCATAGAAAGTTAGAGTGTCAGTCCTCTTGTACTTAAGTCGGCATTGTGCCTTTTGAATTTAATCCCAATGCAATTTCTGTGTTTCATCGTCAATAAGAAGGTCCAAAGTATACAGTAAACCTGAAGTGAAGCATCGGAATCTATAACTGGACTCACAGGAGAAGTTCAAATCATAGAGAGTTACAGTGTCTGTCCTCTTGTACTTAAGTCGGCATTGTGAATTTTGAATTTAATTCCGATGCAATTTCTGTGTTTCATCGTCAATAGGAAGCTCCAAGGGATACAGTAAACCTGAAGTGAAGCGTCGGAATCTAAAACTGGACTCACAGGAGAGGTTCAAATCTTAGAAAGTTAGAGTGTCAGTCCTCATGTACTTAAGTCGGCATTGTGCCTTTTGTATTAAATTCGGATGCAATATCTGTGTTTCATCGTCAATAAGAAGGCCCAAGGTATACAGTAAACCTGAAGTGAAGCATCGGAATCAAAAACTGGACTCACAGGAGAGGTTAAAATCATGGAAAGTTAGAGTGTCAGTCCTCTTGTACATAAGTCTTCATTGTGCCTTTTGTATTAAATTCGGATGAAAACTCTGTGTTTCATCGTCAATAAGAAGGTCCAAGGGATACAGTAATCCAGAAGTGAAGCATCGGAATCTAAAACAAGAGTCACAGGAGAGGTTCAAATCATAGAAAGTTAGAGTGTCAGTCGTCTTTTACTTGAGGCGGCATTGTGCCTTTTGTATTAAATTCCGATGCAATTTCTGTGTTTCATCGTCAATAAGAAGGTCCTAGGGATACAGTAATCCTGAAGTGAAGCATCGGAATCTAAAACTGGACTCACAGGAGAGGTTCAAATCATAGAAAGTGAGAGTGTCAGTCCTTTTGTACTTAAGTCGGCTTTGTGCCTTTTGTAGTAAATTCGGATGCAATCTCTGTGTTTCATCGTCAATTCGAAGGTCCAAGGGATACAGTAAACCTGAAGTGAAGCATCGGAATCTAAAACTGGATTCACAGGAGAGATTTAAATCATAGAATGTTACAGTGTCAGTCCTCTTGTACTTAAGTCGGCATTGTGCCTTTTGTATTAAATTCGGATGCAATTTCTGTGTTTCATCGTCAATAAGAAGGTCTAAGGTATACAGTAAACCTAATGTGAAGCATCGGGATCTATAACTGGACTCACAGGAGAGGTTCAAATCATAGAGAGTTAGAGTGTCAATCCTCTTGTACTTAAGTCGGCATTGTGCCTTTTGAATTTAATTCCAATGCAATTTCTGTGTTTCATCGTCAATAAGAAGGTGCAAAGTATACAGTAAACCTGAAGTGAAGCATCGGAAACTAAAACTGGACTCACATTAGAGATTTAAATCATAGAATATTAGAGTGTCAGTCCTCTTGTACTTAAGTCGGCATTGTCCCTATTGTACTAAATTCGGATGCAATTTCTGTGTTTCATCGTCAGTAAGAAATTCCAAGGTATACAGTAAACCTGAACTGAAGCTTCGGAATCTAAAACTGGACTCACAGGAGAGGTTCAAATCTTAGAAAGTTAGAGGGTCAGTGCTCTTTTACTTAAGACGGCATTGTGCCTTTTGAATTTAATTCCGATGCAATTTCTGTGTTTCATTGTCAATAAGAGGGTAGAAGTTATACAATAAACCTGAAGTGAAGCATCGGAATCTAAAACTGGACTCACTGGAGAGGTTCAAATCATAGAAAATGAGAGTCTCAGTCCTCGTTTTTTACTTAAGTCGGCATTGTGCCTTTTGAATTAAATTCGGATGCAATTTCTGTTTTTCATCGTCAATACGAAGGTCCTAGGGATACAGTAAACCTGAAGTGAAGCATCGGAATCTAAAACTGGACTTACAGGAGAGGTTCAAATCTTAAAAATGTAGAGTGTCAGTCCTCTTGTACTTAAGTCGGCTTTGTGCCTTTTGAATTTAATTCCGATGTAATTTCTGTGTTTAATCGTCAATAAGAAGGTCCAAGGGATACAGTAAACCTGAAGTGAAGCATCGGAATCTTAAACTGGATTAAGAGGAGAGGTTCAAATCATAGAAAGTTAGAGTGTCAGTCCTCTTGTACTTAAGTCGGCATTGTGCCTTTTTTATAAAATTCGGATGCAATTTCTGTGTTTCATCGTCAATAAGAAGGTCCAAGGTATTCAGTAAACCTGAAGTGAAGCATCGGAATCTAAAACTGGACTCATAGGTGAGGTTTAAATCATAGAGAGTTAGAGTGTCAGTCCTCTTGTACTTGAGTCGGCTTTGTGCCATTTGAATTTAATTCCGATGCAATTTCTGTGTTTCGTCGTCAATAAGAAGGTGCAAGGTATACAATAAACCTGAAGAGAACATCGGAATCTAAAACTGGACTCACAGGAGAGGTTCAAATCGTAGTAAGTGAGAGTCTCAGTCCTCTTTTACTTAAGTCGGCATTGTGCCTTCTGAATTAAATTCGGATGCAATTTCTGTGTTTCATCGTCAATACGAAGGTCCTAGGGATACAGTAAACCTGAAGTGAAGCATCGGAATTTAAAACTGGACTCACAGGAGAGGTTCAAATCATAGAAAGTTAGAGTGTCAGTCCTCTTGTACTTAAGTCGGCATTGTGCATTTGAATTTAATTCCGATGGAATTTCTGTGTTTCATTGTCAATAAGAAGGTCCAAGGGATACAGTAAACCTGTAGTGAAGCATCGGAATCTAAAACTGACTCACAGGAGAGGTTCAAATCATAGAAAGTTAGAGTGTCAGTCCTCTTGTACTTAAGTCGGCATTGTGCCTTTTGAATTTAATTCCAATGCAATTTCTGTGTTTCATCGTCAATAAGAAGGTCCAAAGTTCACAGTAAACCTGAAGTGAAGCATCGGAATCTATAACTGGACTCACAGGAGAGGTTCAAATCATGGAGAGTTAGAGTGTCTGTCCTCTTGTACTTAAGTCGGCATTGTGCCTTTTGAATTTAATTCCGATGCAATTTCTGTGTTTCGTCGTCAATAAGAAGGTGAAACGTATACAATAAACTTGAAGAGAAGCATCCGAATCTAAAACTATACTCACAGGAGAGGTTCAAATCGTAGAAAGTGAGAGTGTCAGTCCTCTATTACTTAAGTCGGCATTGTGCCTTTTGAATTAAATTCGGATGGAATTTCTGTGTTTCATCGTTAATACGAAGGTCCTAGGGATACAGTAAACCTGAAGTGAAGCATCGGAATCTAAAACTTGACTCACAGGAGAGGTTTAAATTATAGAAAATTAGAGTGTCAGTCCTCTTGTACTTAAGTCGGCATTGTGCCTTTTGTATTAAATTCGGATGCAATTTCTAAGTTTCATCGTCAATGAGAAGGTCAAAGGTATACAGTAGACCTGAAGTGAAGCATCGGAATCTAAAACTGGACTCACAGGAGAGGTTCAAATCGTAGAAAGTTAGAGTGTCAGTCCTCTTGTACTTAAGTCGGCATTGTGCCTTTTGAATTTAATTCCAATGCAATTCCTGTGTTTCATCGCCAATACGTAGGTGCAAAGTATACAGTAAACCTGAAGTGAAGCATCGGAATCTATAACTGGGCTGACAGGAGAGGTTCAAATCATAGAGAGTTAGAGTGTCAGTCCTCTTGCACTTATGTCGGCATTGTGCCTTTTGTATTAAAATTGGATGCAATTTCCGTGTTTCATCGTCAATAAGAAGGTCCAAGGGATACAGGAAACCTGAAGTGAAGCATCGGAATCTAAAACTGGACTCACAGGAGAGGTTCAAATCATAGAATGTTAGAGTGTCAGTCCTCTTTTACTTAAGTCGGCATTGTGCCTTTTGAATTTAATTCCGATGCAATTTCTGTGTTTCATCGTCAATAAGGGGGTCCAAGGTATACAATAAACCTGAAGAGAAACATCGGAATCTAAAACTGGACTCACAGGACAGGTTCAAATCGTAGAAAGTGGGAGTGTCAGTCCTCTTTTACTTAAGTCGGCATTGTGCCTTTTGAATTAAATTCGGATGCAATTTCTGTGTTTCATCGTCAATACGAAGGTCCTAGGGTACAGTAAACCTGAATTGAAGCATCGGAATCTAAAACTGGACTCACAGGAGAGGTTCAAATCATAGAAAGTTAGCGTCAGGCCTCTTGTACTTCAGTCGGCATTGTGCATTTTGAATTTAATTCCGATGGAATTTCTGTGTTTCATTGTCAATAAGAAGGTCCAAGGGATACAGAAAACCTGAAGTGAAGCATCGGAATCTAAAACTGACTCACAGGAGAGGTTTAAATCATAGAAAGTAAGAGTGTCAATCCTGTTGTACTTAAGTCGGCATTGTGCCTTTTGAATTTAATTTCAATGCAATTTCTGCGTTTCATCGTCAACAAGAAGGTGCAAAGTATACACTAAACCTGAAGTGAAGCATCGGAATCTATAACTGGACTCACAGGAGAGGTTCAAATCATAGAGAGTTAGAGTGTCAGTCCTCTTGCACTTATGTCGGCATTGTGCCTTTTGTATTAAAATTGGATGCAATTTCTGTGTTTCATCGTCAATAAGAAGGTCCAAGGGATACAGTAAACCTGAAGTGAAGCATCGGAATCTAAAACTGGACTCACAGGAGAGATTCAAATCATAGAATGTTGGAGTGTCAGTCCTCTCGTACTTAAGTCGGCATTGTCCCTATTGTATTAAATTCGGATCCAATTTCTGTGTTTCATCGTCAGTAAGAAGGTCCAAGGTATACAGTAAACCTGAAGTTAAGCTTCGGAATCTAAAACTGAACTCACAGGAGAGGTTCAAACCTTAGAAAATTAGAGTGTCAGTCCTTTTTTACTTAAGTCGGCATCGTGCCTTTTGAATTTAATTCCGATGCAATTTCTGTGTTTCATCGTCAATAAGGGGGTCCAAGGTATGCAATAAACCTGAAGAGAAGCATCGGAATGTAAAACTGGACTCACAGGACAGGTTCAAATCGTAGAAAGTGGGAGTGTCAGTCCTCTTTTACTTCAGTCGGCATTGTGCCTTTTGAATTAAATTCTGATGCAATATCTGTGTTTCATCGTCAATACGAAGTTCCTAGGGATACAGTGAACCTGAAGTGAAGCATCGGAATCTAAAACTGTACTCACAGGAGAGGTTCAAATCATAGAAAGTTAGAGTGTCAGTCCTCTTGTACTTAAGTCGGCATTGGGCATTTTGAATTTAATTCCGATGGAATATCTGTGCTTCATTGTCAATAAGAAGGTCCAAGGGATACAGTAAACCTGAAGTGAAGCATCGTAATCTAAAACTGACTCACAGGAGAGGTTCAAATCATAGAAAGTAAGAGTGTCAGTCCTGTTGTACTTAAGTCGGCATTGTGCCTTTTGAATTTAATTTCAATGCAATTTCTGTGTATCGTCGTCAATAAGAAGGGGCAAATTATACAGTATACTTGAAGTGAAGCATCGGAATCTAAAACTGGACCCACAGCAGAGGTTCAAATCATAGAAAGAGAGAGTGTCAGTCCTCATTTACTTATGTCGGCATTCTGCCTTTTGTATTAAATTCGGATGCAATTTCTGTGTTTCATCGTCAATAGGAAAGTCCAAGGTATACAATAACACTGAAGTGAAGCATCGGTATCTAAAACTGGACTCACAGAAGAGGTTCAAATCATAGAAAGTGAGAGTGTCAGTCCTCTTTTACTTAAGTTGGCATTGTGCCTTTTGAATTAAATTAGGATGCAATTTCTGTGTTTCATCGTCAGTAAGAAGGTCCAAGGTATACAGTAAACCTGAAGTGAAGCTTCGGAATCTAAAACTGGACTCACAGGAGAGGTTCAAATCATAGAAAGTGAGAGTCTCAGTCCTCTTTTACTTAAGTCGGCATTGTGCCTTTTGAATTAAATTCGGATGCAATTCCTGTTTTTCATCGTCAATACGAAGGTCCTAGGTATACAGTAAACCTGAAGTGAAGCATCGGAATCAATAACTGGACTCACAGGAGAGGTTCAGATAATAGAGAGTTAGAGTGTCTGTGCTCTTGTACTTATGTCGGCATTGTGCCTTTTGTATTAAAATTGGTTGCAATTTCTGTGTTTCTTCGTCAATAAGAAGGTCCAAGGGATACAGAAAACCTAAAGTGAAGCATCGGAATCTAAAACTGGACTCACAGGAGAGGTTCAAATCATAGAATGTTAGAGTGTCAGTGCTCTTGTACTTAAGTCGGCATTGTCCCTATTGTATTAAATTCGGATGCAATTTCTGTGTTTCATCGTCACTAAGAAAGTCCAAGGTATTCAGTAAACCTGAAGTGAAGCTTCGGAATCTAAAACTGGACTCACAGGAGAGGTTCAAATCTTAGAAAATTAGAGTGTCAGTCCTCTTTTACTTAAGTCGGCATTGTGCCTTTAGAATTTAATTCCGATGCAATTTCTGTGTTTGATCGTCAATAAGATTGTAGAAGGTATACAATAAACCTGAAGTGAAGCATCGTAATCTAAAACTGACTCACAGGAGAGGTTCAAATCATAGAAAGTAAGAGTGTCAGTCCTGTTGTACTTTAGTCGGCATTGTGCCTTTTGAATTTAATTTCAATGCAATTTCTGTGTTTCATCGTCAATAAGAAGGGGCAAATTATACAGTAAACTTGAAGTGAAGCATCGGAATCTAAAACTGGACCCACAGCAGAGGTTCAAATCATAGAAAGAGAGAGTGTCAGTCCTCTTTTACTTATGTCGGCATTGTGCATTTTGTAATAAATTCGGATGCAATTTCTGTGTTTCATCGTCAATAAGAAAGTCCAAGGTATACAATAAAACTGAAGTGAAGCATCGGAATCTTAAACTGGACTCGCAGAAGAGGTTCAAATCATAGAAAGTGAGAGTGTCAGTCCTCTTTTACTTAAGTTGTCATTGTGCCTTTTGAATTAAATTAGGATGCAATTTCTGTGTTTCATCGTCAATAAGAAGGTGCAAAGTATACAGTAAATCTGAAGTGAAGCATCGGAATCTATAACTGGACTCACAGGAGAGGTTCAAATCATAGAGAGTTAGAGTGTCTGTCCTCTTGTACTTATGTCGGCATTGTGCCTTTTGTATTAAAATTAGATACAATTTCTGTGTTTCATCGTCAATAAGAAGGTCCAAGGGATACAGTAAACCTAAAGTGAAGCATCGGAATCTAAAACTGGACTCACAGCAGAGGTTCAAATCATAGAATGTTAGAGTTTCAGTCCTCTTGTACTTAAGTTGGCATTGTCCCTATTGTATTCAATTCGGATGCAATTTCTGTGTTTCATCGTCAGTAAGAAGGTCCAAGGTATACGGTAAACCTGAAGTGAAGCTTCGGAATCTAAAACTGGACTCACAGGAGAGGTTCAAATCTTAGAAAGTTAGAGTGTCAGTCCTCTTTTACTTAAGTCGGCATTGTGCCTTTAGATTTTAATTCCGATGCAATTTCTGTGATTCATCGTCAATAAGATTGTAGAAGGTATACAATAAACCTGAAGTGAAGCATTGGAATCTAAAACTGGACTCACAGGAGGGGTTCAAATCATAGAAAGTGAGAGTCTCAGTCCTCTTTTACTTAAGTCGGCATTGTGCCTTTTGAATTAAATTCGGATGCAATTCCTGTTTTTCATCGTCAATACGAAGGTCCTAGGGATACAGTAAACCTGAAATGAAGCATCTGAATCTAAAACTGGACTCACAGGAGAGGTTCAAATCATAGAAAGTTAGAGTGTCAGTCCTCTTGTACTTAAGTCGGCATTGTGCCTTTTGAATTTAATTCCGATGGAATTTCTGTGTTTCATCGTCAATAAGAAGGTCCAAGGGATACAGTAAACCTGAAGTGAAGCATCGGAATCCAAAACTGACTCACAGGAGAGGTTCAAATCATAGAAAGTTAGAGTGTCAGTCCTCTTGTACTTGAGTCGGCATTGTGCCTTTTGTATTAAATTCGGATGCAAACTCAGTGTTTCATCGTCAATAAGAAGGTCCAAGGGATACAGTAAACCTGAAGTGATGTATCGGAATCTAAAACTGGACTCACAGGAGAGGTTCAAATCATAGAAAGCGAGAGTGTCAGTCCTCCTTTACTTAAGTCGGCATTGTGCCTTTTGTATTTAATTCCGATGCAATTTCTGTGTTTCATCGTCAATAATAAGGTGCAAGGTATACAGTAAACCAGAAGTGAAGCATCGGAATCTAAAACTGGACTCACTGGAGAGGTACAAATCATAGAATGTTAGAGTGTCAGTCCTCTTCTACTTATGTCGGCATTGTGCCTTTTGTATTAAATTCGGATGCAATTTCTGTGTTTCATCGTCAATAAGAATGTGCAAGGTGTTCAGTAAACCTGAAGTGAAGCATCGGAATCTAAAACTGGACTCATAGGTGAGGTTCAAATCATAGAGGTTTAGAGTGTCAGTCCCCTTGTACTTATGTCGGCATTGTGTTTT
This sequence comes from Schistocerca americana, assembly GCF_021461395.2. Lineage (NCBI taxonomy): Eukaryota > Metazoa > Arthropoda > Insecta > Orthoptera > Acrididae > Schistocerca > Schistocerca americana. The sequence goes on along the minus strand of NC_060125.1, from coordinate 60,958,843 downwards.
TCCGATGCAATTTCTGTGTTTCATCGTCAATAAAAAGGTGCAAATTATACAGTAAACCTGAAGTGAAGCGTCGGAATCTAAAACTGGACCCACAGGAGAGGTTCAAATCATAGAAAGAGGGAGTGTCAGTCCTCTTTTACTTATGTCGGCATTGTGCCTTTTGTATTAAATTCGGATGCAATTTCTGTGTGTCATCGTCAATAAGAAAGTCCAAGGTATACAATAAAATTGCAGTGAAGCATCGGAATCTAAAACTGGGCTCACAAAAGAGGTTCAAATCATAGAAAGTGAGAGTGTCAGTCCTCTTTTACTTAGGTCGGCATTGTGCCTTTTGAATTGAATTCCGATGCAATTTCTGTGTTTCATCGTCAATAAGAAGGTCCAAGGGATACAGTAAACCTGACGTGAAGCATCGTAATCTTAAACTGGACTCACAGGAGAGGTTCAAATCATAGAAAGTGAGAGTGTCAGTCCTCTTGTACTTAAGTCGGCATTGTGCTTTTTGAATTTAATTCCGATGCAATTTCTGTGTTTCATAGTCTATAAGGAGGACCAAGGGATACAGTAAACCTGAAGTGAAGCATCGTAATCTTCAACTGGACTCACAGGAGAGGTTCAAATCATAGAAAGTTAGTGTGTCAGTCCTCTTGTACTTAAAACTTCATTGTGCCTTTTGTATTAAATTCGGATGAAAACTCTGTGTTTCATCGTCAATAAGAAGGTCCAAGGGATACAGTAAACCAGGAGTGAAGCATCGGAATCTAAAACAGGACTCACAGGAGAGGTTCAAATCATAGAAAGTGAGAGTGTCAGTCCTCTTTTACTTGAGGCGGCATTGTGCCTTTTGTATAAAATTCCGATGCAATTTCTGTGTTTCATCGTCAATAAGAAGGTCCAAGGGATACAGAAAACCTGAAGTGAAGCATCGGAATCTAAAACTGGACTCAAAGGAGAGGTTCAAATCATAGAAAGTGAGAGTGTCAGTCCTCTTGTACTTAAGCCGGCATTGTGCCTTTTGTATTAAATTCGGATGCAATCTCTGTGTTTCATCGTCAATACGAAGGTGCAAGGGATGCAGTAAACCTGAAGTGATGCATCGGAATGTAAAACTGTACTCATAGGAGAGATTCAAATCATGGAATATTAGAGTGTCAGTCCTCTTGTACTTAAGTGTACATGGTGCCTTTTGAGTTCAATTCCGATGCAATTTCTGTGCTTCATCGTCAGTAAGAAGGTCCAAGGTATACAATAAAACTGAAGTGAAGCATCAGAATCTAAAACTGGACTTACAGAAGAGGTTCAAATCATAGAAAGTGAGAGTGTCAGTCCTCTTGTACTTAAGTCGGCATTGTGCCTTTTGAATTTAATTCCGATGCAATTTCTGTGTTTCATCGTCAATAAGAAGGTCCAAGGGATACAGTAAACCTGAAGTGAAGCATCGGAATCTAAAACAGGACTCACAGGAGAGGTTCAAATCATAGAAAGTGAGAGTGTCAGTCCTCTTATACTTGAGACGGCATTGTGCCTTTTGTATTAAATTCCGATGCAATTTCTGTGTTTCATCGTCAATAAGAAGGTCCAAGGGATACAGTAAACCTGAAGTGAAGCATTGGAATCTAAAACTGGACGCACAGGAGAGGTCCAAATCATAGATAGTGATAGTGTCAGTCCTCTTGTACTTAAGTCGGCTTTGTGCCTTTTGTATTAAATTCGGATGCAATCTCTGTGTTTCATCGTCAATACGAAGGTCCAAGGGATACAGTAAACCTGAAGTGATGCATCGAAATCTAAAACTTGACTCACAGGAGAGATTCAAATCATAGAAAGTTAGAGTGTCTGTCCTCTTGTACTTAAGTCGGCAGTGTGCATTTTGTATAAAATTCGGATGCAATTACTGTGTTTCATCGTCAATAAGAAGGTACAAGGTATACAGTAAACCTAAAGTGAAGCATCGGAATATGAAACTGGACTCACAGGAGAGGTTCAAATCTTAGAAAGTGAGAGTGTCAGTCCTCTTTTACTTAAGTCGGCATTGTGCTTTTTGAATTAAATTCGGATGCAATATCTGTGTTTCATCGTTAATACGAAGGTCCTAGGTATACAGTAAACCTGAAGTGAAGCATCGGAATCTAAAACTGGACTCACAGGAGAGGTTCAAATCATAGAAAGTTGGAGTGTCAGCCCTCTTGTACTTAAGTCGGCTTTGCTCTTTTTCAATTTAATTCCGATGGAATTTCTGTGTTTCATCGTCAATAAGAAGGTCCAAGGGATACAGTAAACCTGAAGTGAAGCATCGGAATCTATAACTGAAACACAGGAGAGGTTCAAATCACAGAACGTGAGAGTGTCAGTCCTCTTGTACTTAAGTCGGCATTGTGCCTTTTGTATTAAATTCAGATGCAATCTCTGTGTTTCATCGTCAATACGAAGGTCCAAGGGATACAGAAAACCTGAAGTGATGCATCGGAATCTAAATCTGGACTCACAGGAGAGATTCATATCATAGAAATTTTGAGTGTCAGTCCTCTTGTACTTAAGTCGGCATGGTGCCCTTTGTATTAAATTCGGATGCAATTTCTGTGTTTCATCGTCAATAAGAAGGTCTAAGGTATACAGTAAACCTAAAGTGAAGCATCGGAATCTAAAACTGGACTCACAGGAGAGGTTAAAATCATAGAAAGTGAGAGTGTCAGTCCTCTTGTACTTGACGCGGCATTGTGCCTTTTGTATTATATTCCGATGCAATATCTGTGTTTCATCGTCAATAAGAAGGTCCAAGGTATACAGTAAACCTGAAGTGAAGCATCGGAATCTAAAACTGGACTCACAGGAGAGGTTCAAATCATAGAAAGTGAGAGTGTCAGTCCTCTTGTACTTAAGTCGGCATTGTGAATTTTGTATTAAATTCGGATGCAATTCCTGTTTTTCATCGTCAATACGAAGGTCCTAGGGATACAGTAAACCTGAAATGAAGCATCTGAATCTAAAACTGGACTCACAGGAGAGGTTCAAATCATAGAAAGTTAGAGTGTCAGTCCTCTTGTACTTAAGTCGGCATTGTGCCTTTTGAATTTAATTCCGATGGAATTTCTGTGTTTCATCGTCAATAAGAAGGTCCAAGGGATACAGTAAACCTGAAGTGAAGCATCGGAATCTAAAACTGACTCACAGGAGAGGTTCAAATCATAGAAAGTTAGAGTGTCAGTCCTCTTGTACTTGAGTCGGCATTGTGCCTTTTGTATTAAATTCGGATGCAAACTCAGTGTTTCATCGTCAATAAGAAGGTCCAAGGGATACAGTAAACCTGAAGTGATGTATCGGAATCTAAAACTGGACTCACAGGAGAGGTTCAAATCATAGAAAGCGAGAGTGTCAGTCCTCCTTTACTTAAGTCGGCATTGTGCCTTTTGTATTTAATTCCGATGCAATTTCTGTGTTTCATCGTCAATAAGTAGGTGCAAGGTATACAGTAAACCAGAAGTGAAGCATCGGAATCTAAAACTGGACTCACTGGAGAGGTACAAATCATAGAATGTTAGAGTGTCAGTCCTCTTCTACTTATGTCGGCATTGTGCCTTTTGTATTAAATTCGGATGCAATTTCTGTGTTTCATCGTCAATAAGAATGTGCAAGGTGTTCAGTAAACCTGAAGTGAAGCATCGGAATCTAAAACTGGACTCATAGGTGAGGTTCAAATCATAGAGGTTTAGAGTGTCAGTCCTCTTGTACTTGAGTCGGCACTGTGCCTTTTGTATTAAATTCGGATGCAAACTCAGTGTTTCATCGTCAATAAGAAGGTCCAAGGGATACAGTAAACCTGAAGTGATGTATCGGAATCTAAAACTGGACTCACAGGAGAGGTTCAAATCATAGAAAGCGAGAGTGTCAGTCCTCCTTTACTTAAGTCGGCATTGTGCCTTTTGTATTTAATTCCGATGCAATTTCTGTGTTTCATCGTCAATAAAAAGGTGCAAATTATACAGTAAACCTGAAGTGAAGCGTCGGAATCTAAAACTGGACCCACAGGAGAGGTTCAAATCATAGAAAGAGGGAGTGTCAGTCCTCTTTTACTTATGTCGGCATTGTGCCTTTTGTATTAAATTCGGATGCAATTTCTGTGTGTCATCGTCAATAAGAAAGTCCAAGGTACACAATAAAATTGCAGTGAAGCATCGGAATCTAAAACTGGGCTCACAAAAGAGGTTCAAATCATAGAAAGTGAGAGTGTCAGTCCTCTTTTACTTAGGTCGGCATTGTGCTTTTTGAATTGAATTCCGATGCAATTTCTGTGTTTCATCGTCAGTAAGAAGGTCCAAGGGATACAGTAAACCTGACGTGAAGCATCGTAATCTTAAACTGGACTCACAGGAGAGGTTCAAATCATAGAAAGTGAGAGTGTCAGTCCTCTTGTACTTAAGTCGGCATTGTGCTTTTTGAATTTAATTCCGATGCAATTTCTGTGTTTCATAGTCAATAAGGAGGACCAAGGGATACAGTAAACCTGAAGTGAAGCATCGTAATCTTAAACTGGACTCACAGGAGAGGTTCAAATCATAGAAAGTTAGAGTGTCAGTCCTCTTGTACTTAAGTCTTCATTGTGCCTTTTGTATTAAATTCGGATGAAAACTCTGTGTTTCATCGTCAATAAGAAGGTCCAAGGGATACAGTAAACCAGGAGTGAAGCATCGGAATCTAAAACAGGACTCACAGGTGAGGTTCAAATCATAGAAAGTGAGAGTGTCAGTCCTCTTTTACTTGAGGCGGCATTGTGCCTTTTGTATAAAATTCCGATGCAATTTCTGTGTTTCATCGTCAATAAGAAGGTCCAAGGGATACAGAAAACCTGAAGTGAAGCATCGGAATCTAAAACTGGACTCAAAGGAGAGGTTCAAATCATAGAAAGTGAGAGTGTCAGTCCTCTTGTACTTAAGACGGCATTGTGCCTTTTGTATTAAATTCGGATGCAATCTCTGTGTTTCATCGTCAATACGAAGGTGCAAGGGATGCAGTAAACCTGAAGTGATGCATCGGAATGTAAAACTGTACTCATAGGAGAGATTCAAATCATGGAATATTAGAGTGTCAGTCCTCTTGTACTTAAGTGTACATGGTGCCTTTTGAGTTCAAATTCCGATGCAATTTCTGTGCTTCATCGTCAATAAGAAGGTCCAAGGTATACAATAAAACTGAAGTGAAGCATCAGAATCTAAAACTGGACTCACAGAAGAGGTTCAAATCATAGAAAGTGAGAGTGTCAGTCCTCTTGTACTTAAGTCGGCATTGTGCCTTTTGAATTTAATTCCGATGCAATTTCTGTGTTTCATCGTCAATAAGAAGGTCCAAGGGATACAGTAAACCTGAAGTGAAGCATCGGAATCTAAAACAGGACTCACAGGAGAGGTTCAAATCATAGAAAGTGAGAGTGTCAGTCCTCTTATACTTGAGACGGCATTGTGCCTTTTGTATTAAATTCCGATGCAATTTCTGTGTTTCATCGTCAATAAGAAGGTCCAAGGGATACAGTAAACCTGAAGTAAAGCATTGGAATCTAAAACTGGACGCACAGGAGAGGTTCAAATCATAGATAGTGATAGTGTCAGTCCTCTTGTACTTAAGTCGGCTTTGTGCCTTTTGTATTAAATTCGGATGCAATCTCTGTGTTTCATCGTCAATACGAAGGTCCAAGGGATACAGTAAACCTGAAGTGATGCATCGGAATCTAAAACTTGACTCACAGGAGAGATTCAAATCATAGAAAGTTAGAGTGTCTGTCCTCTCGTACTTAAGTCGGCAGTGTGCATTTTGTATAAAATTCGGATGCAATTACTGTGTTTCATCGTCAATAAGAAGGTATAAGGTATACAGTAAACCTAAAGTGAAGCATCGGAATATGAAACTGGACTCACAGGAGAGGTTCAAATCATAGGAAGTTGGAGTGTCAGCCCTCTTGTACTTAAGTCGGCTTTGCTCTTTTTCAATTTAATTCCGATGGAATTTCTGTGTTTCATCGTCAATAAGAATGTCCAAGGGATACAGTAAACCTGAAGTGAAGCATCGGAATCTATAACTGAAACACAGGAGAGGTTCAAATCACAGAACGAGAGAGTGTCAGTCCTCTTGTACTTAAGTCGGCATTGTGCCTTTTGTATTAAATTCAGATGCAATCTCTGTGTCTCATCGTCAATACGAAGGTCCAAGGGATACAGAAAACCTGAAGTGATGCATCGGAATCTAAATCTGGACTCACAGGAGAGATTCATATCATAGAAATTTTGAGTGTCAGTCCTCTTGTACTTAAGTCGGCATGGTGCCCTTTGTATTAAATTCGGATGCAATTTCTGTGTTTCATCGTCAATAAGAAGGTCTAAGGTATACAGTAAACCTAAAGTGAAGCATCGGAATCTAAAACTGGACTCACAGGAGAGGTTAAAATCATAGAAAGTGAGAGTGTCAGTCCTCTTGTACTTGACGCGGCATTGTGCCTTTTGTATTATATTCCGATGCAATATCTGTGTTTCATCGTCAATAAGAAGGTCCAAGGTATACAGTAAACCTGAAGTGAAGCATCGGAATCTAAAACTGGACTCACAGGAGAGGTTCAAATCATAGAAAGTGAGAGTGTCAGTCCTCTTGTACTTAAGTCGGCATTGTGAATTTTGTATTAAATTCGGATGCAATCTCTGTGTTTCATCGTCAACAAAAAAGTGCAAGGTATACAGTAAACCAGAAGTAAAGCATCGGAATCTAAAACTGGACTCACAGGAGAGGTTCAAATCATAGAAAGCTAGAGTGTCAGTCCTCTTTTACTTATGTCGGCATTGTGCCTTTTGTATTAAATTCGGATGCAATTTCTGTGTTTCATCGTCAATAAGAAAGTCCAAGGTATACAATAAAATTGCAGTGAAGCATCGGAATCTAAAACTGGGCTCACAGAAGAGGTTCAAATCATAGAAAGTGAGAGTGTCAGTCCTCTTTTACTTAGGTCGGCATTGTGCCTTTTGAATTGAATTCCGATGCAATTTCTGTGTTTCATCATCAATAAGAAGGTCCAAGGGATACAGTAAACCTGAAGTGAAGCATCGTAATCTTAAACTGGACTCACAGGAGAGGTTCAAATCATAGAAAGTGAGAGTGTCAGTCCTCTTGTACTTAAGTCGGCATTGTGCTTTTTGAATTTAATTCCGATGCAATTTCTGTGTTTCATCGTCAATAAGGAGGACCAAGGGATACAGTAAACCTGAAGTGAAGCATCGGAATCTTAAGCTGGACTCAGAGGAGAGGTTCAAATCATAGAAAGTTAGAGTGTCAGTCCTCTTGTACTTAAGTCGGCATTGTGCATTTTGTATTAAATTCGGATGCAATTTCTGTGTTTCATCGTCAAAAAGTAGGTCCAAGGTATACAGTAAACCTGAAGTGAAGCATCGGAATCTAAAACTGGACTCACAGGAGAGGTTCAAATCATAGAAAGTTAGAGTGTCAGTCCTCTTGTACTTAAGTCTTCATTGTGGCTTTTGTATTAAATTCGGATGAAAACTCTGTGCTTCATCGCCAATAAGAAGGTCCAACTGATACAGTAAACCAGAAGTGAAGCATCGGAATCTAAAACAGGACTTACAGGAGAGGTTCAAAACATAGAAAGTGAGAGTGTCAGTCCTCTTTTACTTGAGGCGGCATTGTGCCTTTTGTATAAAATTCCGATGCAATTTCTGTGTTTCATCGTCAATAAGAAGGTCCAAGGGATACAGAAAACCTGAGGTGAAGCATCGGAATCTAAAACTGGACTCAAAGGAGAGGTTCAAATCATAGAAAGTGAGAGTGTCAGTCCTCTTGTACTTAAGCCGGCATTGTGCCTTTTGTATTAAATTCGGATGCAATCTCTGTGTTTCATCGTCAATACGAAGGTCCAAGGGATGCAGTAAACCTGAAGTGATGCATCGGAATGTAAAACTGTACTCATAGGAGAGATTCAAATCATGGAATATTAGAGTGTCAGTCCACTTGTACTTAAGTTTGCATGGTGCCTTTTGAGTTCAACTCCGATGCAATTTCTGTGCTTCATCGTCAATAAGAAGATCCAAGGTATACAATAAAACTGAAGTGAAGCATCGGAATCTAAAGCTGGACTCACAGAAGAGGTTCAAATCATAGAAAGTGAGAGTGTCAGTCCTCCTGTACTTAAGTCGGCATTGTGCGTTTTGAATTTCATTCCGATGCAATTTCTGTGTTTCATCGTCAATAAGAAGGTCCAAGGGATACAGTAAACCTGAAGTGATGCATCGGAATCTAAAACTGGACTCACAGGAGAGATTCAAATCATAGAAAGTTAGAGTATCTGTCCTCTTGTACTTAAGTCGGCATTGTCCCTATTGTATTATATTCGGATGCAATTTCTGTGTTTCATCATCAGTAAGAAGGTCCAAGGTATACAGTAAACCTGAAGTGCAGCTTCAGAATCTAAAACTGGACTCACAGGAATGGTTCAAATCTTAGAAATTTAGAGTGTCAGTCCTCTTTTACTTAAGTCATCATTGTGCCTTTTGAATTTAATTCCGATGGAATTTCTGTGTTTCATCGTCAATAAGAAGGTCCAAGGGATACAGAAAACCTGAAGTGAAGCATCGTAATCTAAAAGTGGACTCACAGGAGAGGTTCAAATCACAGAACGTGAGAGTGTCAGTCCTCCTGTACTTAAGTCGGCATGGTGCCCTTTGTATTAAATTCGGATGCAATTTCTGTGTTTCATCGTCAATAAGAAGGTCTAAGGTATACAGTAAACCTAAATTGAAGCATCGGAATCTAAAACTGGACTCACAGGAGAGGTTACAATCATAGAAAGTGAGAGTGTCAGTCCTCTTGTACTTGAGGCGGCATTGTGCCTTTTGTATTAAATTCCGATGCAATATCTGTGTTTCATCGCCAATAAGAAGGTCCAAGGGATACAGTAAACCTGAAGTGAAGCATCGGAATCTAAAACTGGACTCACAGGAGAGGTTCAAATCATAAAAAGTGAGAGTGTCAGTCCTCTTGTACTTAAGTCGGCATTGTGCCTTTTGTATTAAATTCGGATGCAATCTCTGTGTTTCATCGTCAACAAAAAAGTGCAAGGTATACAGTAAACCAGAAGTGAAGCATCGGAATCTAAAACTGGACTCACAGGAGAGGTTCAAATCATAGAAAGCTAGAGTGTCAGTCCTCTTTTACTTATGTCGGCATTGTGCCTTTTGTATTAACTTCGGACGCAATTTCTGTGTTTCATCGTCAATAAGAATGTGCAAGGTATTCAGTAAACCTGAAGTGAAGCATCAGAATCTAAAACTGGACTCACAGGTGAGGTTCTAATCATAGAGAGTAAGAGTGTCAGTCCTCTTGTACTTAAGTCAGCATTGTGTCTTTTGAATTGAATTCCGATGCAATATCTGTGTTTCATCGTCAATAAGAAGGTGCAAGATATACAGTAAACCTGAAGTGAAGCGTCGGAATCTAAAACTGGACTCACAGGAGAGGTTCAAATCATAGAAAGAGAGAGTTAAAGTCCTCTTTTACTTATGTCGGCATTGTGCCTTTTGTATTAAATTCCGATGCAATTTCTGTGTTTCATCGTCAATAAGAAGGTCCAAGGTATACAATAAAACTGAAGTCAAGCATCGGAATCTAAAACTGGACTCACAGAAGAGGTTCAAATCATAGAAAGTGAGAGTGTCAGTCCTCCTTTACTTAAGTCGGCATTGTGCCTTTTGAATTAAATTCCGATGCAATCTCTGTGTTTCATCGTCAATAAAAGGGTCCAAGGGATACAGTAAACCTGAAGTGATGCATCGGAATCTGAAACTGGACTCACAGGAGAGATTCAAATCATAGAAAGTTAGAGTGTCAGTCCTCATGTACTTAAGTGGGCATGGTGCCTTTTGAGTCCAATTCCGATGCAATTTCTGTGCTTCATCGTCAATAAGAGGGTCCAAGGTATACAATAAAACTGAAGTGAAGCATCGGAATCTAAAACAGGACTCACAGGAGGGGTTCAAAGCGAAGAAAGTGAGAGTGTCAGTCCTCTTTCACTTATGTCGGAATTGTGCCTTTTGTATTAAATTCGGATGCAATTTCTGTGTTTCATCGTCAATAAGGATGTGCAAGGTATTCAGTAAACCTGAAGTGAAGCATCGGAATCTAAAACTGGACTCACAGGTGAGGTTCTAATCATAGAGAGTTAGAGTGTCAGTCCTCTTGTACTTAAGTCGGGATTGTGCCTTTTGAATTTAATTCCGATGCAGTTTATGTGTTTCATCGTCAATAAGAAGTTGCAAGTTATACAGTAAACCTGAAGTGAAGCATCGGAATCTAAAACTGGACTCACAGAAGAGGTTCAAATCATAGAAAGTGAGCGTGTCAGTCCTCATTTACTTAAGTCGGCATTGTGCCTTTTGAATTAAATTCCGATGCAATTTCTGTGTTTCATCGTCAATAAGAAGGTCCAAAGGATACAATAAACCCGAAGTGAAGCATCGAAATCTAAAACTGGATTCACAGGAGAGGTTCAAACCCTAGAAAGTTAGAGAGTATGTCCTCTTGTACATAAGTCGGCATTGTGCCTTTTGAATTTAATTCCGATGCAATTTCTGTGTTTCATCGTCAATAAGAAGGTCCAAGTGATACAGTAAACCTGAAGTGAAGCATCGGAATCTAAACTGACACAGGGGAGAGGTTCAAATCATAGAAAGTTAGAGTGTCAGACCTCTTGTACTTAAGTCGGCATTGGGCCTTTTGTATTAAATTCGGATGCAAACTCTGTGTTTCATCGTCAATAAGAAGGTCCAAGGGATACAGTAAACCTGAAGTGAAGCATCGGAATCTAAAACAGGACTCACAGGAGAGGTTCAAAGCATAGAAAGTGAGAGTGTCAGTCCTCTTTTACTTAATTCGGCATTGTGCCTTTTGTATTAAATTCCGATGCAATTTCTGTGATTCATCGTCAATTAGAAAGTGCAAGGTATACAGTAAACCAGAAGTGAAGCATCGGAATCTAAAACTGGACTCACAGAAGAGGTTCAAATCATAGAAAGTTAGAGTGTCAGTCCTCTTTCACTTATGTCGGCATTGTGCCTTTTGTATTAAATTTGGATGCAATTTCTGTGTTTCATCGTCAATAAGGATGTGCAAGGTATTCATTAAACCTGAAGTGAAGCATCGGAATCTAAAACTGGACTCACAGGTGAGGTTCTAATCATAGAGAGTTATAGTGTCAGTCCTCTTGTACTTGAGTCGCCATTGTGCCTTTTGAATTAAATTCGGATGCAATTTCTGTGTTTCATCGTCCATACGAAGGTCCTAGGGATACAGTAAACCTGAAGTGATGCATCGGAATCTAAAACTGGACTCACAGGTAGGATTGAAATCATAGAAAGTTATAGTGTCTGTACTCTTGTACTTAAGTCGGCAGTGTGCATTTTGTATTAAATTCGGATGCAATTACTGTGTTTCATCGTCAATAAGAAGGTATAAGGTATACAGTGAACCTAAAGTGAAGCATCGGAATTTGAAACTGGACTCACAGGAGAGGTTCAAATCTTAGAAAGTGAGAGTGTCAGTCCTCTTTTACTTAAGTCGGCATTGTGCTTTTTGAATTAAATTCGGATGCAATATCTGTGTTTCATCGTCAATACGAAGGTCCTAGGTATACAGTAAACCTGAAGTGAAGCATCGGAATCTAAAACTGGACTCACAGGAGAGGTTCAAATCATAGAAAGTTGGAGTGTCAGTCCTCCTGTACTTAAGTCGGCTTTGCTCTTTTTGAATTTAATTCCGATGGAATTTCTGTGTTTCATCGTCAATAAGAAGGTCCAAGGGATACAGTAAACCTGAAGTGAAGCATCGGAATCTATAACTGACTCACAGGAGCGGTTCAAATCATAGAAAGTTAGAGTATCAGTCCTCTTGTACTTAAGTCGGCATTGTGCCTTTTGAATTTAATTCCAATGCAATTTCTGTGTTTCATCGTCAATAAGAAGGTGCAAAGTATACAGTAAATCTGAAGTGAAGCATGGGAATCTATAACTGGTCTCACAGGAGAGGTTCAAATCATAGATAGTAAGAGTGTCAGTCCTCTTGTACTTATGTCGGCATTGTGCTTCTTGTATTAAAAATTGGATGCAATTTCTGTTTTTCATAGTCAAAGGAAGGTCCAAGGGATACAGTAAACCTGAAGTGAAGCATCGGAATATAAAACATGAGTCACAGGAGAGGTTCAAATCATAGAATGTTAGAGTGTCAGTCCTCTTGTACTCAAGCCGGCATTGTACCTATTGTATTAAAATCGGATGCAATTTCTGTGTTTCATCGTCAGTAAGAAGGTCCAAGGTATACAGTAAACCTGAATTGCTGCTTCAGAATCTAAAACTGGACTCACAGGAATGGTTCAAATCTTAGAAAGTTAGAGTGTCAGTCCTCTTTTACTTAATTCGGCATTGTGCCTTTTGAATTTAATTCCGATGGAATTTCTGTGTTTCATCGTCAATAAGAAGGTCCAAGGGATACAGAAAACCTGAAGTGAAGCATTGTAATCTAAAAGTGGACTCACAGGAGAGGTTCAAATCACAGAAAGTGAGAGTGTCAGTCCTCTTGTACTTAAGTCGGCATTGTGCCTTTCGTATTAAATTCAGATGCAATCTCTGTGTTTCACCGTCAATACGAAGGTCCAAGGGATACAGAAAACCTGAAGTGATGCATCGGAACCTAAATCTGGACTCACATGAGAGACTCAAATCATAGAAATTTAGAGTGTCAGTCCTCTTGTACTTAAGTCGGCATTGTGCCTTTTGTATTAAATTCGGATGCAATTTCTGTGTTTCATCGTCAATAATAAGGTCTAAGGTATACAGTAAACCTAAAGTGAAGCATCGGAATCTAAAACTGGACTCACAGGAGAGGTTAATATCATAGAAAGTGAGAGTGTCAGTCCTCTTGTACTTGAGGCGGCATTGTTCCTTTTGTATTAAATTCCGATGCAATATCTGTGATTCATCGTCAATAAGAAGGTCCAAGGGATACAGTAAACCTGAAGTGTAGCATCGGAATCTAAAACTGGACTCACAGGAGAGGTTCAAATCATAGAAAGTGAGAGTGTCAGTCCTCTTGTACTTAAGTCGGCATTGTGCCTTTTGTATTAACTTCGGATGCAATTTCTGTGTTTCATCGTCAATAAGAAGGTCTAAGGTATACAGTAAACCTGAAGTGAAGCATCGGAATCTAAAACTGGACTCACAGGAGAGGTTCAAATCATAGAAAGCTAGAGTGTCAGTCCTCTTTTACTTATGTCGGCATTGTGCCTTTTGTATTAAATTCGGATGCAATTACTGTGTTTCATCGTCAATAAGAATGTGCAAGGTATTCAGTAAACCTGAAGTGAAGCATCAGAATCTAAAACTGGACTCACAGGTGAGGTTCTAATCATAGAGAGTAAGAGTGTCAGTTCTCTTGTACTTACGTCAGCATTGTGTCTTTTGAATAGAATTCCGATGCAATTTCTGTGTTTCATCGTCAATAGGAAGGTGCAAGTTATACAGTAAACCTGAAGTGAAGCATCGGAATCTAAAACTGGACTCACAGGAGAGGTTCTAATCATAGAAAGAGAGAGTTTAAGTCCTCTTTCACTTATGTCGGCATTGTGCCTTTTGTATTAAATTCGGATGCAATTTCTGTGTTTCATCGTCAATAAGAAGGTCCAAGGTATACAATAAAACTGAAGTCAAGCATCGGAATCTAAAACTGGACTCACAGAAGAGGTTCAAATCATAGAAAATGAGAGTGTCAGTCCTCCTTTATTTAAGTCGGCATTGTGCCTTTTGAATTAAATTCCGATGCAATCTCTGTGTTTCATCGTATATAAGAAGGTCCAAGGGATACAGTAAACCTGAAGTGATGCATCGGAATCTAAAACTGGACTCACAGGAGAGATTCAAATCATAGAAAGGTAGAGTGTCAGTCCTCATGTACTTAAGTGGGCATGGTGCATTTTGAGTTCAATTCCGATGCAATTTCTGTGCTTCATCGTCAATAAGAGGGTCCAAGGTATACAATGAAACTGAAGTGAAGCATCGGAATCTAAAACTGGACCCACAGAAGAGGTTCAAATCATAGAAAGTGAGAGTGTCAGTCCTCTTGTACTTAAGTCGGCATTGTGCCTTTTAATTTAATTCCGATGGAATTTCTGTGTTTCATCGTCAATAAGAAGGTCCAAGGGATACAGTAAACCTGAAGTGAAGCATCGGAATCTAAACTGACACACAGGAGAGGTTCAAATCATAGAAAGTTAGAGTGTCAGTCCTCTTGTACTTAAGTCGGCATTGTGCCTTTTGTATTAAATTCGGATGCAAACTCTGTGTTTCATCGTCAATAAGAAGGTCCAAGGGATACATTAAACCTGAAGTGAAGCATCAGAATCTAAAACAGGACTCACAGGAGAGGTTCAAAGCATAGAAAGTGAGAGTGTCAGTCCTCTTTTACTTAATTCGGCATTGTGCCTTTTGTATTAAATTCCGATGCAATTTCTGTGTTTCATCGTCAATTAGAAAGTGCAAGGTATACAGTAAACCAGAAGTGAAGCATCGGAATCTAAAACTGGACTTACAGAAGAGGTTAAAATCATAGAAAGTTAGAGTGTCAGTCCTCTTTCACTTATGTCGGCATTGTGCCTTTTGTATTAAATTCGGATGCAATTTCTGTGTTTCATCGACAATAAGGATGTGCAAGGTATTCAGTAAACCTGAAGGGAAGCATCGGAATCTAAAACTGGACTCACAGGTGAGGGTCTAATCATAGAGAGTTAGAGTGTCAGTCCTCTTGTACTTGAGTCGGCATTGTGCCTTTTGAATTTTATTCCGATGCAATTTATGTGTTTCATCGTCAATAAGAAGTTGCAAGTTATACAGTAAACCTGAAGTGAAGCATCGGAATCTAAAACCGGACTCACACAAGAGGTTCAAATCATAGAAAGTGAGCGTGTCAGACCTCATTTACTTAAGTCGGCATTGTGCCTTTTGAATTAAATTCAGATGCAATTTCTGTGTTTCATCGTCAATAAGAAGGTCCAAAGGATACAGTAAACCCGAAGTGAAGCATCGGAATCTAAAACTGGACTCACAGGAGAGGTTCAAACCCTAGAAAGTTAGAGTGTCAGTCCTCTTGTACATAAGTCGGCATTGTGAGTTTTGAATTTAATTCCGATGCAATTTCTGTGTTTCATCGTCAATAAGAAGGTCCAAGGGATACAGTAAACCTGAAGTGAAGCATCGGAATCTAAAACTGTACTCACAGGAGAGGTTCAAATCATAGAAAGTTGGAGTGTCAGTCCTCTTGTACTTAAGTCGGCATTGTGCTTTTGAATTTAATTCCGATGCAATTTCTGTGTTGCATCGTCAATAAGAAGGTCCAAGGGATACAGTAAACCTGAAGTGAAGAATTGGAATCTAAAACTGACTCACCGGAGAGGTTCAAATCATAGAAAGTTAGAGTGTCAGTCCTCTTGTTCTTACGTCGGCATTGTGCCTTTTGAATTTAATTCCAATGCAATTTCTGTGTTTCATCGTCAAAAAGAAGGTGCAAAGTATACAGTAAACCTGAAGTGAAGCATCGGAATCTATTATTGGACTCACAGGAGATGTTAAAAACATAGAGAGTTAGAGTGTCAGTCCTCTTGTACTTATGTCGGCATTGTGGATTTTGTATTAAAATTGGATGCAATTTCTGTGTTTCATCGTCAATAAGAAGGTCCAAGGGATACAGTAAACCTGAACTGAAGCATCGGAATCTAAAACTGGACTCACAGGACAGGTTCAAAGCATAGAAAGTGAGAGTGTCAGTCCTCTTTTACTGAAGTCGGCATTGTGCCTTTTGAATTAAATTCGGATGCAATTTCTGTGTTTCATCGTCCATACGAAGGTCCTAGGGATACAGTAAACCTGAAGTGAAGCATCGGAATCTAAAACTGGACTCACAGGAGAGGTTCAAATCAAAGAAAGTTAGAGGGTCAGTTCTCTTGTTCTTAAGTCGGCATTGTGCCTTTTGTATTAAATTCGGATGCAAACTCTGTGTTTCATCGTCAATAAGAAGGTCCAAGGGATACAGTAAACCTGAAGTGATGCATCGGAATCTAAAACTGGACTCACATAAGAGGTTCAAATCATAGAAAGTTAGAGTGTCAGTCCACTTGTACTCAAGTCCTCATTGTGCCTTTTGTATTAAATTCGGATGAGAACTCTGTGTTTCATCGTCAATAAGAAGGTCCAAGGGATACAGTAAACCAGAAGTGAAGCATCGGAATCTAAAACAGGACTCACAGGACAGGTTCAAATCATAGAAAGTGAGAGTGTCAGTTCTCTTTTACTTGAGGCGCCATTGTGGCTTTTGTATTAAATTCCGATGCAATTTCTGTGTTTCATCGTCAATAAGAAGGACCACAGGATACAGTAAACCTGAAGCATCGGAATCTAAAACTTGACTCAAGGGAGAGGTTCAAATCATAGAAAGTTAGAGTGTCAGTCCTCTTGTACTTATGTCAGCATTGTGCCTTTTGTATTAAATTCCGATGCAATTTCTGTGTTTCATCGTCAATACGAAGGTGCAAGGTATACAGTAAACCAGAAGTGAAGCATCGGAATCTAAAACTGGACTCACAGGGGAGGTTCAAATCATAGAAAGTTAGAGTGTCTGTCCTCTTGCACTTAAGTCGGCATTGTGCCTTTTGTATTAAATTCCGATGCAATTTCTGTGCTTCATCGTCAATACGAAGGTGCAAGGTATACAGTAAACCTGAAGTGAAGCATCGGAATCTAAAACTGGACTCACAGGAGAGGTTCAAATCTTAGAGAGTTAGAGTGTCAGTCCTCTTGTACTTAAGTGGGCATTGTGCCTTTTGAGTTCAATTGCGATGCAATATCTGTGTTTCATCGTCAATAAGAGGGTCCAAGGTATACAATTAAACTGAAGTAAAGCATGGGAATCTAAAACTGGACTCACTGAAGAGGTTCAAATCATAGAAAGTGAGAGTGTCAGTCCTCTTTTACTGAAGTCGGCATTGTGCCTTTTGTATTAAATTCGGATGCCATTTCTGTGTTTCATCGTTAATAACAAAGTCCAAGGGATACAGTAAACCTGAAGTGAAGCATCCGAATCTAAAACTGCACTCACAGGAGAGGTTCAAATCATAGAAAGTTAGAGTGTCAGTCATCTTGTGCTTAAGTCGGCATTGTGCCTTTTGTATTAAATTCGGATGCAATTTCTGTGTTTCATCGTCAATAAGAAGGTCCAAGGGTTACAGTAAACCTGAAGTGATGCATCGGAATCTAAAACTGGACTCACATATAAGGTTCAAATCATAGAAAGTTAGAGTGTCAGTCCACTTGTACTCAAGTTTTCATTGTGCCTTTTCTATTAAATTCGGATGCAATCTCTGTGTCTCATCGTCAATACGAAGGTCCAAGGAATACAGTAAACCTGAAGTGAAGCATCGGAATCTAAAACTGGACTCACAGGAGAAGTTCAAATCACAGAAAGTTAGTCAGTCCTCTTGTACTTTAGTCGGCATTGTGCCTTTTGTATTAAATTCCGATGCAATTTCTGTGCTTCATCGTCAATACGAAGGTGCAAGGTATACAGTAAACCTGAAGTGAAGCATCGGAATCCAAAAGTGGACTCACAGGAGAGGTTCAAAACTTAGAAAGTTAGAGTGCCAGTCCTCTTGTACTTAAGTGGGCATTCTGCCTTTTGAGTTCAATTGCGATGCAATTTCTGTGTTTCATCGTCAATAAGAGAGTCCAAGGTATACAATAAAACTGAAGTAAAGCATGAGAATCTAAAACTGGACTAACTGAAGAGGTTCAAATCATAGAAAGTGAGAGTCTCAGTCCTCTTTTACTTAAGTCGGCATTGTGCCTTTTGAATTGAATTCGGATGCAATTTCTGTGCTTCATCGTCAATATGAAGGTCCAAGGGATACAGTAAACCTGAACTGAAGCATCGGAATCTAAAACTGGACTCACAGGAGAGGTTCAAATCTTAGAAAGTTAGAGTGTCGGTCCTCTTGTACTTAAGTCGGCATTGTGCCTTTTGTATTAAATTCGGATGCAATTTCTGTGTTTCATCGTCAATAAGAAAGTCCAAGCGATACAGTAAATCTGAAATGAAGCATCCGAATCTAAAACTGCACTCACAGGAGAGGTTCAAATCATAGAAAGTTAGAGTGTCAGTCATCTTGTGCTTAAGTCGGCATTGTGCCTTTTGTATTAAATTCGGATGCAATTTCTGTGTTTCATCGTCAATAAGAAGGTCCAAGGGATACAGTAAACCTGAAGTGAAGCATCGGAATCTAAAACTGGACTCACAGGAGAGGTTCAAATCATAGAAAGTGAGAGTGTCAGTCCACTTGTACTTAAGTCGGCATTGTGCCTTTTGTATTAAATTCGGATGCAATCCCAGTGTCTCATCGTCAATACGAAGGTCCAAGGGATACAGTAAACCTGAAGTGAAGCATCGGAATCTAAAACTGGACTCACAGGAGAGATTCAAATCATAGAAAGTTAGAGTGTCAGTCCTCTTGGACTTATGTCGGCATTGTGCCTTTTGTATTAAATTCGGATGCAATTTCTGTGTTTCATCGTCAATAAGAAGGTCTAAGGTATACAGTAAACTTAAAGTGCAGCATCGGAATCTGAAACTGGACTCACAGGAGAGCTTCAAATCTTAGAAAGTTAGAGTGTCAGTCCTCTTGTACTTAAGTCGGCATTGTGCCTTTTGAATTTAATTCCAATGGAATTTCTGTGTATCATCGTCAATGAGAAGGTGCAAAGTATACAGTAAACCTGAAGTGAAGCATCGGAATCTCGAACTAGACTCACAGGAAAGGTTCAAATCATAGAGAGTTAGAGTGTCAGTCCTCTTGTACTTATGGCGGCATTGTGCCTTTTGTATTAAAATTGGATGCAATATCTGTGTTTCATCGTCAATAAGAGGGTCCAAGGTATACAATAAACCTGAAGTGAAGCATCGGAATCTAAAACTGGACTTACAGGAGAGGTTCAAATCATAGAAAGTTAGAGTGTCAGTTCTCTTGTTCTTAAGTCGGCATTGTGCAATTTGTATTAAATTCGGATGCAAACTCTGTGTTTCATCGTCAATAAGAAGGTCCAAGGGATACAGTAAACCTGAAGTGAAGCATCGGAATCAAAAATTGGACTCACAGGAGAGGTTCAAATCATAGAAACTGAGAGTGTCAGTCCTCTTTTACTTAAGTCGGCATTGTGCCTTTTGTATTAAATTCCGATGCAATTTCTGTGTTTCATCGTCAATAAGAAGGTGCAAGGTATACAGTAAACCAGAAGTGAAGCATCGGAATCTGTAACTGGTCTCACAGGAAAGGTTCAAATCATAGAAAGTTAGAGTGTCAGTCCTCTTGTACTTAAGTCGGCATTGTGCCTTTTGTATTAAATTCCGATGCAATTTCTGTGTTTTATCGTCAATTAGAGGGTGCAAGGTATACATTAAACCTGAAGTGAAGCATCGGAATCTAAAACTGGACTCACAGGAGAGGTTCAAATCTTAGAAAGTGAGAGTTTCAGTCCTCTTTTACTTAAGTCGGCATTGTGCCTTTTGTATTAAATTCCGATGCAATTTCTGTGTTTCATCGTCGGTAAGAGGGTCCAAGGTATACAGTAAACCTGAAGTGAAGCTTCGGAATCTAAAACTGGACTCACAGGAGAGGTTCAAATCTTAGAAAGTTAGAGTGTCAGTCCTCTTTCACTTAAGTCGGCATTGAGCCTTTTGAATTTAATTCCGATGCAATTTCTGTGTTTCATCGTCAATAAGAAGGTCCAAGGGATACAGTAAACCTGAAGTGAAGCATCGGAATCTAAAACTGACTCACCGGAGAGGTTCAAATCATAGAAAGTTAGAGTGTCAGTTCTCTTGTACTTAAGTCGGCATTGTGCCTTTTGAATTTAATTCCAATGCAATTTCTGTGTTTCATCGTCAATAAGAAGGTGCAAAGTATACAGTAAACCTGAAGTGAAGCATCGGAATCTATAACTGGTCTCACAGGAGACGCGCAAATCATAGAGAGTTTAAGTGTCAGTCCTCTTGTACTTATGTCGGCATTGTGCTTTTTGTTTTAAAAATAGGATGCAATTTCTGTTTGTCATCGTCAATAAGAAGGTCCAAGGGATACAGTAAACCTGAAGTGAAGCATCGGAATCTAAAACTGGACTCACAGGAGAGGTTCAAATCATAGAAAGTTATAGTGTCTGTCGTCTTGTACTTAAGTCGGCATTGTGCCTTTTGAATTTAATTCCGATGGAATTTCTGTGTTTCATCGCCAATAAGAAGGTCCAAGGGATACAGTAAACCTGAAGTAAAGCATCGGAATCTAAAACTGGCTCAAAGGAGAGGTTAAAATCATAGAAAGTTAGAGGGTCAGTTCTCTTGTTCTTAAGTCGGCATTGTGCCTTTTGTATTAAATTCGGATGCAAACTCTGTGTTTCATCGTCAATAAGAAGGTCCAGGGGATACAGTAAACATGAAGTGAAGCATCGGAATCTAAAACTGGACTTACAGGAGAGGTTGAATTCATAGAAAATAAGAGTGTCAGTCCTCTTTTACTTAAGTCGGCATTTTGCCTTTTGAATAGAATTCGGATGCAATTTCTGTGTTTCATCGTCAATAAGAAGGTCCATGGGATACAGGAAACCTGAAGTGAAGCATCGGAATCTAAAACTGGACTCACAGGAGAGGGTCAAATCATAGAAAGTTAGAGTGTCAGTCCTCTTGTACTTAAGTCGGCATTGTGCCTTTTGTATTAAATTCCGATGCAAACTCTGTGTTTCATCGTCAATAAGAAGGTCCAAGGGATACAGTAAACCTGAAGTGAAGCATCGGAATCTAAAACTGGACTCACAGGAGAGGTTCAAATCATAGAAACTGAGAGTGTCAGTCCTCTTTTACTTAAGTCGGCATTGTGCGTTTTGTATTAAATTCCGATGCAATTTCTGTGTTTCATCGTCAATAAGAAGGTGCAAGGTATACAGTAAACCAGAAGTGAAGCATCGGAATCTGTAACTGGTCTCACAGGAAAGGTTCAAATCATAGAAAGTTAGAGTGTCAGTCCTCTTGTACTTAAGTCGGCATTGTGCCTTTTCTATTAAATTCCGATGCAATTTCTGTGTTTTATCGTCAATTAGAGGGTGCAAGGTATACATTAAACCTGAAGTGAAGCATCGGAATCTAAAACTGGACCCACAGGAGAGGTTCAAATCTTAGAAAGTGAGAGTGTCAGTCCTCTTTTACTTAAGTCGGCATTGTGCCTTTTGTATTAAATTCCGATGCAATTTCTGTGTTTCATCGTCAGTAAGAGGGTCCAAGGTATACAGTAAACCTGAAGTGAAGCTTCGGAATCTAAAACTGGACTCACAGGAGAGGTTCAAATCTTAGAAAGTTAGAGTGTCAGTCCTCTTTCACTTAAGTCGGCATTGAGCCTTTTGAATTTAATTCCGATGCAATTTCTGTGTTTCATCGTCAATAAGAAGGTCCAAGGGATACAGTAAACCTGAAGTGAAGCATCGGAATCTAAAACTGACTCACCGGAGAGGTTCAAATCATAGAAAGTTAGAGTGTCAGTTCTCTTGTACTTAAGTCGGCATTGTGCCTTTTGAATTTAATTCCAATGCAATTTCTGTGTTTCATCGTCAATAAGAAGGTGCAAAGTATACAGTAAACCTGAAGTGAAGCATCGGAATCTATAACTGGTCTCACAGGAGACGTTCAAGTCATAGAGAGTTTAAGTGTCAGTCCTCTTGTACTTATGACGGCATTGTACTTTTTCTATTAAAAATAGGATGCAATTTCTGTTTGTCATCGTCAATAAGAAGGTCTAAGGGATACAGTAAACCTGAAGTGAAGCATCGGAATCTAAAACTGGACTCACAGGAGAGGTTCAAATCATAGAAAGTTATAGTGTCTGTCCTCTTGTACTTAAGTCGGCATTGTGCCTTTTGAATTTAATTCCGATTGAATTTCTGTGTTTCATCGTCAATAAGAAGGTCCAATGGATACAGTAAACCTGAAGTAAAGCATCGGAATCTAAAACTGACTCACTGGAGAGGTTAAAATCATAGAAAGTTAGAGGGTCAGTTCTCTTGTTCTTAAGTCGGCATTGTGCCTTTTGTATTAAATTCGGATGCAAACTTTGTGTTTCATCGTCAATAAGAAGGTCCAGGGGATACAGTAAACATGAAGTGAAGCATCGGAATCTAAAACTGGACTTACAGGAGAGGTTGAATTCATAGAAAATAAGAGTGTCAGTCCTCTTTTACTTAAGTCGGCATTTTGCCTTTTGAATTGAATTCGGATGCAATTTCTGTGTTTCATCGTCAATAAGAAGGTCCATGGGATACAGGAAACCTGAAGTGAAGAATCGGAATCTAAAACTGGACTCACAGGAGAGGGTCAAATCATAGAAAGTTAGAGTGTCAGTCCTCTTGTACTTAAGTCGGCATTGTGCCTTTTGTATTAAATTCCGATGCAATTTCTGTGCTTCATCGTCAATACGAAGGTGCAAGGTATACAGTAAACCTGAAGTGAAGCATCGGAATCTAAAACTGGACTCACAGGAGAGGTTCAAATCTTAGAAAGTTAGAGTGTCAGTCCTCTTGTACTTAAGTGGGCATTGTGCCCTTTGAGTTCAATTGCGATGCACTTTCTGTGTTTCATCGTCAATAAGAGGGTCCAAGGTATACAATAAAACTGAGGTAAAACATGGTAATCTAAAACTGGCCTCACTGAAGAGGTTCAAATCATAGAAAGTGAGAGTGTCAGTCCTCTTTTACTTAAGTCGGCATTGTGCCTTTTGAATTAAATTCAGATGCAATTTCTGTGTTTCATCGTCAATAAGAAGGTCCCAGGGATGCAGGAAACCTGAAGTGAAGCATCGGAATCTAAAACTGGACTCACAGGAGAGGTTCAAATCATAGAAAGTTAGAGTGTCGGTCCTCTTGTACTTAAGTTGGCATTGTGCCTTTTGTATTAAATTCGGATGCAATTTCTGTGTTTCATCGTCAATAAGAAAGTCCAATCGATACAGTAAACCTGAAGTGAAGCATCCGAATCTAAAACTGCACTCACAGGAGAGGTTCAAATCATAGAAAGTGAGAGTGTCAGTCCTCTTGTACTTAAGTCGGCATTGTGCCTTTTGTATTAAATTCGGATGCAATCTCTGTGTCTCATCGTCAATACGAAGGTCCAAGGGATACAGTAAACCTGAAGTGAAGCATCGGAATCTAAAACTGGACTCACAGGAGAGATTCAAATCATAGAAATTTAGAGTGCGAGTCCTCTTGTACTTAAGTCGGCATTGTGCCTTTTGTATTAAATTCGGCTGCAATTTCTGTGTTTCATCGTCAATAAGAAAGTCCAAGCGATACAGTAAATCTGAAGGGAAGCATCCGAATCTAAAACTGCACTCACAGGAGAGGTTCAAATCATAGAAAGTTAGTGTGTCAGTCATCATGTGCTTAAGTCGGCATTGTGCCTTTTGTATTAAATTCGGATGCAATCTCTGTGTCTCATCGTCAATACGAAGGTCCAAGGGATACAGTAAACCTGAAGTGAAGCATCGGAATCTAAAACTGGACTCACAGGAGAGATTCAAATCATAGAAATTTAGAGTGTGAGTCCTCTTGTACTTAAGTCGGCATTGTGCCTTTTGTATTAAATTCCGATGCAATATCTGTGCTTCATCGTCAATACGAAACTGCAAGGTATACAGTAAACCTGAAGTGAAGCATCGGAATCTTTAACTGGACTCACAGGAAAGGTTCAAATCATAGAGAGTTAGAGTGTCAGTAATCTTGTACTTATGTCGGCATTGTGCCTTTTGTATTAAAATTGGATGCAATTTCTGTGTTTCATCGTCAATAAGAAGGTCCTAGGGGTACAGTAAACCTGAAGTGAAGCATCGGTATCTAAAACTGGACTCACAGGAGAGATTCAAATCATAGAAAGTTAGAGTGTCAGTCCTCTTGTACTTAAGTCGGCATTGTGAATTTTGTATTAAATTCCGATGCAATTTCTGTGCTTCATCGTCAATACAAAGGTGCAAGGTATACAGTAAACCTGAAGTGAAGCATCGGAATCTAAAAGTGGACTCACAGGAGAGATTCAAATCTTAGAAAGTTAGAGTGTCAGTCCTCTTATACTTAAGTGGGCATTGTGCCTTTTGAGTTCAATTGCGATGTAATTTCTGTGTTTCATCGTCAATAAGAGAGTCCAAGGTATACAATAAAACTGAAGTAAAGCATGAGAATCTAAAACTGGACTAACTGAAGAGGTTAAAATAATAGAAAGTGAGACTGTCAGTCATCTTTTACTTAAGTCGGCATTGTGCCTTTTGAATTGAATTCGGATGCAATTTCTGTGTTTCATCGTCAATAAGAAGGTCCAAGGGATACAGTAAACCTGAAGTGAAGCATCGGAAACTAAAACTGGACTCACAGGAGAGGTTCAAATCATAGAAAGTTAGAGTGTCGGTCCACTTGTACTTAAGTCGGCATTGTGCCTTTTGTATTAAATTCGGATGCAATTTCTGTGTTTCATCGTCAATAAGAAAGTCCAAGGGATACAGTAACCTGAAGTGAAGCATCGGAATCTAAAACTGCACTCACAGGAGAGGTTCAAATCATAGAAAGTTAGGGTGTCAGTCATCTTGTGCTTAAGTCGGCATTGTGCCTTTTGTATTAAATTCGGATGCAATTTCTGTGTTTCATCGTCAATAAGAAGGTCCAAGGGGTACAGTAAACCTGAAGTGATGCATCGGAATCTGAAACTGGACTCACATAGGAGGTTCAAATCATAGAAAGTGAGAGTGTCAGTCCTCTTGTACTTAAGTCGGCATTGTGTCTTTTGTCTTAAATTCGGATGCATTCTCTGTGTCTCATCGTCAATACGAAGGTCCAAGGGATACAGAAAACCTGAAGTGAAGCATCGGAATCTAAAACTGGACTCACAGGAGAGATTCAAATCATAGAAAGTTAGAGTGTCAGTCGTCTTGGACTTAAGTCGGCATTGTGTCTTTTGTCTTAAATTCGGATGCATTCTCTGTGTCTCATCGTCAATACGAAGGTCCAAGGGATACAGAAAACCTGAAGTGAAGCATCGGAATCTAAAACTGGACTCACAGGAGAGGTTCAAATCTTAGAAAGTTAGAGTGTCAGTCATCTTGTGCTTAAGTCGGCATTGTGCCTTTTGTATTAAATTCGGATGCAATTTCTGTGTTTCATCGTCAATACGAAAGTCCAAGGGATACAGCAAACCTTAAGTGAAGCATCGGAATCTATAACTGGACTCACAGAAGAGGTTCAAATCATAGAAAGTGAGAGTGTCAGTCCTCTTGTACTTAAGTCGGCATTGTGCCTTTTGTATTAAATTCGGATGCAATATCTGTGTTTCATCGTCAATAAGAAAGTCCAAGGGATACAGTAAACCTGAAGTGAAGCATCCGAATCTAATACTGCACTCACAGGAGAGGTTCAAATCATAGAAAATTAGAGTATCAGTCATCTTGTGCTTAAGTCGGCATTGTGCCTTTTGTATTAAATTCGGATGCAATTTCTGTGTTTCATCGTCAATAAGAACGTCCAAGGGATACAGTAAACCTGAAGTGAAGCATCGGAATCAAAAACTGACTCAGAGGAGAGGTTCAAACCATAGATAGTGAGAGTGCCAGTTATCTTGTTCTTAAATCGGCATTGTGCCTTTTGTATTAAATTCCGATGCAATTTCTGTGCTTCATTGTCAAAAGAAGGTGCAAGGTATACAGTAAACCTGAAGTGAAGCATCGGAATCTAAAACTGGACTCACAGGAGAGGTTCAAATCTTAGAAAGTTAGAGTGTCAGTCCTCTTGTACTTAAGTGGGCATTGTGCCTTTTGAGTTCAATTCCGATGCAATTTCTGTGTTTGATCGTCAATAAGAGGGTCCAAGGTATACAATAAACCTGATGTGAAGCTTTGGAATCTAAAACTGGACTCACAGGAGAGGTTCAAATCATAGAATGTGAGAGTGTCAGTCCTGTTTTACTTAAGTCAGCATTGTGCCTTTTGAATTGAATTCGGATGCAATTTCTGTGTTTCATCGTCAATATGCAGGTCCAAGGGATACAGTAAACCTGAACTGAAGCATCGGAATCTAAAACTGGACTCACAGGAGAGGTTCAATTCATAGAAAGTTAGAGTGTCGGTCCTCTTGTACTTAAGTCGGCATTGTGCCTTTTGTATTAAATTCGGATGCAATTTCTGTGTTTCATCGTCAATAAGAAAGTCCAAGCGATACAGTAAATCTGAAGGGAAGCATCCGAATCTAAAACTGCACTCACAGGAGAGTTTCAAATCATAGAAAGTTAGTGTGTCAGTCATCATGTGCTTAAGACGGCATTGTGCCTTTTGTATTAAATTCGGATGCAATTTCTGTGTTTCATCGTCAATAAGAAGGTCCAAGGGATACAGTAAACTTAAAGTGCAGCATCGGAATCTGAAACTGGACTCACAGGAGAGGTTCAAATCTTAGAAAGTTAGAGTGTCAGTCCACTTGTAATCAAGTTTTACATTGTGCCTTTTGTATTAAATTCGGATGAAAACTCTGTGTTTCATCGTCAATAAGAAGGTCCAAGGGATACAGTAAACCAGAAGTGAAGCATCGGAATCTAAAACTGGACTCACAGGAGAGGTTCAAATCATAGAAAGTGAGAGTGTCAGTCCTCTTGTACTTAAGTCGGCATTGTGTCTTTTGTATTAAATTCAGATGCAATCTCTGTGTCTCATCGTCAATACGAAGGTCCAAGGGATACAGAAAACCTGAAGTGAAGCATCGGAATCTAAAACTGGACTCACAGGAGAGGTTCAAATCATAGAAAGTTAGAGTGTCGGTCCACTTGTACTTAAGTCGGCATTGTGCCTTTTGTATTAAATTCGGATGCAATTTCTGTGTTTCATCGTCAATAAGAAAGTCCAAGGGATACAGTAAACCTGAAGTGA
This sequence comes from Schistocerca americana, assembly GCF_021461395.2. Classification (NCBI taxonomy): domain Eukaryota; kingdom Metazoa; phylum Arthropoda; class Insecta; order Orthoptera; family Acrididae; genus Schistocerca; species Schistocerca americana. The sequence continues at coordinate 60,931,782 of NC_060125.1, read as the reverse complement.
AGCATCCGAATCTAAAACTGCACTCACAGGAGAGGTTCAATTCATAGAAAGTTAGGGTATCAGTCATGTTGTGCTTAAGTCGGCATTGTGCCTTTTGTATTAAATTCGGATGCAATTTCTGTGTTTCATCGTCAATAAGAAGGTCCAAGGGATACAGTAAACCTGAAGTGATGCATCGGAATCTAAAACTGGACTCACATAGGAGGTTCAAATCATAGAAAGTGAGAGTGTCAGTCCTCTTGTACTTAAGTCGGCATTGTGTCTTTTGTATTAAATTCGGATGCAATCTCTGTGTCTCATCGTCAATACGAAGGTCCAAGGGATACAGAAAACCTGAAGTGAAGCATCGGAATCTAAAACTGGACTCACAGGAGAGATTCAAATCATAGAAAGTTAGAGTGTCAGTCGTCTTGGACTTAAGTCGGCATTGTGCCTTTTGTATTAAATTCGGATGCAATTTCTGTGTTTCATCGTCAATAAGAAGGTCTAAGGTATACAGTAAACCTAAAGTGCAGCATCGGAATCTAAAACTGGACTCACAGGAGAGGTTCAAATCTTAGAAAGTTAGAGTGTCAGTCCTCTTGTACTTAAGTCGGCATTCTGCCTTTTGAATTTAACTCCAATGCAATTTCTGTGTTTCATCGTTATTAAGAAGGTTCAAAGTATACAGTAAACCTGAAGTGAAGCATCGGAATCTATAACTGGACTCACAGGAAAGGTTCAAATCATATAGAGTTAGAGTGTCAGTCCTCTTGTACTTATGTCGGCATTGTGCCATTTGTATTAAAATTGGATGCAATTTCTGTGTTTCATCGTCAATAAGAGGGTCCTAGGGGTACAGTAAACCTGAAGTGAAGCATCGGTATCTAAAACTGGAACACACAGGAGAGGTTCAAATCATAGAATGTTAGAGTGTCAGTCCTCTTGTACTTAGGACGGCATTGTCCTATTGTATTAAATTCGGATGCAATTTCTGTGTTTCATCGTCAGTAAGAATGTCCATGGGGTACAGTAAACCAGATGTGAAGCATCGGAATCTAAAACTGGACTCACAGGAGAGGTTCAAACCGTTGAAAGTTACAGTGTCAGTCCTCTTGTACTTAAGTCGGCATTGTGCCTTTTGTATTAAATTCGGATGCAATTTCTGTGTTTCATCGTCAATACGAAAGTCCAAGGGATACAGCAAACCTTAAGTGAAGCATCGGAATCTATAACTGGACTCACAGAAGAGGTTCAAATCATAGAAAGTGAGAGTGTCAGTCCTCTTGTACTTAAGTCGGCATTGTGCCTTTTGTATTAAATTCGGATGCAATTTCTGTGTTTAATCGTCAATAAAAAAGTCCAAGGGATACAGTAAACCTGAACTGAAGCATCCGAATCTAATACTGCACTCACAGGAGAGGTTCAAATCATAGAAAATTAGGGTATCAGTCATCTTGTGCTTAAGTCGGCATTGTGCCTTTTGTATTAAATTCGGATGCAATTTCTGTGTTTCATCGTCAATAAGAAGGTCCAAGGGATACAGTAAAGCTGAAGTGAAGCATCGGAATCTAAAACTGGACTCACAGGAGAGGTTCAATTCATAGAAAGTTAGAGTGTCAGTCCTCTTGTACTTAAGTCGGCATTGTGCCTTTTGTATTAAATCCGGATGCAATTTCTGTGTTTCATCGTCAATAAGAAAGTCCAAGCGATGCAGTAAATCTGAAGGGAAGCATCCGAATCTAAAACTGCACTCACAAGAGAGGTTCAAATCATAGAAAGTTAGAGTGTCAGTCATCATGTGCTTCAGTCGGCATTGTGCCTTTTGTATTAAATTCGGATGCAATTTCTGTGTTTCATCGTTAATAAGAAGGTCCAAGGGATACAGTAAACCTGAAGTGAAGCATCGGAATCTAAAACTGGACTCACAGGAGAGGTTAAAATCATAGAAAGTGATAGTGTCAGTCCTCTTGTACTTAAGTCGGCATTGTGCCTTTTGTATTCAATTCGGATGCAATCTCTGTGTCTCATCGTCAATACGAAGGTCCAAGGGATACAGTAAACCTGAAGTGAAGCAATGGAATCTAAAACTGGACTCACAGGAGAGATTCAAATCATAGAAAGTTAGAGTGTCAGTCCTCTTGGACTTAAGTCGGCATTGTGCCTTTTGTATTAAATTCGGATGCAATTTCTGTGTTTCATCGTCAATAAGAAGGTCTAAGGTATACAGTAAACTTAAAGTGCAGCATCGGAATCTGAAACTGGACTCACAGGAGAGGTTCAAATCTTAGAAAGTTAGAGTGTCAGTCCTCTTGTACTTAAGTCGGCATTGTGCCTTTTGAATTTAATTCCAATGCAATTTCTGTGTTTCATCGTCAATAAGAAGGTGCAAAGTATACAGTAAGCCTGAAGTGAAGCATCGGAATCTATAACTAGACTCACAGGAAAGGTTCAAATCATAGAGAGTTAGAGTGTCAGTCCTCTTGTACTTATATCGGCATTGTGCCTTTTGTATTAAAATTGGATGCAATTTCTGTGTTTCATCGTCAATAAGAGGGTCCAAGGTATACAATAAACCTGAAGTGAAGCATCGGAATCTAAAACTGGACTCACAGTAGAGGTTCAAATCATAGAAAGTGAGAGTGTCAGTCCTCTTTTACTTAAGTCGGCATTGTGCCCTTTGAATTAAATTCGGATGCAATTTCTGTGTTTCATCGTCAATACGAAGGTCCTAGGGATACAGTAAACCTGAAGTGAAGCATCGGAATCTAAAACTGGACTCAGGGGAGAGATTCAAATCTTAGAAAGTTAGAGTGTCAGTCCTCTTGTACTTAAGTCGGCATTGTGCCTTTTGAATTTAATTCCGATGGAATTTCTGTGTTTCATCGTCAATAAGAAGGTCCAAGGGATACAGTAAACCTGAAGTGAAGCAACGGAATCTAAAACTGACTCACAGGAGAGGTTCAGATCATAGAAAGTTAGAGTGTCAGTTCTCTTGTTCTTAAGTCGGCATTGTGCAATTTGTATTAAATTCGGATGCAAACTCTGTGTTTCATCGTCAATAAGAAGGTCCAAGGGATACAGTAAACCTGAAGCTAAGCATCGGAATGTAAAACTGGACTCACAGGAGAGGTTCAAATCATAGAAACTGAGAGTGTCAGTCCTCTTTTACTTAAGTCGGCATTGTGCCTTTTGTATTAAATTCCGATGCAATTTCTGTGTTTCATTGTCAATAAGAAGGTGCAAGGTATACAGTAAACCAGAAGTGAAGCATCGGAATCTGTAACTGTTCTCACAGGAAAGGTTCAAATCATAGAAAGTTTGAGTGTCAGTCCTCTTGTACTTAAGTCGGCATTGTGCCTTTTGTATTAAATTCCGATGCAATTTCTGTGTTTCATCGTCACTAAGAAGGTCCAAGGTATACAGTAAACCTGAAGTGAAGCTTCGAAATCTAAAACTGGACTCACAGAAGAGGTTCAAATCTTAGAAGTTAGAGTGTCAGTCCTCTTTCACTTAAGTCGGCATTGTGCCTTTTGAATTTAATTCCGATGCAATTTCTGTGTTTCATCGTCAATAAGAAGGTCCAAGGGATACAGTAAACCTGAAGTGAAGCATCGGAATCTAAAACTGGACTCACAGGAGAGATTCAAATCATAGAAAGTTAGAGTGTCAGTCCTCTTGTACTTAAGTCGGCATTGTGAATTTTGTATTAAATTCCGATGCAATTTCTGTGCTTCATCGTCAATACGAAGGTGCAAGGTATACAGTAAACCTGAAGTGAAGCATCGGAATCTAAAACTGGAGTCACAGAAGAGGTTCAAATCTTAGAAGTTAGAGTGTCAGTCCTCTTTCACTTAAGTCGGCATTGTGCCTTTTGAATTTAATTCCGATGCAATTTCTGTGTTTGATCGTCAACAAGAGGGTCCAAGGTATACAATAAACCTGATAATTTCTGTGTTTCATCGTCAATAAGAAAGTCCAAGCGATACAGTAAATCTGAAGGGAAGCATCCGAATCTAAAACTGCACTCACAGGAGAGGTTCAAATCATAGAAAGTTAGAGTGTCAGTCATCTTGTGCTTAAGTCGGCATTGTGCCTTTTGTATTAAATTCGGATGCAATTTCTGTGTTTCATCGTCAATAAGAAGCTCCAAGGGATACAGTAAACCTGAAGTGAAGCATCGGAATCTAAAACTGGACTCACAGGAGAGGTTCAAATCATAGAAAGTGAGAGTGTCAGTCCTCTTGTACTTAAGTCGGCATTGTGCCTTTTGTATTAAATTCGGATGCAATCTCTGTGTCTCATCGTCAATACGAAGGTCCAAGGGATACATTAAACCTGAAGTGAAGCATCGGAATCTAAAACTGGACTCACAGGAGAGATTCAAATCATAGAGAGTTAGAGTGTCAGTCCTCTTGGACTTAAGTCGGCATTGTGCCTTTTGTATTAAATTCGGATGCAATTTCTGTGTTTCATCGTCAATAAGAAGGTCTAAGGTATACAGTAACCTTAAAGTGCAGCATCGGAATCTGAAACTGGACTCACAGGAGAGGTTCAAATCTTAGAAAGTTAGAGTGTCAGTCCTCTCTTGTACTTAAGTCGGCATTGTGCCTTTTGAATATAATTCCAATGCAATTTCTGTGTTTCATCGTCAATAAGAAGGTGCAAAGTATACAGTAAACCTGAAGTGAAGCATCGGAATCTATAACTAGACTCACAGGAAAGGTTCAAATCATAGAGAGTTAGAGTGTCAGTCCTCTTGTACTTATGTCGGCATTGTGCATTTTGTATTAAAATAGGATGCAATTTCTGTGTTTCATCGTCAATCAGAGGGTCTAAGGTATACAATAAACCTGAAGTGAAGCATCGGAATCTAAAACTGGACTCACAGTAGAGGTTCAAATCATAGGAAGTGAGAGTGTCAGTCCTCTTTTACTTAAGTCGGCATTGTGCCCTTTGAATTAAATTCGGATGCAATTTCTGTGTTTCATCGTCAATACGAAGGTCCTAGGGATACAGTAAACCTGAAGTGAAGCATCGGAATCTAAAACTGGACTCAGAGGAGAGATTCAAATCTTAGAAAGTTAGAGTGTCAGTCCTCTTGTACTTAAGTCGGCATTGTGCCTTTTGAATTTAATTCCGATGGAATTTCTGTGTTTCATCGTCAATAAGAAGGTCCAAGGGATACAGTAAACCTGAAGTGAAGCAACGGAATCTAAAACTGACTCACAGGAGAGGTTCAAATCATAGAAAGTTAGAGTGTCAGTTCTCTTGTTCTTAAGTCGGCATTGTGCAATTTGTATTAAATTCGGATGCAAACTCTGTGTTTCATCGTCAATAAGAAGGTCCAAGGGATACAGTAAACCTGAAGTGAAGCATCGGAATCTAAAACTGGACTCACAGGAGAGGTTCAAATCATAGAAACTGAGAGTGTGAGTCCTCTTTTACTTAAGTCGGCATTGTGCCTTTTGTATTAAATTCCGATGCAATTTCTGTGTTTCATCGTCAATAAGAAGGTGCAAGGTATACAGTAAACCAGAAGTGAGGCATCGGAATCTGTAACTGTTCTCACAGGAAAGGTTCAAATCATAGAAAGTTAGAGTGTCAGTCCTCTTGTACTTAAGTCGGCATTGTGCCTTTTGTATTAAATTCCGATGCAATTTCTGTGTTTCATCGTCAATTAGAGGGTGCAAGGTATACATTAAACCTGAAGAGCAGCATCGGACTCTAAAACTGGACTCACAGGAGAGGTTCAAATCTTAGAAAGTGAGAGTGTCAGTCCTCTTTTACTTAAGTCGGCATTGTGCCTTTTGTATTAAATTCCGATGCAATTTCTGTGTTTCATCGTCAGTAAGAAGGTCCAAGGTATACAGTAAACCTGAAGTGATGCTTCGGAATCTAAAACTGGACTCACAGGAGAGGTTCAAATCTTAGAAGTTAGAGTGTCAGTCCTCTTTCACTTAAGTCGGCATTGTGCCTTTTGAATTTAATTCCGATGCAATTTCTGTGTTTCATCGTCAATAAGAAGGTCCAAGGGATACAGTAAACCTGAAGTGAAGCATGAATGTAAAACTGACTCACCGGAGAGGTTCAAATCATAGAAAGTTAGAGTGTCAGTCCTCTTGTACTTAAGTCGGCATTGTGCCTTTTGAATTTAATTCCAATGCAATTTCTGTGTTTCATCGTCAATAAGAAGGTGCAAAGTATACCGTAAACCTGAAGTGAAGCATCGGAATCTATAACTGGTCTCACAGGAGAGGTTCAGATCATAGAGAGTTTAAGTGTCAGTCCTCTTGTACTTATGTCGGCATTGTGCTTTTTGTATTAAAAATAGGATGCAATTTCTGTTTTTCATCGTCAATAAGAAGGTCCAAGGGATACAGTAAACCTGAAGTGAAGCATCGGAATCTAAAACTGGACTCACAGGGGAGGTTCAAATCATAGTATGTTAGAGTGTCAGTCCTCTTTTACTAAAGTCGGCATTGTCCCTATTGTATTTAATTCGGATGAAATTTCTGTGTTTAATCGTCAGTAAGAAGGTCCAAGGTATACAGTAAACCTGAAGTGCAGCTTTGGAATCTAAAACTGGACTCACAGGAGAGGTTTCAAATCTTAGAAAGTTAGAGTGTCAGTCCTCTTTTACTTAAGTCGGCATTGTGCCTTTTGAATTAAATTCCGATGCAATTTCTGTGTTTCATCGTCAATAAGAAGGTCCAAGGGATACAGTAAACCGGAAGTGAAGCATCGGAATCTAAAACTGGACTCACAGGAGAGGTTCAAATCATAGAAAGTTAGAGTGCCAGTCCTCTTGTACTTAAGTCTGCATTGTGCCTTTTGAATTTAATTCCGATGCGATTTCTGTGTTTCATCGTCTATAAGAAGGTCCAAGGGATACAGTAAACCTGAAGTGAAGCATCGGATTCTTAAACTGGACTCAGAGGAGAGGTTCAAATCATAGACAGTTAGAGTGTCAGTCCTCTTGTTCTTAAGTCGGCATTGTGCCTTTTGAAATTTAATTCCAATGCAATTTCTGTGTTTCATCGTCAAAAAGAAGGTGCAAAGTATACAGTAAACCTGAAGTGAAGCATCGGAATCTATAACTGGACTCACAGGAGATGTTAAAATCATAGAGAGTTAGAGTGACAGTCCTCTTGTAGTTATGTCGGCATTGTGCCATTTGTATTAAAATTGGATGCAATTTCTGTGTTTCATCGTCAATAAGAAGGTCCAAGGGATACAGTAAACCTGAAGTGAAGCATCGGAATCTAAAACTGGACTCACAGGAGAGGTTCAAATCATAGAAAGTGAGAGTGTCAGTCCTCTTTTACTTAAGTCGGCATTGTGCCTTTTGAATTAAATTCGGATGCAATTTCTGTGTTTCATCGTCCATACGAAGGTCCTTGGGATACAGTAAACCTGAAGTTAAGCATCGGAATCTAACACTGGACTCACAGGAGAGGTTCAAATCATAGAAAGTTATAGTGTCTGTCCTCTTGTACTTAAGTCGGCATTGTGCCTTTTGAATTTAATTCCGATGGAATTTCTGTGTTTCATCGTCAATAAGAAGGTCCAAGGGATACAGTAAACCTGAAGTGAAGCATCGGAATCTAAAACTGGCTCACAGGAGAGGTTAAAATCATAGAAAGTGAGAGTGTCAGTCCTCTTGTACTTAAGTCGGCATTGTGCCTTTTGTATTAAATTCGGATGCAATCTCTGTGTCTCATCGTCAATACGAAGGTCCAAGGGATACAGTAAACCTGAAGTGAAGCATCGGAATCTAAAACTGGACTCACAGGAGAGATTCAAATCATAGAAAGTTAGAGTGTCAGTCCTCTTGGACTTAAGTCGGCATTGTGCCTTTTGTATTAAATTCGGATGCAATTTCTGTGTTTCATCGTCAATAAGAAGGTCTAAGGTATACAGTAAACCTAAAGTGCAGCATCGGAATCTAAAACTGGACTCACAGGAGAGGTTCAAATCTTAGAAAGTTAGAGTGTCAGTCCTCTTGTGCTTAAGTCGGCATTGTGCCTTTTGAATTTAATTCCAATGCAATTTCTGTGTTTCATCGTCAATACGAAGGTGCAAAGTATACAGTAAACCTGAAGTGAAGCATCGGAATCTATAACTGGACTCACAGGAGAGGTTCAAATCATAGAAAGTTATAGTGTCTGTCCTCTTGTACTTAAGTCGGCATTGTGCCTTTTGTATTAAAATTGGATGCAATTTCTGTGTTTCATCGTCAATAAGAGGGTCCAAGGTATACAATAAACCTGAAGTGAAGCATCGGAATCTAAAACTGGACTCACAGTAGAGGTTCAAATCATAGAAAGTGAGAGTGTCAGTCCTCTTTTACTTAAGTTCGGCATTGTGCCCTTTGAATTAAATTCGGATGCAATTTCTGTGTTTCATCGTCAATACGAAGGTCCTAGGGATACAGTAAACCTGAAGTGAAGCATCTGAATCTAAAACTGGACTCAGGGGAGAGATTCAAATCTTAGAAAGTTAGAGTGTCAGTCCTCTTGTACTTAAGTCGGCATTGTGCCTTTTGAATTTAATTCCGATGGAATTTCTGTGTTTCATCGTCAATAAGAAGGTCCAAGGGATACAGTAAACCTGAAGTGAAGCAACGGAATCTAAAACTGACTCACAGGAGAGGTTCAGATCATAGAAAGTTAGAGTGTCAGTTCTCTTGTTCTTAAGTCGGCATTGTGCAATTTGTATTAAATTCGGATGCAAACTCTGTGTTTCATCGTCAATAAGAAGGTCCAAGGGATACAGTAAACCTGAAGTGAAGCATCGGAATGTAAAACTGGACTCACAGGAGAGGTTCAAATCATAGAAACTGAGAGTGTCAGTCCTCTTTTACTTAAGTCGGCATTGTGCCTTTTGTATTAAATTCCGATGCAATTTCTGTGTTTCATCGTCAATAAGAAGGTGCAAGGTATACAGTAAACCAGAAGTGAAGCATCGGAATCTGTAACTGTTCTCACAGGAAAGGTTCAAATCATAGAAAGTTTGAGTGTCAGTCCTCTTGTACTTAAGTCGGCATTGTGCCTTTTGTATTAAATTCCGATGCAATTTCTGTGTTTCATCGTCACTAAGAAGGTCCAAGGTATACAGTAAACCTGAAGTGAAGCTTCGGAATCTAAAACTGGACTCACAGAAGAGGTTCAAATCTTAGAAGTTAGAGTGTCAGTCCTCTTTCACTTAAGTCGGCATTGTGCCTTTTGAATTTAATTCCGATGCAATTTCTGTGTTTCATCGTCAATAAGAAGGTCCAAGGGATACAGTAAACCTGAAGTGAAGCATCGGAATCTAAAACTGGACTCACAGGAGAGATTCAAATCATAGAAAGTTAGAGTGTCAGTCTTCTTGTGCTTAAGTCGGCATTGTGCCTTTTGTATTAAATTCGGATGCAATTTCTGTGTTTCATCGTCAATAAGAAGCTCCAAGGGATACAGTAAACCTGAAGTGAAGCATCGGAATCTAAAACTGGACTCACAGGAGAGGTTCAAATCATAGAAAGTGAGAGTGTCAGTCCTCTTGTACTTAAGTCGGCATTGTGCCTTTTGTATTAAATTCGGATGCAATCTCTGTGTCTCATCGTCAATACGAAGGTCCAAGGGATACAGTAAACCTGAAGTGAAGCATCGGAATCTAAAACTGGACTCACAGGAGAGATTCAAATCATAGAAAGTTAGAGTGTCAGTCCTCTTGGACTTAAGTCGGCATTGTGCCTTTTGTATTAAATTCGGATGCAATTTCTGTGTTTCATCGTCAATAAGAAGGTCTAAGGTATACAGTAACCTTAAAGTGCAGCATCGGAATCTAAAACTGGACTCACAGGAGAGGTTCAAATCTTAGAAAGTTACAGTGTCAGTCCTCTCTTGTACTTAAGTCGGCATTGTGCCTTTTGAATTTAATTCCAATGCAATTTCTGTGTTTCATCGTCTATAAGAAGGTGCAAAGTATACAGTAAACCTGAAGTGAAGCATCGGAATCTATAACTAGACTCACAGGAAAGGTTCAAATCATAGAGAGTTAGAGTGTCAGTCCTCTTGTACTTATGTCGGCATTGTGCCTTTTGTATTAAAATTGGATGCAATTTCTGTGTTTCATCGTCAATCAGAGGGTCCAAGGTATACAATAAACCTGAAGTGAAGCATCGGAATCTAAAACTGGACTCACAGTAGAGGTTCAAATCATAGGAAGTGAGAGTGTCAGTCCTCTTTTACTTAAGTCGGCATTGTGCCCTTTGAATTAAATTCGGATGCAATTTCTGTGTTTCATCGTCAATACGAAGGTCCTAGGGATACAGTAAACCTGAAGTGAAGCATCGGAATCTAAAACTGGACTCAGAGGAGAGATTCAAATCTTAGAAAGTTAGAGTGTCAGTCCTCTTGTACTTAAGTCGGCATTGTGCCTTTTGTATTAAATTCCGATGCAATTTCTGTGTTTCATCGTCAATTAGAGGGTGCAAGGTATACATTAAACCTGAAGAGCAGCATCGGACTCTAAAACTGGACTCACAGGAGAGGTTCAAATCTTAGAAAGAGAGATTGTCAGTCCTCTTTTACTTAAGTCGGCATTGTGCCTTTTGTATTAAATTCCGATGCAATTTCTGTGTTTCATCGTCAGTAAGAAGGTCCAAGGTATACAGTAAACCTGAAGTGATGCTTCGGAATCTAAAACTGGACTCACAGGAGAGGTTCAAATCTTAGAAGATAGAGTGTCAGTCCACTTTCACTTAAGTCGGCATTGTGCCTTTTGAATTTAATTCCGATGCAATTTCTGTGTTTCATCGTCAATAAGAAGGTCCAAGGGATACAGTAAACCTGAAGTGAAGCATCGGAATGTAAAACTGACTCACCGGAGAGGTTCAAATCATAGAAAGTTAGAGTGTCAGTCCTCTTGTACTTAAGTCGGCATTGTGCCTTTTGAATTTAATTCCAATGCAATTTCTGTGTTTCATCGTCAATAAGAAGGTGCAAAGTATACCGTAAACCTGAAGTGAAGCATCGGAATCTATAACTGGTCTCACAGGAGAGGTTCAGATCATAGAGAGTTTAAGTGTCAGTCCTCTTGTACTTATGTCGGCATTGTGCTTTTTGTATTAAAAATAGGATGCAATTTCTGTTTTTCATCGTCAATAAGAAGGTCCAAGGGATACAGTAAACCTGAAGTGAAGCATCGGAATCTAAAACTGGACTCACAGGAGAGGTTCAAATCATAGTATGTTAGAGTGTCAGTCCTCTTTTACTAAAGTCGGCATTGTCCCTATTGTATTTAATTCGGATGAAATTTCTGTGTTTCATCGTCAGTAAGAAGGTCCAAGGTATACAGTAAACCTGAAGTGCAGCTTTGGAATCTAAAACTGGACTCACAGGAGAGGTTCAAATCTTAGAAAGTTAGAGTGTCAGTCCTCTTTTACTTAAGTCGGCATTGTGCCTTTTGAATTAAATTCCGATGCAATTTCTGTGTTTCATCGTCAATAAGAAGGTCCAAGGGATACAGTAAACCGGAAGTGAAGCATCGGAATCTAAAACTGGACTCACAGGAGAGGTTCAAATCATAGAAAGTTAGAGTGCCAGTCCTCTTGTACTTAAGTCTGCATTGTGCCTTTTGAATTTAATTCCGATGCGATTTCTGTGTTTCATCGTCTATAAGAAGGTCCAAGGGATACAGTAAACCTGAAGTGAAGCATCGGATTCTTAAACTGGACTCAGAGGAGAGGTTCAAATCATAGACAGTTAGAGTGTCAGTCCTCTTGTTCTTAAGTCGGCATTGTGCCTTTTGAATTTAATTCCAATGCAATTTCTGTGTTTCATCGTCAAAAAGAAGGTACAAAGTATACAGTAAACCTGAAGTGAAGCATCGGAATCTATAACTGGTCTCACAGGAGAGGTTCAGATCATAGAGAGTTTAAGTGTCAGTCCTCTTGTACTTATGTCGGCATTGTGCTTTTTGTATTAAAAATAGGATGCAATTTCTGTTTTTCATCGTCAATAAGATGGTCCAAGGGATACAGTAAACCTGAAGTAAAGCATCGGAATCTAAAACTGGCTCACAGGAGAGGTTAAAATCATAGAAAGTTAGAGGGTCAGTTCTCTTGTTCTTAAGTCGGCATTGTGCCTTTTGTATTAAATTCGTCATGCAAACTCTGTGTTTCATCGTCAATAAGAAGGTCCAGGGGATACAGCAAACATGAAGTGAAGCATCGGAATCTAAAACTGGACTCACAGGAGAGGTTGAATTCATAGAAAGTGAGAGTGTCTGTCCTCCTTTACTTAAGTCGGCATTTTGCCTTTTGAATTGAATTCGGATGCTTTTTCTGTGTTTCATCGTCAATAAGAAGGTCCAAAGGATACAGGAAACCTGAAGTGAAGCATCGGAATCTAAAACTGGACTCACAGGAGAGGTTCAAATCATAGAAAGTTAGAGTGTCAGCCCTCTTGTACTTAAGTCGGCATTGTGCCTTTTGTATTAAATTCCGATGCAATTTCTGTGCTTCATCGTCAATACGAAGGTGCAAGGTATACAGTAAACCTGAATTGAAGCATCGGAATCTAAAACTGGACTAACAGGAGAGGTTCAAATCTTAGAAAGTTAGAGTGTCAGTCCTCTTGTACTTATGTCGGCATTGTGCCCTTTGAGTTCAATTGCGATGCAATTTCTGTGTTTCATCGTCAGTAAGATGGTCCAAGGTATACAATAAAACTGAAGTAAAACATGGGAATCTAAAACTGGCCTCACTGAAGAGGTTCAAATCATAGAAAGTGAGAGTGTCAGTCCTCTTTTACTTAAGTCGGCATTGTGCCTTTTGAATTGAATTCGGATGCAATTTCTGTGTTTCATCGTAAATAAGAAGGTCCCATGGATACAGGGAACCTGAAGTGAAGCATCGGAATCTAAAACTGGACTCACAGGAGAGGTTCAAATCATAGAAAGTTAGAGTGTCGGTCCTCTTGTACTTAAGTCGACATTGAGCCTTTTGTATTAAATTCGGATGCAATTTCTGTGTTTCATAGTCAATAAGAAAGTCCAAGGGATACAGTAAACCTGAAGTGAAGCATCCGAATCTAAAACTGCACTCACAGGAGAGGTTCAAATCATAGAAAGTGAGAGTGTCAGTCCTCTTGTACTTAAGTCGGCATTGTGCCTTTTGTATTAAATTCGGATGCAATCTCTGTGTCTCATCGTCAATACGAAGGTCCAAGGGATACATTAAACCTGAAGTGAAGCATCGGAATCTAAAACTGGACTCACAGGAGAGATTCAAATCATAGAGAGTTAGAGTGTCAGTCCTCTTGGACTTAAGTCGGCATTGTGCCTTTTGTATTAAATTCGGATGCAATTTCTGTGTTTCATCGTCAATAAGAAGGTCTAAGGTATACAGTAACCTTAAAGTGCAGCATCGGAATCTGAAACTGGACTCACAGGAGAGGTTCAAATCTTAGAAAGTTAGAGTGTCAGTCCTCTCTTGTACTTAAGTCGGCATTGTGCCTTTTGAATATAATTCCAATGCAATTTCTGTGTTTCATCGTCAATAAGAAGGTGCAAAGTATACAGTAAACCTGAAGTGAAGCATCGGAATCTATAACTAGACTCACAGGAAAGGTTCAAATCATAGAGAGTTAGAGTGTCAGTCCTCTTGTACTTATGTCGGCATTGTGCATTTTGTATTAAAATAGGATGCAATTTCTGTGTTTCATCGTCAATCAGAGGGTCTAAGGTATACAATAAACCTGAAGTGAAGCATCGGAATCTAAAACTGGACTCACAGTAGAGGTTCAAATCATAGGAAGTGAGAGTGTCAGTCCTCTTTTACTTAAGTCGGCATTGTGCCCTTTGAATTAAATTCGGATGCAATTTCTGTGTTTCATCGTCAATACGAAGGTCCTAGGGATACAGTAAACCTGAAGTGAAGCATCGGAATCTAAAACTGGACTCAGAGGAGAGATTCAAATCTTAGAAAGTTAGAGTGTCAGTCCTCTTGTACTTAAGTCGGCATTGTGCCTTTTGAATTTAATTCCGATGGAATTTCTGTGTTTCATCGTCAATAAGAAGGTCCAAGGGATACAGTAAACCTGAAGTGAAGCAACGGAATCTAAAACTGACTCACAGGAGAGGTTCAAATCATAGAAAGTTAGAGTGTCAGTTCTCTTGTTCTTAAGTCGGCATTGTGCAATTTGTATTAAATTCGGATGCAAACTCTGTGTTTCATCGTCAATAAGAAGGTCCAAGGGATACAGTAAACCTGAAGTGAAGCATCGGAATCTAAAACTGGACTCACAGGAGAGGTTCAAATCATAGAAACTGAGAGTGTGAGTCCTCTTTTACTTAAGTCGGCATTGTGCCTTTTGTATTAAATTCCGATGCAATTTCTGTGTTTCATCGTCAATAAGAAGGTGCAAGGTATACAGTAAACCAGAAGTGAGGCATCGGAATCTGTAACTGTTCTCACAGGAAAGGTTCAAATCATAGAAAGTTAGAGTGTCAGTCCTCTTGTACTTAAGTCGGCATTGTGCCTTTTGTATTAAATTCCGATGCAATTTCTGTGTTTCATCGTCAATTAGAGGGTGCAAGGTATACATTAAACCTGAAGAGCAGCATCGGACTCTAAAACTGGACTCACAGGAGAGGTTCAAATCTTAGAAAGTGAGAGTGTCAGTCCTCTTTTACTTAAGTCGGCATTGTGCCTTTTGTATTAAATTCCGATGCAATTTCTGTGTTTCATCGTCAGTAAGAAGGTCCAAGGTATACAGTAAACCTGAAGTGATGCTTCGGAATCTAAAACTGGACTCACAGGAGAGGTTCAAATCTTAGAAGTTAGAGTGTCAGTCCTCTTTCACTTAAGTCGGCATTGTGCCTTTTGAATTTAATTCCGATGCAATTTCTGTGTTTCATCGTCAATAAGAAGGTCCAAGGGATACAGTAAACCTGAAGTGAAGCATCGGAATGTAAAACTGACTCACCGGAGAGGTTCAAATCATAGAAAGTTAGAGTGTCAGTCCTCTTGTACTTAAGTCGGCATTGTGCCTTTTGAATTTAATTCCAATGCAATTTCTGTGTTTCATCGTCAATAAGAAGGTGCAAAGTATACCGTAAACCTGAAGTGAAGCATCGGAATCTATAACTGGTCTCACAGGAGAGGTTCAGATCATAGAGAGTTTAAGTGTCAGTCCTCTTGTACTTATGTCGGCATTGTGCTTTTTGTATTAAAAATAGGATGCAATTTCTGTTTTTCATCGTCAATAAGAAGGTCCAAGGGATACAGTAAACCTGAAGTGAAGCATCGGAATCTAAAACTGGACTCACAGGGGAGGTTCAAATCATAGTATGTTAGAGTGTCAGTCCTCTTTTACTAAAGTCGGCATTGTCCCTATTGTATTTAATTCGGATGAAATTTCTGTGTTTAATCGTCAGTAAGAAGGTCCAAGGTATACAGTAAACCTGAAGTGCAGCTTTGGAATCTAAAACTGGACTCACAGGAGAGGTTCAAATCTTAGAAAGTTAGAGTGTCAGTCCTCTTTTACTTAAGTCGGCATTGTGCCTTTTGAATTAAATTCCGATGCAATTTCTGTGTTTCATCGTCAATAAGAAGGTCCAAGGGATACAGTAAACCGGAAGTGAAGCATCGGAATCTAAAACTGGACTCACAGGAGAGGTTCAAATCATAGAAAGTTAGAGTGCCAGTCCTCTTGTACTTAAGTCTGCATTGTGCCTTTTGAATTTAATTCCGATGCGATTTCTGTGTTTCATCGTCTATAAGAAGGTCCAAGGGATACAGTAAACCTGAAGTGAAGCATCGGATTCTTAAACTGGACTCAGAGGAGAGGTTCAAATCATAGACAGTTAGAGTGTCAGTCCTCTTGTTCTTAAGTCGGCATTGTGCCTTTTGAATTTAATTCCAATGCAATTTCTGTGTTTCATCGTCAAAAAGAAGGTGCAAAGTATACAGTAAACCTGAAGTGAAGCATCGGAATCTATAACTGGACTCACAGGAGATGTTAAAATCATAGAGAGTTAGAGTGACAGTCCTCTTGTAGTTATGTCGGCATTGTGCCATTTGTATTAAAATTGGATGCAATTTCTGTGTTTCATCGTCAATAAGAAGGTCCAAGGGATACAGTAAACCTGAAGTGAAGCATCGGAATCTAAAACTGGACTCACAGGAGAGGTTCAAATCATAGAAAGTGAGAGTGTCAGTCCTCTTTTACTTAAGTCGGCATTGTGCCTTTTGAATTAAATTCGGATGCAATTTCTGTGTTTCATCGTCCATACGAAGGTCCTTGGGATACAGTAAACCTGAAGTTAAGCATCGGAATCTAACACTGGACTCACAGGAGAGGTTCAAATCATAGAAAGTTATAGTGTCTGTCCTCTTGTACTTAAGTCGGCATTGTGCCTTTTGAATTTAATTCCGATGGAATTTCTGTGTTTCATCGTCAATAAGAAGGTCCAAGGGATACAGTAAACCTGAAGTGAAGCATCGGAATCTAAAACTGGCTCACAGGAGAGGTTAAAATCATAGAAAGTGAGAGTGTCAGTCCTCTTGTACTTAAGTCGGCATTGTGCCTTTTGTATTAAATTCGGATGCAATCTCTGTGTCTCATCGTCAATACGAAGGTCCAAGGGATACAGTAAACCTGAAGTGAAGCATCGGAATCTAAAACTGGACTCACAGGAGAGATTCAAATCATAGAAAGTTAGAGTGTCAGTCCTCTTGGACTTAAGTCGGCATTGTGCCTTTTGTATTAAATTCGGATGCAATTTCTGTGTTTCATCGTCAATAAGAAGGTCTAAGGTATACAGTAAACCTAAAGTGCAGCATCGGAATCTAAAACTGGACTCACAGGAGAGGTTCAAATCTTAGAAAGTTAGAGTGTCAGTCCTCTTGTGCTTAAGTCGGCATTGTGCCTTTTGAATTTAATTCCAATGCAATTTCTGTGTTTCATCGTCAATACGAAGGTGCAAAGTATACAGTAAACCTGAAGTGAAGCATCGGAATCTATAACTGGACTCACAGGAGAGGTTCAAATCATAGAAAGTTATAGTGTCTGTCCTCTTGTACTTAAGTCGGCATTGTGCCTTTTGTATTAAAATTGGATGCAATTTCTGTGTTTCATCGTCAATAAGAGGGTCCAAGGTATACAATAAACCTGAAGTGAAGCATCGGAATCTAAAACTGGACTCACAGTAGAGGTTCAAATCATAGAAAGTGAGAGTGTCAGTCCTCTTTTACTTAAGTCGGCATTGTGCCCTTTGAATTAAATTCGGATGCAATTTCTGTGTTTCATCGTCAATACGAAGGTCCTAGGGATACAGTAAACCTGAAGTGAAGCATCTGAATCTAAAACTGGACTCAGGGGAGAGATTCAAATCTTAGAAAGTTAGAGTGTCAGTCCTCTTGTACTTAAGTCGGCATTGTGCCTTTTGAATTTAATTCCGATGGAATTTCTGTGTTTCATCGTCAATAAGAAGGTCCAAGGGATACAGTAAACCTGAAGTGAAGCAACGGAATCTAAAACTGACTCACAGGAGAGGTTCAGATCATAGAAAGTTAGAGTGTCAGTTCTCTTGTTCTTAAGTCGGCATTGTGCAATTTGTATTAAATTCGGATGCAAACTCTGTGTTTCATCGTCAATAAGAAGGTCCAAGGGATACAGTAAACCTGAAGTGAAGCATCGGAATGTAAAACTGGACTCACAGGAGAGGTTCAAATCATAGAAACTGAGAGTGTCAGTCCTCTTTTACTTAAGTCGGCATTGTGCCTTTTGTATTAAATTCCGATGCAATTTCTGTGTTTCATCGTCAATAAGAAGGTGCAAGGTATACAGTAAACCAGAAGTGAAGCATCGGAATCTGTAACTGTTCTCACAGGAAAGGTTCAAATCATAGAAAGTTTGAGTGTCAGTCCTCTTGTACTTAAGTCGGCATTGTGCCTTTTGTATTAAATTCCGATGCAATTTCTGTGTTTCATCGTCACTAAGAAGGTCCAAGGTATACAGTAAACCTGAAGTGAAGCTTCGGAATCTAAAACTGGACTCACAGAAGAGGTTCAAATCTTAGAAGTTAGAGTGTCAGTCCTCTTTCACTTAAGTCGGCATTGTGCCTTTTGAATTTAATTCCGATGCAATTTCTGTGTTTCATCGTCAATAAGAAGGTCCAAGGGATACAGTAAACCTGAAGTGAAGCATCGGAATCTAAAACTGGACTCACAGGAGAGATTCAAATCATAGAAAGTTAGAGTGTCAGTCTTCTTGTGCTTAAGTCGGCATTGTGCCTTTTGTATTAAATTCGGATGCAATTTCTGTGTTTCATCGTCAATAAGAAGCTCCAAGGGATACAGTAAACCTGAAGTGAAGCATCGGAATCTAAAACTGGACTCACAGGAGAGGTTCAAATCATAGAAAGTGAGAGTGTCAGTCCTCTTGTACTTAAGTCGGCATTGTGCCTTTTGTATTAAATTCGGATGCAATCTCTGTGTCTCATCGTCAATACGAAGGTCCAAGGGATACAGTAAACCTGAAGTGAAGCATCGGAATCTAAAACTGGACTCACAGGAGAGATTCAAATCATAGAAAGTTAGAGTGTCAGTCCTCTTGGACTTAAGTCGGCATTGTGCCTTTTGTATTAAATTCGGATGCAATTTCTGTGTTTCATCGTCAATAAGAAGGTCTAAGGTATACAGTAACCTTAAAGTGCAGCATCGGAATCTAAAACTGGACTCACAGGAGAGGTTCAAATCTTAGAAAGTTACAGTGTCAGTCCTCTCTTGTACTTAAGTCGGCATTGTGCCTTTTGAATTTAATTCCAATGCAATTTCTGTGTTTCATCGTCTATAAGAAGGTGCAAAGTATACAGTAAACCTGAAGTGAAGCATCGGAATCTATAACTAGACTCACAGGAAAGGTTCAAATCATAGAGAGTTAGAGTGTCAGTCCTCTTGTACTTATGTCGGCATTGTGCCTTTTGTATTAAAATTGGATGCAATTTCTGTGTTTCATCGTCAATCAGAGGGTCCAAGGTATACAATAAACCTGAAGTGAAGCATCGGAATCTAAAACTGGACTCACAGTAGAGGTTCAAATCATAGGAAGTGAGAGTGTCAGTCCTCTTTTACTTAAGTCGGCATTGTGCCCTTTGAATTAAATTCGGATGCAATTTCTGTGTTTCATCGTCAATACGAAGGTCCTAGGGATACAGTAAACCTGAAGTGAAGCATCGGAATCTAAAACTGGACTCAGAGGAGAGATTCAAATCTTAGAAAGTTAGAGTGTCAGTCCTCTTGTACTTAAGTCGGCATTGTGCCTTTTGTATTAAATTCCGATGCAATTTCTGTGTTTCATCGTCAATTAGAGGGTGCAAGGTATACATTAAACCTGAAGAGCAGCATCGGACTCTAAAACTGGACTCACAGGAGAGGTTCAAATCTTAGAAAGAGAGATTGTCAGTCCTCTTTTACTTAAGTCGGCATTGTGCCTTTTGTATTAAATTCCGATGCAATTTCTGTGTTTCATCGTCAGTAAGAAGGTCCAAGGTATACAGTAAACCTGAAGTGATGCTTCGGAATCTAAAACTGGACTCACAGGAGAGGTTCAAATCTTAGAAGATAGAGTGTCAGTCCACTTTCACTTAAGTCGGCATTGTGCCTTTTGAATTTAATTCCGATGCAATTTCTGTGTTTCATCGTCAATAAGAAGGTCCAAGGGATACAGTAAACCTGAAGTGAAGCATCGGAATGTAAAACTGACTCACCGGAGAGGTTCAAATCATAGAAAGTTAGAGTGTCAGTCCTCTTGTACTTAAGTCGGCATTGTGCCTTTTGAATTTAATTCCAATGCAATTTCTGTGTTTCATCGTCAATAAGAAGGTGCAAAGTATACCGTAAACCTGAAGTGAAGCATCGGAATCTATAACTGGTCTCACAGGAGAGGTTCAGATCATAGAGAGTTTAAGTGTCAGTCCTCTTGTACTTATGTCGGCATTGTGCTTTTTGTATTAAAAATAGGATGCAATTTCTGTTTTTCATCGTCAATAAGAAGGTCCAAGGGATACAGTAAACCTGAAGTGAAGCATCGGAATCTAAAACTGGACTCACAGGAGAGGTTCAAATCATAGTATGTTAGAGTGTCAGTCCTCTTTTACTAAAGTCGGCATTGTCCCTATTGTATTTAATTCGGATGAAATTTCTGTGTTTCATCGTCAGTAAGAAGGTCCAAGGTATACAGTAAACCTGAAGTGCAGCTTTGGAATCTAAAACTGGACTCACAGGAGAGGTTCAAATCTTAGAAAGTTAGAGTGTCAGTCCTCTTTTACTTAAGTCGGCATTGTGCCTTTTGAATTAAATTCCGATGCAATTTCTGTGTTTCATCGTCAATAAGAAGGTCCAAGGGATACAGTAAACCGGAAGTGAAGCATCGGAATCTAAAACTGGACTCACAGGAGAGGTTCAAATCATAGAAAGTTAGAGTGCCAGTCCTCTTGTACTTAAGTC
The DNA here is from genome assembly GCF_021461395.2 of Schistocerca americana. Classification (NCBI taxonomy): domain Eukaryota; kingdom Metazoa; phylum Arthropoda; class Insecta; order Orthoptera; family Acrididae; genus Schistocerca; species Schistocerca americana. Next base: position 60,911,303 of record NC_060125.1, on the reverse strand, counting down.
TGCATTGTGCCTTTTGAATTTAATTCCGATGCGATTTCTGTGTTTCATCGTCTATAAGAAGGTCCAAGGGATACAGTAAACCTGAAGTGAAGCATCGGATTCTTAAACTGGACTCAGAGGAGAGGTTCAAATCATAGACAGTTAGAGTGTCAGTCCTCTTGTTCTTAAGTCGGCATTGTGCCTTTTGAATTTAATTCCAATGCAATTTCTGTGTTTCATCGTCAAAAAGAAGGTACAAAGTATACAGTAAACCTGAAGTGAAGCATCGGAATCTATAACTGGTCTCACAGGAGAGGTTCAGATCATAGAGAGTTTAAGTGTCAGTCCTCTTGTACTTATGTCGGCATTGTGCTTTTTGTATTAAAAATAGGATGCAATTTCTGTTTTTCATCGTCAATAAGATGGTCCAAGGGATACAGTAAACCTGAAGTAAAGCATCGGAATCTAAAACTGGCTCACAGGAGAGGTTAAAATCATAGAAAGTTAGAGGGTCAGTTCTCTTGTTCTTAAGTCGGCATTGTGCCTTTTGTATTAAATTCGTCATGCAAACTCTGTGTTTCATCGTCAATAAGAAGGTCCAGGGGATACAGCAAACATGAAGTGAAGCATCGGAATCTAAAACTGGACTCACAGGAGAGGTTGAATTCATAGAAAGTGAGAGTGTCTGTCCTCCTTTACTTAAGTCGGCATTTTGCCTTTTGAATTGAATTCGGATGCTTTTTCTGTGTTTCATCGTCAATAAGAAGGTCCAAAGGATACAGGAAACCTGAAGTGAAGCATCGGAATCTAAAACTGGACTCACAGGAGAGGTTCAAATCATAGAAAGTTAGAGTGTTAGCCCTCTTGTACTTAAGTCGGCATTGTGCCTTTTGTATTAAATTCCGATGCAATTTCTGTGCTTCATCGTCAATACGAAGGTGCAAGGTATACAGTAAACCTGAATTGAAGCATCGGAATCTAAAACTGGACTAACAGGAGAGGTTCAAATCTTAGAAAGTTAGAGTGTCAGTCCTCTTGTACTTATGTCGGCATTGTGCCCTTTGAGTTCAATTGCGATGCAATTTCTGTGTTTCATCGTCAGTAAGATGGTCCAAGGTATACAATAAAACTGAAGTAAAACATGGGAATCTAAAACTGGCCTCACTGAAGAGGTTCAAATCATAGAAAGTGAGAGTGTCAGTCCTCTTTTACTTAAGTCGGCATTGTGCCTTTTGAATTGAATTCGGATGCAATTTCTGTGTTTCATCGTAAATAAGAAGGTCCCATGGATACAGGGAACCTGAAGTGAAGCATCGGAATCTAAAACTGGACTCACAGGAGAGGTTCAAATCATAGAAAGTTAGAGTGTCGGTCCTCTTGTACTTAAGTCGACATTGAGCCTTTTGTATTAAATTCGGATGCAATTTCTGTGTTTCATAGTCAATAAGAAAGTCCAAGGGATACAGTAAACCTGAAGTGAAGCATCCGAATCTAAAACTGCACTCACAGGAGAGGTTCAAATCATAGAAAGTTAGAGTGTCAGTCATCTTGTGCTTAAGTCGGCATTGTGCCTTTTGTATTAAATTCGGATGCAATTTCTGTGTTTCATCGTCAATAAGAAGGTCCAAGGGATACAGTAAACCTGAAGTGATGCATCGGAATCTAATACTGGACTCACATAAGAGGTTCAAATCATAGAAAGTTACAGTGTCAGTCCACTTGTACTCAAGTCTTCATTGTGCCTTTTGTATTAAATTCGGATGAAAACTCTGTGTTTCATCGTCAATAACAGGGTCCAAGGGATACAGTAAACCAGAAGTGAAGCATCAGAATCTAAAACAGGACTCACAGGACAGGTTCAAATCATAGAAAGTGAGAGTGACAGTTCTCTTTTACTTGAGGCGCCATTCAGCCTTTTGTATCAAATTCCGATGCAATTTCTGTGTTTCATCGTCAATAAGAAGGTCCAAAGGATACAGTAAACCTGAAGTGAAGCATCGGAATCTAAAACTGGACTCACAAGAGAGGTTCAAATCATAGAAAGTGAGAGTGTCAGTCCTCTTGTACTTAAGTCGGCATTGTGCCTTTTGTATTAAATTCGGATGCAATCTCTGTGTCTCATCGTCAATACGAAGGTCCAAGGGATACAGGAAACCTGAAGTGAAGCATCGGAATTTAAAACTGGACTCACAGGAGAGATTCAAATCATAGAAAGTTAGAGTGTCAGTCCACTTGTACTTAAGTCGGCATTGTGCCTTTTGTATTAAATTCCGATGCAATTTCTGTGCTTCATCGTCAATACGAAGGTGCAAGATATACAGTAAACCTGAAGTGAAGCATCGGAATCTAAAAGTGGACTCACAGGAGAGGTTCAAATCTTAGAAAGTTAGAGTGTCAGTCCTCTTGTACTTAAGTGGGCATTGTGCCTTTTGAGTTCAATTGCGAAGCAATTTCTGTGTTTCATCGTCAATAAGAGTGTCCAAGGTATACAATAAAACTGAAGTAAAGCATGAGAATCTAAAACTGGACTAACTGAAGAGGTTCAAATCATAGAAAGTGAGAGTGTCAGTCCTCTTGTACTTATGTCGGCATTGTGCCTTTTGTATTAAATACGGATGCAATCTCTGTGTCTCATCGTCAATACGAAGGTCCAAGGGATACAGTAAACCTGAAGTGAAGCATCGGAATCTAAAACTGGACTCACAGGAGAGATTCAAATCATAGAAAGTTAGAGTGTCAGTCCTCTTGGACTTAAGTCGGCATTGTGCCTTTTGTGTTAAATTCGGATGCAATTTCTGTGTTTCATCGTCAATAAGAAGGTCTAAGGTATACAGTAAACCTAAAGTGCAGCATCGGAATCTAAAACTGGACTCACAGGAGAGGTTCAAATCTTAGAAAGTTAGAGTGTCAGTCCTCTTGTACTTAAGTCGGCATTGTGCCTTTTGAATTTAATTCCAATGCAATTTCTGTGTTTCATCGTCAATAAGAAGGTGCAAAGTATACAGTAAACCTGAAGTGAAGCATCGGAATCTATAACTGGACTCACAGGAAAGGTTGAAATCATAGAGAGTTAGAGTGTCAGTCCTCTTGTACTTACGTCGGCATTGTGCCTTTTGTATTAATATTGGATGCAATTTCTGTGTTTCATCGTCAATAATAAGGTCCTAGGGGTACAGTAAACCTGAAGTGAAGCATCGGTATCTAAAACTGGACTCACAGGAGAGGTTCAAATCATAGAATGTTAGAGTGTCAGTCCCCTTGTACTTAGGTCGGCATTGTGCTATTGTATTAAATTCGGATGCAATTTCTGTGTTTCATCGTCAGTAAGAAGGTCCAAGGTATACAGTAAACCTGAAGTGAAGCTTCGGAGTCTAAAACTGGACTCACAGGAGAGGTTCAAATCTTAGAAAGTTAGAGTGTCAGTCCTCTTTTACTTAAGTCGGCATTGTGCCTTTTGAATTTAATTCCTATGCAATCTCTGTGTCTCATCGTCAATACGAAAGTCCAAAGGATACAGTAAACCTGAAGTAAAGCATCGGAATCTAAAACTGGACTCACAGGAGAGGTTCAAATCATAGAAAGTTAGAGTGCCAGTCCTCTTGTACTTAAGTCTGCATTGTGCCTTTTGAATTTAATTCCGACGCGATTTATGTGTTTCATCGTCTATATGAAGGTCCAAGGGATACAGTAAACCTGAAGTGAAGCATCGGAATCTTAAACTGGACTCAGAGGAGAGGTTGAAATCATAGAAATTTAGAGTGTCAGTCCTCTCGTTCTTAAGTCGGCATTGTGCCGTTTGAATTTAATTCCAATGCAATTTCTGTGTTTCATGGTCAAAAAGAAGGTGCAAAGTATACAGTAAACCTGAAGTGAAGCATCGGAATCTACAACTGGACTCACAGGAGTTGTTAAAATCATAGAGAGTTAGAGTGACAGTCCTCTTGTAGTTATGTCGGCAGTGTGCCATTTGTATTAAAATTGGATGCAATTTCTGTGTTTCATCGTCAACAAGAAGGTCCAAGGGATACAGTAAACCTGAAGTGAAGCATCGGAATCTAAAACTGGACTCACAGGAGAGGTTCAAATCATAGAAAGTGAGAGTGTCAGTCCTCTTTTACTTAAGTCGGCATTGTGCCTTTTGAATTAAATTCGGATGCAATTTCTGTGTTTCATCTTCCATACGAAGGTCCTAGGGATACAGTAAACCTGAAGTGAAGCATCGGAATCTAACACTGGACTCACAGGAGAGGTTCAAATCATAGAAAGTTATAGTGTCTGTCCTCTTGTACTTAAGTCGGCATTGTGGCTTTTGAATTTAATTCCGATGGAATTTCTGTGTTTCATCGTCAATAAGAAGGTCCAAGGGATACAGTAAACCTGAGGTGAAGCATCGAAATCTAAAACTGGCTCACAGGAGAGGTTAAAATCATAGAAAGTTAGAGGGTCAGTTCTCTTGTTCTTAAGTCGGCATTGTGCCTTTTGTATTAAATTCGGATGCAAACTCTGTGTTTCATCGTCAATAAGAAGGTCCAGGGGATACAGTAAACATGAAGTGAAGCATCGGAATCTAAAACTGGACTCACCGGAGAGGTTGAATTCATAGAAAGTGGGAGTGTCAGTCCTCTTTTGCTTAAGTCGGCATTTTGCCTTTTGAATTGAATTCGGATGCTTTTTCTGTGTTTCATCGTCAATACGAAGGTGCAAGGTATACAGTAAACCTGAAGTGAAGCATCGGAATCTAAAACTGGACTCACAGGAGAGGTTCAAATCTTAGAAAGTTAGAATGTCAGTCCTCTTGTACTTAAGTGGGCATTGTACCTTTTGAATTGAATTCGGATGCAATTTCTGTGTTTCATCGTCAATAAGAAGGTCCCAGCGATACAGGAAACCTGAAGTGAAGCATCGGAATCTAAAACTGGACTCGCAGGAGAGGTTCAAATCATAGAAAGTTAGAGTGTCGGTCCTCTTGTACTTAAGTCGGCATTGTGCCTTTTGTATTAAATTCGGATGCAATTTCTGTGTTTCATAGTCAATAAGAAAGTCCAAGGGATACTGTAAACCTGAAGTGAAGCATCCGAATCTAAAACTGCACTCACAGGAGAGGTTCAAATCATAGAAAGTTAGAGTGTCAGTCATCTTGTGCTTAAGTCGGCATTGTGCCTTTTGTATTAAATTCGGATGCAATTTCTGTGTTTCATCGTCAATAAGAAGGTCCAAGGGATACAGTAAACCTGAAGTGATGCATCGGAATCTAGTACTGGACTCACATAAAAGGTTCAAATCATAGATAGTTAGAGTGTCAGTCCACTTGTACTCAAGTCTTCATTGTGCCTTTTGTATTAAATTCGGATGAAAACTCTGTGTTTCATCGTCAATAACAAGGTCCAAGGGATACAGTAAACCAGAAGTGAAGCATCAGAATCTAAAACATTACTCACAGGACAGGTTCAAATCATAGAAAGTGAGAGTGACAGTTCTCTTTTACTTGAGGCGCCATTGAGCCTTTTGTATTAAATTCCGATGCAATTTCTGTGTTTCATCGTCAATAAGAAGGTCCAAAGGATACAGTAAACCTGAAGTGAAGCATCGGAATCTAAAACTGGACTCACAAGAGAGGTTCAAATCTTAGAAAGTTAGAATGTCAGTCCTCTTGTACTTAAGTGGGCATTGTACCTTTTGAATTGAATTCGGATGCAATTTCTGTGTCTCATCGTCAATACGAAGGTCCAAGGGATACAGGAAACCTGAAGTGAAGCATCGGAATTTAAAACTGGACTCACAGGAGAGATTCAAATCATAGAAAGTTAGAGTGTCAGTCCACTTGTACTTAAGTCGGCATTGTGCCTTTTGTATTAAATTCCGATGCAATTTCTGTGCTTCATCGTCAATACGAAGGTGCAAGATATACAGTAAACCTGAAGTGAAGCATCGGAATCTAAAAGTGGACTCACAGGAGAGGTTCAAATCTTAGAAAGTTAGAGTGTCAGTCCTCTTGTACTTAAGTGGGCATTGTGCCTTTTGAGTTCAATTGCGATGCAATTTCTGTGTTTCATCGTCAATAAGAGTGTCCAAGGTATACAATAAAACTGAAGTAAAGCATGAGAATCTAAAACTGGACTAACTGAAGAGGTTCAAATCATAGAAAGTGAGAGTGTCAGTCCTCTTGTACTTATGTCGGCATTGTGCCTTTTGTATTAGATACGGATGCAATCTCTGTGTCTCATCGTCAATACGAAGGTCCAAGGGATACAGTAAACCTGAAGTGAAGCATCGGAATCTAAAACTGGACTCACAGGAGAGATTCAAATCATAGAAAGTTAGAGTGTCAGTCCTCTTGAACTTAAGTCGGCATTGTGCCTTTTGTGTTAAATTCGGATGCAATTTCTGTGTTTCATCGTCAATAAGAAGGTCTAATGTATACAGTAAACCTAAAGTGCAGCATCGGAATCTAAAACTGGACTCACAGGAGAGGTTCAAATCTTAGAAAGTTAGAGTGTCAGTCCTCTTGTACTTAAGTTGGCATTGTGCCTTTTGAATTTAATTCCAATGCAATTTCTGTGTTTCATCGTCAATAAGAAGGTGCAAAGTATACAGTAAACCTGAAGTGAAGCATCGGAATCTATAACTGGACTCACAGGAAAGGTTGAAATCATAGAGAGTTAGAGTGTCAGTCCTCTTGTACTTATGTCGGCATTGTGCCTTTTGTATTAATATTGGATGCAATTTCTGTGTTTCATCGTCAATAATAAGGTCCTAGGGGTACAGTAAACCTGAAGTGAAGCATCGGTATCTAAAACTGGACTCACAGGAGAGGTTCAAATCATAGAATGTTAGAGTGTCAGTCCCCTTGTACTTAGGTCGGCATTGTCCTATTGTATTAAATTCGGATGCAATTTCTGTGTTTCATCGTCAGTAAGAAGGTCCAAGGTATACAGTAAACCTGAAGTGAAGCTTCGGAGTCTAAAACTGGACTCACAGGAGAGGTTCAAATCTTAGAAAGTTAGAGTGTCAGTCCTCTTTTACTTAAGTCGGCATTGTGCCTTTTGAATTTAATTCCTATGCAATCTCTGTGTCTCATCGTCAATACGAAAGTCCAAGGGATACAGTAAACCTGAAGTAAAGCATCGGAATCTAAAACTGGACTCACAGGAGAGGTTCAAATCATAGAAAGTTAGAGTGCCAGTCCACTTGTACTTAAGTCTGCATTGTGCCTTTTGAATTTAATTCCGACGCGATTTATGTGTTTCATCGTCTATGTGAAGGTCCAAGGGATACAGTAAACCTGAAGTGAAGCATCGGAATCTTAAACTGGACTCAGAGGAGAGGTTGAAATCATAGAAAGTTAGACTGTCAGTCCTCTCGTTCTTATGTCGGCATTGTGCCTTTTGAATTTAATTCCAATGCAATTTCTGTGTTTCATCGTCAAAAAGAAGGTGCAAAGTATACAGTAAACCTGAAGTGAAGCATCGGAATCTACAACTGGACTCACAGGAGTTGTTAAAATCATAGAGAGTTAGAAAGACAGTCCTCTTGTAGTTATGTCGGCAGTGTGCCATTTGTATTAAAATTGGATGCAATTTCTGTGTTTCATCGTCAACAAGAAGGTCCAAGGGATACAGTAAACCTGAAGTGAAGCATCGGAATCTAAAACTGGACTCACAGGAGAGGTTCAAATCATAGAAAGTGAGAGTGTCAGTCCTCTTTTACTTAAGTCGGCATTGTGCCTTTTGAATTAAATTCGGATGCAATTTCTGTGTTTCATCTTCCATACGAAGGTCCTAGGGATACAGTAAACCTGAAGTGAAGCATCGGAATCTAAAACTGGACTCACAGGAGAGGTTGAATTCATAGAAAGTGGGAGTGTCAGTCCTCTTTTGCTTAAGTCGGCATTTTGCCTTTTGAATTGAATTCGGATGCTTTTTCTGTGTTTCATCGTCAATACGAAGGTGCAAGGTATACAGTAAACCTGAAGTGAAGCATCGGAATTTAAAACTGACCTCACAGGAGAGGTTCAAATCTTAGAAAGTTAGAATGTCAGTCCTCTTGTACTTAAGTGGGCATTGTACCTTTTGAATTGAATTCGGATGCAATTTCTGTGTTACATCGTCAATAAGAAGGTCCCAGGGATACAGGAAACCTGAAGTGAAGCATCGGAATCTAAAACTGGACTCACAGGAGAGGTTCAAATCATAGAAAGTTAGAGTGTCGGTCCTCTTGTACTTAAGTCGGCATTGTGCCTTTTGTATTAAATTCGGATGCAATTTCTGTGTTTCATAGTCAATAAGAAAGTCCAAGGGATACTGTAAACCTGAAGTGAAGCATCCGAATCTAAAACTGCACTCACAGGTGAGATTCAAATCATAGAAAGTTAGAGTGTCAGTCCTCTTGTACTTAAGTCGGCATTGTGCCTTTTGTATTAAATTCCGATGCAATTTCTGTGCTTCATCGTCAATACGAAGGTGCAAGGTATACAGTAAACCTGAAGTGAAGCATCGGAATCTAAAAGTGGACGCACAGGAGAGGTTCAAATCTTAGAAAGTTAGAGTGTCAGTCCTCTTGGACTTAAGTCGGCATTGTGCCTTTTGTATTAAATTCGGATGCAATTTCTGTGTTTCATCGTCAATAAGAAGGTCTAAGGTATACAGTAAACCTAAAGTGCAGCATCGGAATCTAAAACTGGACTCACAGGAGAGGTTCAAATGTTAGAAAGTTAGAGTGCCAGTCCTCTTGTACTTAAGTCGGCATTGTGCCTTTTGAATGTAATTCCAATGCAATTTCTGTGTTTCAAGGTCAATAAGAAGGTGCAAAGTATACAGTAAACCTGAAGTGAAGCATCGGAATCTATAACTGGACTCACAGGAAAGGTTCAAATCATAGAGAGTTAGAGTGTCAGTCCTCTTGTCCTTATGTCGGCATTGTGCCTTTTGTATTAATATTGGATGCAATTTCTGTGTTTCATCGTCAATAAGAAGGTCCTAGGGGTACAGTAAACCTGAAGTGAAGCATCGGTATCTAAAACTGGACTCACAGGAGAGGTTCAAATCATAGAATGTTAGAGTGTCAGTCCTCCTGTACTTAGGTCGGCATTGTCCTATTGTATTAAATTCGGATGCAATTTCTGTGTTTCATCGTAAGTAAGAAGGTCCAAGGTATACAGTAAACCTGAAGTGAAGCATCGGAATCTAAAACTGGACTCACAGGAGAGATTCAAATCATAGAAAGTTGGAGTGTCAGTCCTCTTGGACTTAAGTCGGCATTGTGCCTTTTGTGTTAAATTCGGATGCAATTTCTGTGTTTCATCGTCAATAAGAAGGTCTAAGGTATACAGTAAACCTAAAGTGCAGCATCGGAATCTAAAACTGGACTCACAGGAGAGGTTCAAATCTTAGAAAGTTAGAGTGTCAGTCCTCTTGTACTTAAGTCGGCATTGTGCCTTTTGAATTTAATTCCAATGCAATTTCTGTGTTTCATCGTCAATAAGAAGGTGCAAAGTATACAGTAAACCTGAAGTGAAGCATCGGAATCTATAACTGGACTCACAGGAAAGGTTGAAATCATAGAGAGTTAGAGTGTCAGTCCTCTTGTACTTATGTCGGCATTGTGCCTTTTGTATTAATATTGGATGCAATTTCTGTGTTTCATCGTCAATAATAAGGTACTAGGGGTACAGTAAACCTGAAGTGAAGCATCGGTATCTAAAACTGGACTCACAGGAGAGGTTCAAATCATAGAATGTTAGAGTGTCAGTCCCCTTGTACTTAGGTCGGCATTGTCCTATTGTATTAAATTCGGATGCAATTTCTGTGTTTCATCGTCAGTAAGAAGGTCCAAGGTATACAGTAAACCTGAAGTGAAGCTTCGGAGTCTAAAACTGAACTCACAGGAGAGGTTCAAATCTTAGAAAGTTAGAGTGTCAGTCCTCTTTTACTTAAGTCGGCATTGTGCCTTTTGAATTTAATTCCTATGCAATCTCTGTGTCTCATCGTCAATACGAAAGTCCAAGGGATACAGTAAACCTGAAGTAAAGCATCGGAATCTAAAACTGGACTCACAGGAGAGGTTCAAATCATAGAAAGTTAGAGTGCCAGTCCTCTTGTACTTAAGTCTGCATTGTGCCTTTTGAATTTAATTCCGACGCGATTTATGTGTTTCATCGTCTATATGAAGGTCCAAGGGATACAGTAAACCTGAAGTGAAGCATCGGAATCTTAAACTGGACTCAGAGGAGAGGTTGAAATCATAGAAAGTTAGAGTGTCAGTCCTCTCGTTCTTATGTCGGCATTGTGCCTTTTAAATTTAATTCCAATGCAATTTCTGTGTTTCATCGTCAAAAAGAAGGTGCAAAGTATACAGTAAACCTGAAGTGAAGCATCGGAATCTACAACTGGACTCACAGGAGTTGTTAAAATCATAGAGAGTTAGAAAGACCGTCCTCTTGTAGTTATGTCGGCAGTGTGCCATTTGTATTAAAATTGGATGCAATTTCTGTGTTTCATCGTCAACAAGAAGGTCCAAGGGATACAGTAAACCTGAAGTGAAGCATCGGAATCTAAAACTGGACTCACAGGAGAGGTTCAAATCATAGAAAGTGAGAGTGTCAGTCCTCTTTTACTTAAGTCGGCATTGTGCCTTTTGAATTAAATTCGGATGCAATTTCTGTGTTTCATCTTCCATACGAAGGTCCTAGGGATACAGTAAACCTGAAGTGAAGCATCGGAATCTAAAACTGGACTCACAGGAGAGGTTGAATTCATAGAAAGTGGGAGTGTCAGTCCTCTTTTGCTTAAGTCGGCATTTTGCCTTTTGAATTGAATTCGGATGCTTTTTCTGTGTTTCATCGTCAATACGAAGGTGCAAGGTATACAGTAAACCTGAAGTGAAGCATCGGAATTTAAAACTGGACTCACAGGAGAGGTTCAAATCTTAGAAAGTTAGAATGTCAGTCCTCTTGTACTTAAGTGGGCATTGTACCTTTTGAATTGAATTCGGATGCAATTTCTGTGTTACATCGTCAATAAGAAGGTCCCAGGGATACAGGAAACCTGAAGTGAAGCATCGGAATCTAAAACTGGACTCACAGGAGAGGTTCAAATCATAGAAAGTTAGAGTGTCGGTCCTCTTGTACTTAAGTCGGCATTGTGCCTTTTGTATTAAATTCGGATGCAATTTCTGTGTTTCATAGTCAATAAGAAAGTCCAAGGGATACTGTAAACCTGAAGTGAAGCATCCGAATCTAAAACTGCACTCACACGAGGGGTTCAAATCATAGAAAGTTAGAGTGTCAGTCATCTTGTGCTTAAGTCGGCATTGTGCCTTTTGTATTAAATTCGGATGCAATTTCTGTGTTTCAACGTCAATAAGAAGGTCCAAGGGATACAGTAAACCTGAAGTGATGCATCGGAATCTAGTACTGGACTCACATAAAAGGTTCAAATCATAGAAAGTTAGAGTGTCAGTCCACTTGTACTCAAGTCTTCATTGTGCCTTTTGTATTAAATTCGGATGAAAACTCTGTGTTTCATCGTCAATAACAAGGTCCAAGGGATACAGTAAACCAGAAGTGAAGCATCAGAATCTAAAACATTACTCACAGGACAGGTTCAAATCATAGAAAGTGAGAGTGACAGTTCTCTTTTACTTGAGGCGCCATTGAGCCTTTTGTATTAAATTCCGATGCAATTTCTGTGTTTCATCGTCAATAAGAAGGTCCAAAGGATACAGTAAACCTGAAGTGAAGCATCGGAATCTAAAACTGGACTCACAGGAGAGATTCAAATCATAGAAAGTTAGAGTGTCAGTCCTCTTGTACTTAAGTCGGCATTGTGCCTTTTGTATTAAATTCCGATGCAATTTCTGTGCTTCATCGTCAATACGAAGGTGCAAGGTATACAGTAAACCTGAAGTGAAGCATCGGAATCTAAAAGTGGACTCACAGGAGAGGTTCAAATCTTAGAAAGTTAGAGTGTCAGTCCTCTTGGACTTAAGTCGGCATTGTGCCTTTTGTATTAAATTCGGATGCAATTTCTGTGTTTCATCGTCAATAAGAAGGTCTAAGGTATACAGTAAACCTAAAGTGCAGCATCGGAATCTAAAACTGGACTCACAGGAGAGGTTCAAATCTTAGAAAGTTAGAGTGCCAGTCCTCTTGTACTTAAGTCGGCATTGTGCCTTTTGAATTTAATTCCAATGCAATTTCTGTGTTTCAAGGTCAATAAGAAGGTGCAAAGTATACAGTAAACCTGAAGTGAAGCATCGGAATCTATAACTGGACTCACAGGAAAGGTTCAAATCATAGAGAGTTAGAGTGTCAGTCCTCTTGTCCTTATGTCGGCATTGTGCCTTTTGTATTAATATTGGATGCAATTTCTGTGTTTCATCGTCAATAAGAAGGTCCTAGGGGTACAGTAAACCTGAAGTGAAGCATCGGTATCTAAAACTGGACTCACAGGAGAGGTTCAAATCATAGAATGTTAGAGTGTCAGTCCTCCTGTACTTAGGTCGGCATTGTCCTATTGTATTAAATTCGGATGCAATTTCTGTGTTTCATCGTAAGTAAGAAGGTCCAAGGTATACAGTAAACCTGAAGTGAAGCATCGGAGTCTAAAACTGGACTCACAGGAGAGGTTCAAATCTTAGAAAGTTAGAGTGTCAGTCCTCTTTTACTTAAGTCGGCATTGTGCCTTTTACATTTAATTCCTATGCAATCTCTGTGTCTCATCGTCAATACGAAGGTCCAAGGGATACAGTAAACCTGAAGTGAAGCATCGGAATCTAAAACTGGACTCACAGGAGAGATTCAAATCATAGAAAGTTAGAGTGTCAGTCCTCTTGTACTTAAGTCGGCATTGTGCCTTTTGTATTAAATTCCGATGCAATTTCTGTGCTTCATCGTCAATACGAAGGTGCAAGGTATACAGTAAACCTGAAGTGAAGCATCGGAATCTAAAAGTGGACTCACAGGATAGGTTCAAATCTTAGAAAGTTAGAGTGTCAGTCCTCTTGTACTTAAGTGGGCATTGTGCCTTTTGAGATCAATTGCGATGCAATTTCTGTGTTTCATCGTCAATAAGAAGGTCCAAGGGATACAGTAAACCTGAAGTGAAGCATCGGAATCTAAAACTGGCTCACAGGAGAGGTTAAAATCATAGAAAGTTAGAGGGTCAGTTCTCTCGTTCTTAAGTCGGCATTGTGCCTTTTGTATTAAATTAAGATGCAAACTCAGTGTTTCATCGTCAATAAGAAGGTCCAGGGGATACAGTAAACATGAAGTGAAGCATCGGAATCTAAAACTGGACTCACAGGAGAGGTTGAGTTCATAGAAAGTGAGAGTGTCAGTCCTCTTTTGCTTAAGTCGGCATTTTGCCTTTTGAATTGAATTCGGATGCTTTTTCTGTGTTTCATCGTCAATACGAAGGTGCAAGGTATACAGTAAACATGAAGTGAAGCATCGGAATCTAAGACTGGACTCACAGGAGAGGTTCAAATCTTAGAAAGTTAGAATGTCAGTCCTCTTGTACTTAAGTGGGCATTGTACCTTTTAAAATTGAATTCGGATGCAATTTCTGTGTTTCATCGTCAATAAGAAGGTCCCAGGGATACAGGAAACCTGAAGTGAAGCATCGGAATCTAAAACTGGACTCACATCAGAGGTTGAAATCATAGCAAGTTAGAGTGTCGGTCCTCTTGTACTTAAGTCGGCATTGTGCCTTTTGTATTAAATTCGGATGCAATTTCTGTGTTTCATAGTCAATAAGAAAGTCCAAGGGATACAGTAAACCTGAAGTGAAGCATCCGAATCTAAAACTGCACTCACAGGAGAGGTTCAAATCATAGAAAGTTAGAGTGTCAGTCATCTTGTGCTTAAGTCGGCATTGTGCCTTTTGTATTAAATTCGGATGCAATTTCTGTGTTTCAACGTCAATAAGAAGGTCCAAGGGATACAGTAAACCTGAAGTGATGCATCGGAATCTAGTACTGGACTCACATAAAAGGTTCAAATCATAGAAAGTTAGAGTGTCAGTCCACTTGTACTCAAGTCTTCATTGTGCCCTTTGTATTAAATTCGGATGAAAACTCTGTGTTTCATCGTCAATAACAAGGTCCAAGGGATACAGTAAACCAGAAGTGAAGCATCAGAATCTAAAACATTACTCACAGGACAGGTTCAAATCATAGAAAGTGAGAGTGACAGTTCTCTTTTACTTGAGGCGCCATTGAGCCTTTTGTATTAAATTCCGATGCAATTTCTGTGTTTCATCGTCAATAAGAAGGTCCAAAGGATACAGTAAACCTGAAGTGAAGCATCGGAATCTAAAACTGGACTCACAGGAGAGATTCAAATCATAGAAAGTTAGAGTGTCAGTCCTCTTGTACTTAAGTCGGCATTGTGCCTTTTGTATTAAATTCCGATGCAATTTCTGTGCTTCATCGTCAATACGAAGGTGCAAGGTATACAGTAAACCTGAAGTGAAGCATCGGAATCTAAAAGTGGACTCACAGGAGAGGTTCAAATCTTAGAAAGTTAGAGTGTCAGTCCTCTTGGACTTAAGTCGGCATTGTGCCTTTTGTATTAAATTCGGATGCAATTTCTGTGTTTCATCGTCAATAAGAAGGTCTAAGGTATACAGTAAACCTAAAGTGCAGCATCGGAATCTAAAACTGGACTCACAGGAGAGGTTCAAATCTTAGAAAGTTAGAGTGCCAGTCCTCTTGTACTTAAGTCGGCATTGTGCCTTTTGAATTTAATTCCAATGCAATTTCTGTGTTTCAAGGTCAATAAGAAGGTGCAAAGTATACAGTAAACCTGAAGTGAAGCATCGGAATCTATAACTGGACTCACAGGAAAGGTTCAAATCATAGAGAGTTAGAGTGTCAGTCCTCTTGTCCTTATGTCGGCATTGTGCCTTTTGTATTAATATTGGATGCAATTTCTGTGTTTCATCGTCAATAAGAAGGTCCTAGGGGTACAGTAAACCTGAAGCGAAGCATCGGTATCTAAAACTGGACTCACAGGAGAGGTTCAAATCATAGAATGTTAGAGTGTCAGTCCTCCTGTACTTAGGTCGGCATTGTCCTATTGTATTAAATTCGGATGCAATTTCTGTGTTTCATCGTAAGTAAGAAGGTCCAAGGTATACAGTAAACCTGAAGTGAAGCATCGGAGTCTAAAACTGGACTCACAGGAGAGGTTCAAATCTTAGAAAGTTAGAGTGTCAATCCTCTTTTACTTAAGTCGGCATTGTGCGTTTTACATTTAATTCCTATGCAATCTCTGTGTCTCATCGTCAATACGAAGGTCCAAGGGATACAGTAAACCTGAAGTGAAGCATCGGAATCTAAAACTGGACTCACAGGAGAGATTCAAATCATAGAAAGTTAGAGTGTCAGTCCTCTTGTACTTAAGTCGGCATTGTGCCTTTTGTATTAAATTCCGATGCAATTTCTGTGCTTCATCGTCAATACGAAGGTGCAAGGTATACAGTAAACCTGAAGTGAAGCATCGGAATCTAAAAGTGGACTCACAGGATAGGTTCAAATCTTAGAAAGTTAGAGTGTCAGTCCTCTTGTACTTAAGTGGGCATTGTGCCTTTTGAGTTCAATTGCGATGCAATTTCTGTGTTTCATCGTCAATAAGAAGGTCCAAGGGATACAGTAAACCTGAAGTGAAGCATCGGAATCTAAAACTGGCTCACAGGAGAGGTTAAAATCATAGAAAGTTAGAGGGTCAGTTCTCTCGTTCTTAAGTCGGCATTGTGCCTTTTGTATTAAATTAAGATGCAAACTCAGTGTTTCATCGTCAATAAGAAGGTCCAGGGGATACAGTAAACATGAAGTGAAGCATCGGAATCTAAAACTGGACTCACAGGAGAGGTTGAGTTCATAGAAAGTGAGAGTGTCAGTCCTCTTTTGCTTAAGTCGGCATTTTGCCTTTTGAATTGAATTCGGATGCTTTTTCTGTGTTTCATCGTCAATACGAAGGTGCAAGGTATACAGTAAACATGAAGTGAAGCATCGGAATCTAAGACTGGACTCACAGGAGAGGTTCAAATCTTAGAAAGTTAGAATTTCAGTCCTCTTGTACTTAAGTGGGCATTGTACCTTTTGTATTAAATTCGGATGCAATTTCTGTGTTTCATCGTCAATAAGAAGGTCCCAGGGATACAGGAAACCTGAAGTGAAGCATCGGAATCTAAAACTGGACTCACAGGAGAGGTTCAAATCATAGAAAGTTAGAGTGTCGGTCCTCTTGTACTTAAGTCGGCATTGTGCCTTTTGTATTAAATTCGGATGCAATTTCTGTGTTTCATAGTCAATAAGAAAGTCCAAGGGATACAGTAAACCTGAAGTGAAGCATCCGAATCTAAAACTGCACTCACAGGAGAGGTTCAAATCATAGAAAGTTAGAGTGTCAGTCATCTTGTGCTTAAGTCGGCATTGTGCCTTTTGTATTAAATTCGGATGCAATTTCTGTGTTTCATCGTCAATAAGAAGGTCCAAGGGATACAGTAAACCTGAAGTGATGCATCGGAATCTAATACTGGACTCACATAAGAGGTTCAAATCATAGAAAGTTAATGTGTCAGGCCACTTGTACTCAAGGCTTCATTGTGCCTTTTGTATTAAATTCGGATGAAAACTCTGTGTTTCATCGTCAATAACAAGGTCCAAGGGATACAGTAAACCAGAAGTGAAGCATCAGAATCTAAAACAGGACTCACAGGACAGGTTCAAATCATAGAAAGTGAGAGTGACAGTTCTCTTTTACTTGAGGCGCCATTGAGCCTTTTGTATTAAATTCCGACGCAATTTCTGTGTTTCATCGTCAATAAGAAGGTCCAAAGGATACAGTAAACCTGAAGTGAAGCATCGGAATCTAAAACTGGACTCACAGGAGAGGTTCAAATCATAGAAAGTGAGAGTGTCAGTCCTCTTGTACTTAAGTCGGCATTGTGCCTTTTGTATTAAATTCGGATGCAATCTCTGTGTCTCATCGTCAATACGAAGGTCCAAGGGATACAGTAAACCTGAAGTGAAGCATCGGAATCTAAAACTAGACTCACAGGAGAGATTCAAATCATAGAAAGTTAGAGTGTCAGTCCTCTTGTACTTAAGTAGGCATTGTGCCTTTTGTATTAAATTCCGATGCAATTTCTGTGCTTCATCGTCAATACGAAGGTGCAAGGTATACAGTAAACCTGAAGTGAAGCATCGGAATCTAAAAGTGGACTCACAGGAGAGGTTCAAATCTTAGAAAGTTAGAGTGTCAGTCCTCTTGTACTTAAGTGGGCATTGTGCCTTTTGAGTTCAATTGCGATTCAATTTCTGTGTTTCATCGTCAGTAAGAGAGTCCAAGGTATACAATAAAACTGAAGTAAAGCATGAGAATCTAAAACTGGACTAACTGAAGAGGTTCAAATCATAGAAAGTGAGAGTGTCAGTCCTCTTGTACTTAAGTCGGCATTGTGCCTTTTGTATTAAATTCCGATGCAATTTCTGTGCTTCATCGTCAATACGAAGGTGCAAGGTATACAGTAAACCTGAAGTGATGCATCGGAATCTAAAAGTGGACTCACAGGAGAGGTTCAAATCATAGAAAGTTAGAGTGTCAGTCCTCTTGGACTTAAGTCGGCATTGTGCCTTTTGTATTAAATTCGGATGCAATTTCTGTGTTTCATCGTCAATAAGAAGGTCTAAGGTATACAGTAAACCTAAAGTGCAGCATCGGAATCTAAAACTGGACTCACAGGAGAGGTTCAAATCTTAGAAAGTTAGAGTGTCAGTCCTCTTGTCTTAAGTCGGCATTGTGCGTTTTGAATTTAATTCCAATGCAATTTCTGTGTTTCATCGTCAATAAGAAGGTGCAAAGTATACAGTAAACCTGAAGTGAAGCATCGGAATCTATAACTGGACTCACAGGAAAGGTTCAAATCATAGAGAGTTAGAGTGTCAGTCCTCTTGTACTTATGTCGGCATTGTGCCTTTTGTATTAAATTCGGATGAAAACTCTGTGTTTCATCGTCAATAAGAAGGTCCAAGGGATACAGTAAACCAGAAGTGAAGCATCAGAATCTAAAACAGGACTCACAGGACAGGTTCAAATCATAGAAAGTGAGAGTGACAGTTCTCTTTTACTTGAGGCGCCATTGAGCCTTTTGTATTAAATTCCGATGCAATTTCTGTGTTTCATCGTCAATAAGAAGGTCCAAAGGATACAGTAAACCTGAAGTGAAGCTCGGAATCTCAAACTGGACTCACAGGAGAGGTTCAAATCATAGAAAGTGAGAGTGTCAGTCCTCTTGTACTTAAGCGGGCATTGTGCCTTTTGTATTAAATTCGGATGCAATCTCTGTGTCTCATCGTCAATACGAAGGTCCAAGGGATACCGTAAACCTGAAGTGAAGCATCGGAATCTAAAACTGGACTCACAGGAGAGATTCAAATCATAGAAAGTTAGAGTGTCAGTCCTCTTGTACTTAAGTCGGCATTGTGCCTTTTGTATTAAATTCCGATGCAATTTCTGTGCTTCATCGTCAATACGAAGGTGCAAGGTATACAGTAAACCTGAAGTGAAGCATCGGAATCTAAAAGTGGACTCACAGGAGAGGTTCAAATCTTAGAAAGTTGGAGTGTCAGTCCTCTTGTACTTAAGTGGGCATTATGCCTGTTGAGTTCAATTGCGATGCAATTTCTATGTTTCATCGTCAATAAGAGAGTCCAAGGTATACAATAAAACTGAAGTAAAGCATGAGAATCTAAAACTGGACTAACTGAAGAGGTTCAAATCATAGAAAGTGAGAGTGTCAGTCCTCTTTTACTTAAGTCGGCATTGTGCCTTTTGAATGGAATTCGGATGCAATTTCTGTGTTTCATCGTCAATAAGAAGGTCCAAGGGGTACAGTAAACCTGAAGTGAAGCATCGGAATCTAAAACTGGACTCACAGGAGAGGTTCAAATCATAGAAAGTGAGAGTGTCAGTCCTCTTGTACTTAAGTCGGCATTGTGCCTTTTGTGATAAATTCGGATGCAATCTCTGTGTCTCATCGTCAATACGAAGGTCCAAGGGATACAGTAAACCTGAAGTGAAGCATCGGAATCTAAAACTGGACTCACAGGAGAGATTCAAATCATAGAAAGTTAGAGTGTCAGTCCTCTTGGACTTAAGTCGGCATTGTGCCTTTTGTATTAAATTCGGATGCAATGTCTGTGTTTCATCGTCAATAAGAAGGTCTAAGGTATACAGTAAACCTAAAGTGCAGCATCGGAATCTAAAACTGGACTCACAGGAGAGGTTCAAATCTTAGAAAGTTAGAGTGTCAGTCCTCTTGTACTTAAGTCGGCATTGTGCATTTTGTATTAAATTCGGATGCAATCTCTGTGTCTCATCGTCAATACGAAGGTCCAAGGGATACAGTAAACCTGAAGTGAAGCATCGGAATCTAAAACTGGACTCACAGGAGAGATTCAAATCATAGAAAGTTAGAGTGTGAGTCCTCTTGGACTTAAGTCGGCATTGTGCCTTTTGAATTAAATTCGGATGCAATTTCTGTGTTTCATCGTCAAAACGAAGGTCCTAGGGATACAGAAAAAATGAAGTGAAGCATCGGAATCTAAAACTGGACTCACAGGAGAGGTTCAAATCATAGAAAGTTAGAATGTCAGTCCTCTTGTACTTATGCCGGCATTGTACCTCTTGAATTTAATTCCGATGGAATTTCTGTGTTTCATCGCCAATAAGAACGTCCAAGGGATACAGTAAACCTGAAGTGAAGCATCGGAATCAAAAACTGACTCAGAGGAGAGGTTCAAATCATAGAAAGTTAGAGTGCCAGTTCTCTTGTTCTTAAATCGGCATTGTGCCTTTTGTATTAAATTCGGATGCAAACTCTGTGTTCCATCGTCAATAAGAAGGTGCAAGGTATACAGTAAACCTGAAGTGAAGCATCGGAATCTAAAACTGGACTCACAGGAGAGGTTCAAATCATAGAAAGTGAGAGTGTCAGTCCTCTTGTACTTAAGTCGGCATTGTGCATTTTGTATTAAATTCGGATGCAATTTCTGTGTTTCATCGTCAATAAGAAGGTCCAAGGGATACAGTAAACCTGAAGTGATGCATCGGAATCTAATACTGGACTCACATAAGAGGTTCAAATCATAGAAAGTTAGAGTGTCAGTCCACTTGTACTCAAGTCTTCATTGTGCCTTTTGTATTAAATTCGGATGAAAACTCTGTGTTTCATCGTCAATAACAAGGTCCAAGGGATACAGTAAACCAGAAGTGAAGCATCAGAATCTAAAACAGGACTCACAGGACAGGTTCAAATCATAGAAAGTGAGAGTGACAGTTCTCTTTTACTTGAGGCGCCATTGAGCCTTTTGTATTAAATTCCGACGCAATTTCTGTGTTTCATCGTCAATAAGAAGGTCCAAAGGATACAGTAAACCTGAAGTGAAGCATCGGAATCTAAAACTGGACTCACAGGAGAGGTTCAAATCATAGAAAGTGAGAGTGTCAGTCCTCTTGTACTTAAGTCGGCATTGTGCCTTTTGTATTATATTCGGATGCAATCTCTGTGTCTCATCGTCAATACGAAGGTCCAAGGGATACAGTAAACCTGAAGTGAAGCATCGGAATCTAAAACTGGACTCACAGGAGAGATTCAAATCATAGAAAGTTAGAGTGTCAGTCCTCTTGTACTTAAGTAGGCATTGTGCCTTTTGTATTAAATTCCGATGCAATTTCTGTGCTTCATCGTCAATACGAAGGTGCAAGGTATACAGTAAACCTGAAGTGAAGCATCGGAATCTAAAAGTGGACTCACAGGAGAGGTTCAAATCTTAGAAAGTTAGAGTGTCAGTCCTCTTGTACTTAAGTGGGCATTGTGCCTTTTGAGTTCAATTGCGATTCAATTTCTGTGTTTCATCGTCAGTAAGAGAGTCCAAGGTATACAATAAAACTGAAGTAAAGCATGAGAATCTAAAACTGGACTAACTGAAGAGGTTCAAATCATAGAAAGTGAGAGTGTCAGTCCTCTTGTACTTAAGTCGGCATTGTGCCTTTTGTATTAAATTCCGATGCAATTTCTGTGCTTCATCGTCAATACGAAGGTGCAAGGTATACAGTAAACCTGAAGTGATGCATCGGAATCTAAAAGTGGACTCACAGGAGAGGTTCAAATCATAGAAAGTTAGAGTGTCAGTCCTCTTGGACTTAAGTCGGCATTGTGCCTTTTGTATTAAATTCGGATGCAATTTCTGTGTTTCATCGTCAATAAGAAGGTCTAAGGTATACAGTAAACCTAAAGTGCAGCATCGTAATCTAAAACTGGACTCACAGGAGAGGTTCAAATCTTAGAAAGTTAGAGTGTCAGTCCTCTTGTCTTAAGTCGGCATTGTGCGTTTTGAATTTAATTCCAATGCAATTTCTGTGTTTCATCGTCAATAAGAAGGTGCAAAGTATACAGTAAACCTGAAGTGAAGCATCGGAATCTATAACTGGACTCACAGGAAAGGTTCAAATCATAGAGAGTTAGAGTGTCAGTCCTCTTGTACTTATGTCGGCATTGTGCCTTTTGTATTAAATTCGGATGAAAACTCTGTGTTTCATCGTCAATAAGAAGGTCCAAGGGATACAGTAAACCAGAAGTGAAGCATCAGAATCTAAAACAGGACTCACAGGACAGGTTCAAATCATAGAAAGTGAGAGTGACAGTTCTCTTTTACTTGAGGCGCCATTGAGCCTTTTGTATTAAATTCCGATGCAATTTCTGTGTTTCATCGTCAATAAGAAGGTCCAAAGGATACAGTAAACCTGAAGTGAAGCATCGGAATCTAAAACTGGACTCACAGGAGAGGTTCAAATCATAGAAAGTGAGAGTGTCAGTCCTCTTGTACTTAAGTCGGCATTGTGCCTTTTGTATTAAATTCGGATGCAATCTCTGTGTCTCATCGTCAATACGAAGGTCCAAGGGATACCGTAAACCTGAAGTGAGGCATCGGAATCTAAAACTGGACTCACAGGAGAGATTCAAATCATAGAAAGTTAGAGTGTCAGTCCTCTTGTACTTAAGTCGGCATTGTGCCTTTTGTATTAAATTCCGATGCAATTTCTGTGCTTCATCGTCAATACGAAGGTGCAAGGTATACAGTAAACCTGAAGTGAAGCATCGGAATCTAAAAGTGGACTCACAGGAGAGGTTCAAATCTTAGAAAGTTGGAGTGTCAGTCCTCTTGTACTTAAGTGGGCATTATGCCTTTTGAGTTCAATTGCGATGCAATTTCTATGTTTCATCGTCAATAAGAGAGTCCAAGGTATACAATAAAACTGAAGTAAAGCATGAGAATCTAAAACTGGACTAACTGAAGAGGTTCAAATCATAGTAAGTGAGAGTGTCTGTCCTCTTTTACTTAAGTCGGCATTGTGCCTTTTGAATGGAATTCGGATGCAATTTCTGTGTTTCATCGTCAATAAGAAGGTCCAAGGGGTACAGTAAACCTGAAGTGAAGCATCGGAATCTAAAACTGGACTCACAGGAGAGGTTCAAATCATAGAAAGTGAGAGTGTCAGTCCTCTTGTACTTAAGTCGGCATTGTGCATTTTGTGATAAATTCGGATGCAATCTCTGTGTCTCATCGTCAATACGAAGGTCCAAGGGATACAGTAAACCTGAAGTGAAGCATCGGAATCTAAAACTGGACTCACAGGAGAGATTCAAATCATAGAAAGTTAGAGTGTCAGTCCTCTTGGACTTAAGTCGGCATTGTGCCTTTTGTATTAAATTCGGATGCAATGTCTGTGTTTCATCGTCAATAAGAAGGTCTAAGGTATACAGTAAACCTAAAGTGCAGCATCGGAATCTAAAACTGGACTCACAGGAGAGGTTCAAATCTTAGAAAGTTAGAGTGTCAGTCCTCTTGTACTTAAGTCGGCATTGTGCATTTTGTATTAAATTCGGATGCAATCTCTGTGTCTCATCGTCAATACGAAGGTCCAAGGGATACAGTAAACCTGAAGTGAAGCATCGGAATCTAAAACTGGACTCACAGGAGAGATTCAAATCATAGAAAGTTAGAGTGTCAGTCCTCTTGGACTTAAGTCGGCATTGTGCCTTTTGAATTAAATTCGGATGCAATTTCTGTGTTTCATCGTCAAAACGAAGGTCCTAGGGATACAGAAAAAATGAAGTGAAGCATCGGAATCTAAAACTGGACTCACAGGAGAGGTTCAAATCATAGAAAGTTAGAATGTCAGTCCTCTTGTACTTATGCCGGCATTGTACCTCTTGAATTTAATTCCGATGGAATTTCTGTGTTTCATCGCCAATAAGAACGTCCAAGGGATACAGTGAACCTGAAGTGAAGCATCGGAAGAAAAAACTGACTCAGAGGAGAGGTTCAAATCATAGAAAGTTAGAGTTCCAGTTCTCTTGTTCTTAAATCGGCAATGTGCCTTTTGTATTAAATTCGGATGCAAACTCTGTGTTTCATCGTCAATAAGAAGGTGCAAGGTATACAGTAAACCTGAAGTGAAGCATCGGAATCTAAAACTGGACTCACAGGAGAGGTTCAAATCATAGAAAGTGAGAGTGTCAGTCCTCTTGTACTTAAGTCGGCATTGTGCATTTTGTATTAAATTCGGATGCAATCTCTGTGTCTCATCGTCAATACGAAGGTCCAAGGGATACAGTAAACCTGAAGTGAAGCATCGGAATCTAAAACTGGACTCACAGGAGAGATTCAAATCATAGAAAGTTAGAGTGTCAGTCCTCTTGGACTTAAGTCGGCATTGTGCCTTTTGTATTAAATTCGGATGCAATTTCTGTGTTTCATCGTCAATAAGAAGGTGTAAAGTATACAGTAAACCTGAAGTGAAGCATCGGAATCTATAACTGGACTCACAGGAAAGGTTCAAATCATAGAGAGTTAGAGTGTCAGTCCTCTTGTACTTATGTCGGCATTGTGCCTTTTGTATTAAAATTGGATGCAATTTCTGTGTTTCATCGTCAATAAGAAGGTCCTAGGGGTACAGTAAACCTGAAGTGTAGCATCGGTATCTAAAACTGGACTCACAGGAGAGGTTCAAATCATAGAATGTTAGAGTGTCACTCCTCTTGTACTTAGGTCGGCATTGTCCTATTGTATTAAATTCAGATGCAATTTCTGTGTTTCATCGTCAGTAAGAAAGTCCATGGGGTACAGTAAACCAGAAGTGAAGCATCGGAATCTAAAACTGCACTCACAGGAGAGGTTCAAATCGTTGAAAGTTACAGTATCAGTCCTCTTGTACTTAAGTCGGCATTGTGCCATTTGTATTAAATTCGGATGCAATTTCTGTGTTTCATCGTCAATACGAAAGTCCAAGGGATACAGCAAACCTTAAGTGAAGCATCGGAATCTATAACTGGACTCCCAGAAGAGGTTCAAATCATAGAAAGTGAGAATGTCAGTCCTCTTGTACTTAAGTCGGCATTGTGCCTTTTGTATTAAATTCGGATGCAATTTCTGTGTTTCATCGTCAATACGAAAGTCTAAGGGATACAGTAAACCTGAAGTGAAGCCTCCGAATCTAAAACTGCACTCACAGGAGAGGTTCAAATAATAGAAAATTAGAGTGTCAGTCATCTTGTGCTTAAGTCGGCATTGTGCCTTTTGTATTAAATTCGGATGCAATTTCTGTGATTCATCGTCAATAAGAACGTCCAAGGGATACAGTAAACCTGAAGTGAAGCATCGGAATCAAAAACTGACTCAGAGGAGAGGTTCAAATGATAGAAAGTTAGAGTGCCAGTTCTCTTGTTCTTAAATCGACATTGTGCCTTTTGTATTAAATTCGGGTGCAAACTCTGTGTTTCATCGTCAATAAGAAGGTCCAAGGGATACAGTAAAGCTGAAGTGAAGCATCGGAATCTAAAACTGGACTCACAGGAGAGGTTCAATTCATAGAAAGTTAGAGTGTCAGTCCTCTTGTACTTAAGTCGGCATTGTGCCTTTTGTATTAAATTCCGATGCAATTTCTGTGTTTCATCGTCAAAAGAAGGTGCAAGGTATACAGTAAACCTGAAGTGAAGCGTCGGAATCTAAAACTGGACTCACAGGAGAGGTTCAAATCTTAGAAAGTTAGAGTGTCAGTCTTCCTGTACTTAAGTGGGCATTGTGCCTTTTGAGTTCAATTCCGATGCAATGTCTGTGTTTGATCGTCAATAAGAGGGTCCATGGTATACAATAAACCTGACGTGAAGCAGCGGAATCTAAAACTGGACTCACAGGAGAGGTTCAAATCATAGAATGTGAGAGTGTCAGTCCTCTTTTACTTAAGTCGGCATTGTGCCTTTTGAATTAAATTCCGATGCAATTTCTGTGTTTCATCGTCAATACGAAGGTCCTAGGGATACAGAAAAAATGAAGTGAAGCATCGGAATCTAAAACTGGACTCACAGGAGAGGTTCAAATCATAGAAAGTTAGAATGTCAGTCCTCTTGTACTTATGCCGGCATTGTACCTCTTGAATTTAATTCCGATGGAATTTCTGTGTTTCATCGCCAATAAGAACGTCCAAGGGATACAGTAAACCTGAAGTGAAGCATCGGAATCAAAAACTGACTCAGAGGAGAGGTTCAAATCATAGAAAGTTAGAGTGCCAGTTCTCTTGTTCTTAAATCGGCATTGTGCCTTTTGTATTAAACTCGGATGCAAACTCTGTGTTTCATCGTCAATAAGAAGGTGCAAGGTATACAGTAAACCTGAAGTGAAGCATCGGAATCTAAAACTGGACTCACAGGAGAGGTTCAAATCATAGAAAGTGAGAGTGTCAGTCCTCTTGTACTTAAGTCTTCATTGTGCATTTTGTATTAAATTCGGATGCAATCTCTGTGTCTCATCGTCAATACGAAGGTCCAAGGGATACAGTAAACCTGAAGTGAAGCATCGGAATCTAAAACTGGACCCACAGGAGAGATTCAAATCATAGAAAGTTAGAGTGTCAGTCCTCTTGGACTTAAGTCGGCATTGTGCCTTTTGTATTAAATTCGGATGCAATTTCTGTGTTTCATCGTCAATAAGAAGGTCTAAGGTATACAGTAAACCTAAAGTGCAGCATCGGAATCTAAAACTGGACTCACAGGAGAGGTTCAAATCTTAGAAAGTTAGAGTGTCAGTCCTCTTGTACTTAAGTCGGCATTGTGCCTTTTGAATTTAATTCCAATGCAATTTCTGTGTTTCATCGTCAATAAGAAGGTGCAAAGTATACAGTAAACCTGAAGTGAAGCATCGGAATCTATAACTGGACTCACAGGAAAGGATCAAATCATAGAGAGTTAGAGTGTCAGTCCTCTTGTACTTATGTCGGCATTGTGCCTTTTGTATTAAAATTGGATGCAATTTCTGTGTTTCATCGTCAATAAGAAGGTCCTAGGGATACAGTAAACCTGAAGTGAAGCATCGGTATCTAAAACTGGACTCACAGGAGAGGTTCAAATCATAGAATGTTAGAGTGTCAGTCCTCTTGTACTTAAGTCGGCATTGTGCCTTTTGTATTAAATTCCGATGCAATTTCTGTGCTTCATCGTCAATAAGAGAGTCCAAGGTATACAATAAAACTGAAGTAAAGCATGAGAATCTAAAACTGGACTAACTGAAGAGGTTCAAATCATAGAAAGTGAGAGTGTCAGTCCTCTTTTACTTAAGTCGGCATTGTGCCTTTTGAATTGAATTCGGATGCAATTTCTGTGTTTCATCGTCAATAAGAAGGTCCAAGGGATACAGTAAACCTGAAGTGAAGCATCGGAATCTAAAACTGGACTCACAGGAGAGGTTCAAATCATAGAAAGTTAGAGTGTCGGTCCTCTTGTACTTCAGTCGGCATTGTGCCTTTTGTATTAAATTCGGATGCAATTTCTGTGTTTCATCGTCAATAAGAAAGTCCAAGGGATACAGTAAACCTGAAGTGAAGCATCCGAATCTAAAACTGCACTCACAGGAGAGGTTCATATCATAGAAAGTTAGAGTGTCAGTCATCTTGTGCTTAAGTCGGCATTGTGCCTTTTGTATTAAATTCGGATGCAATTTCTGTGTTTCATCGTCAATAAGAAGGTCCAAGGGATACAGTAAACCTGAAGTGATGCATCGGAATCTAAAACTGGACTCACATAGGAGGTTCAAATCATAGAAAGTTAGAGTGTCAGTCCACTTGTAATCAAGTCTTCATTGTGCCTTTTGTATTAAATTCGGATGAAAACTCTGTGTTTCATCGTCAATAAGAAGGTCCAAGGGATACAGTAAACCAGAAGTGAAGCATCGGAATCTAAAACAGGACTCACAGGACAGGTTCAAATCATAGAAAGTGAGAGTGTCAGTTCTCTTTTACTTGAGGCGCCATTGTGCCTTTTGTATTAAATTCCGATGTAATTTCTGTGTTTCATCGTCAATAAGAAGGTCCAATGGATACAGTAAACCTGAAGTGAAGCATCGGAATCTAAAACTGGACTCACAGGAGAGGTTCAAATCATGGAAAGTGAGAGTGTCAGTCCTCTTGTACTTAAGTCGGTATTGTGCCTTTCGTATTAAATTCGGATGCAATCTCTGTGTCTCATCGTGAATACGAAGGTCCAAGGGATACAGTAAACCTGAAGTGAAGCATCGGAATCTAAAACTGGACTCACAGGAGAGGTTCAAATCGTTGAAAGTTACAGTGTCAGTCCTCTTGTACTTAAGTCGGCATTGTGCCTTTTGTATTAAATTCGGATGCAATTTCTGTGTTTCATCGTCAATTCGAAAGTCCAAGGGATACAGCAAACCTTAAGTGATTCATCGGAATCTATAACTGGACTCACAGAAGAGGTTCAAATCATAGAAAGTGAGAGTGTCAGTCCTCTTGTACTTAAGTCGGCATTGTGCCTTTTGTATTAAATTCGGATGCAATTTCTGTGTTTCATCGCCAATAAGAAAGTCCAAGGGATACAGTAAACCTGAAGTGAAGCATCCGAATCTAAAACTGCACTCACAGGAGAGGTTCAAATCATAGAAAATTAGAGCGTCAGTCATCATGTGCTTAAATCGGCATTGTGCCTTTTGTATTAAATTCGGATGCAATTTCTGTGTTTCATCGTCAATAAGAAGGTCCAAGGGATACAGTAAACCTGAAGTGAAGCATCGGAATCTAAAACTGGACTCACATAGGAGGTTCAAATCATAGAAAGTTAGAGTGTCAGTCCACTTGTAATCAAGTCTTCATTGTGCCTTTTGTATTAAATTCGGATGAAAACTCTGTGTTTCATCGTCAATAAGAAGGTCTAAGGTATACAGTAAACCTAAAGTGCAGCATCGGAATGTAAAACTGGACTCACAGGAGAGGTTCAAATCTTAGAAAGTTAGAGTGTCAGTCCTCTTGTACTTAAGTCGGCATTGTGCCTTTTGAATTTAATTCGAATGCAATTTCTGTGTTTCATCGTCAATAAGAAGGTGCAAAGTATACAGCAAACCTGAAGTAGTGCATCGGAATCTATAACTGGACTCACAGGAAAGGTTCAATTCATAGAGAGTTAGAGTGTCAGTCATCTTGTACTCATGTCGGCATTGTGCCTTTTGTATTAAAATTGGATGCAATTTCTGTGTTTCATCGTCAATAAGAAGGTCCAAGGGATACAGTTAACCTGAAGTGAAGCAACGGAATCTAAAACTGACTCACAAGGGAGGTTCAAATAATAGAATGTTAGAGTGTCAATTCCCTTGTTCTTAAGTCGGCGTTGTGCAATTTGTATTAAATTCGGATGCAAACTTTGTGTTTCATCGCTAATAAGAAGGTCCAAGGGATACAGTAAACCTAAAGTGAAGCATCGGAATCTAAAACTGGACTCACAGGAGAGGTTCAAATCATAGAAAGTGAGAGTGTCAGTCCTCTTTTACTTAAGTCGGCATTGTGCCTTTTGTATTAAATTCCGATGCAATTTCTGTGTTTCATCGTCAATAAGAAGGTGCGAGGTATTCAGGAAACCTTAAGTGAAGCATCGGAATCTAAAACTGGACTCACAGGAGAGGTTCAAATAATAGAAATTTAGAGTGTCAGTCCTCTTGTACTTAAGTCGGCATTGTGCCTTTTGTATTAAATTCGGATGCAATTTCTGTGTTTCATCGTCTTTAAGAAAGTCCAAGGGATACAGTAAACCTGAAGTGAAGCATCGGAATCTAAAACTGGACTCACAGGAGAGGTTCAAATCATAGAAAGTGAGAGTGTCAGTCCGCTTGTACTTAAGTCGGCATTGTGCCTTTTGTATTAAATTCGGATGCAATTTCTGTGTCTCATCGTCAATAAGGTCCATGGTGAACAGTAAACCAGAAGTGAAGCATCGGAATGTAAAACTGGACTCACAGGAGAGGTTCAAATCGTTGAAAGTTACAGTGTCAGTCCTCTTGTACTTAAGTCGGCATTGTGCCTTTTATATTAAATTCGGATGCAATTTCTGTGTTTCATCGTCAATACGAAAGTCCAAGGGATACAGCAAACCTTAAGTGAAGCATCGGAATCTATAACTGGACTCACAGGAGAGGTTCTAATCATAGAAAATGAGAGTGTCAGTCCCCTTGTACTTACGTCGGCATTGTGACTTTTGTATTAATTTCGGACGCAATTTCTGTGTTTCATCGCCAATATGAAGGTCCAAAGGATCCAGTAAACCAGAAGTGAAGCTTCGGAATCTAAAACTGTACTCACAGGAGAGGTTCAAATCGTAGAAAGTTAGAGTGTCAGTCCTCTTGTACTTAAGTCGGCATTGTGCCTTTTGTATTAAATTCCGATGCAATTTCTGTGCTTCATCGTCAATACGAAGGTGCAAGGTATACAGTAAACCTGAAGTGAAGCATCGGAATCTAAAAGTGTACTCACAGGAGAGGTACAAATCTTAGAAAGTTAGAGTGTCAGTCCTCTTGTACTTAAGTGGGCATTGTGCCTTTTGAGTTCAATTGCGATGCAATTTCTGTGTTTCATCGTCAATAAGAGAGTCCAAGGTATACAATAAAACTGAAGTAAAGCATGAGAATCTAAAACTGGACTAACTGAAGAGGTTCAAATCATAGAAAGTGAGAGTGTCAGTCCTCTTTTACTTAAGTCGGCATTGTGCCTTTTGAATTGAATTCGGATGCAATTTCTGTGTTTCATCGTCAATAAGAAGGTCCAAGGGATACAGTAAACCTGAAGTGAAGCATCGGAATCTAAAACTGGACTCACAGGAGAGGTTCAAATCATAGAAAGTTAGAGTGTCGGTCCTCTTGTACTTCAGTCGGCATTGTGCCTTTTGTATTAAATTCGGATGCAATTTCTGTGTTTCATCGTCAATAAGAAAGTCCAAGGGATACAGTAAACCTGAAGTGAAGCATCCGAATCTAAAACTGCACTCACAGGAGAGGTTCATATCATAGAAAGTTAGAGTGTCAGTCATCTTGTGCTTAAGTCGGCATTGTGCCTTTTGTATTAAATTCGGATGCAATTTCTGTGTTTCATCGTCAATAAGAAGGTCCAAGGGATACAGTAAACCTGAAGTGATGCATCGGAATCTAAAACTGGACTCACATAGGAGGTTCAAATCATAGAAAGTTAGAGTGTCAGTCCACTTGTAATCAAGTCTTCATTGTGCCTTTTGTATTAAATTCGGATGAAAACTCTGTGTTTCATCGTCAATAAGAAGGTCCAAGGGATACAGTAAACCAGAAGTGAAGCATCGGAATCTAAAACAGGACTCACAGGACAGGTTCAAATCATAGAAAGTGAGAGTGTCAGTTCTCTTTTACTTGAGGCGCCATTGTGCCTTTTGTATTAAATTCCGATGTAATTTCTGTGTTTCATCGTCAATAAGAAGGTCCAATGGATACAGTAAACCTGAAGTGAAGCATCGGAATCTAAAACTGGACTCACAGGAGAGGTTCAAATCATAGAAAGTGAGAGTGTCAGTCCTCTTGTACTTAAGTCGGTATTGTGCCTTTCGTATTAAATTCGGATGCAATCTCTGTGTCTCATCGTGAATACGAAGGTCCAAGGGATACAGTAAACCTGAAGTGAAGCATCGGAATCTAAAACTGGACTCACAGGAGAGGTTCAAATCGTTGAAAGTTACAGTGTCAGTCCTCTTGTACTTAAGTCGGCATTGTGCCTTTTGTATTAAATTCGGATGCAATTTCTGTGTTTCATCGTCAATTCGAAAGTCCATGGGATACAGCAAACCTTAAGTGAAGCATCGGAATCTATAACTGGACTCACAGAAGAGGTTCAAATCATAGAAAGTGAGAGTGTCAGTCCTCTTGTACTTAAGTCGGCATTGTGCCTTTTGTATTAAATTCGGATGCAATTTCTGTGTTTCATCGCCAATAAGAAAGTCCAAGGGATACAGTAAACCTGAAGTGAAGCATCCGAATCTAAAACTGCACTCACAGGAGAGGTTCAAATCATAGAAAATTAGAGTGTCAGTCATCATGTGCTTAAATCGGCATTGTGCCTTTTGTATTAAATTCGGATGCAATTTCTGTGTTTCATCGTCAATAAGAAGGTCCAAGGGATACAGTAAACCTGAAGTGAAGCATCGGAATCTAAAACTGGACTCACATAGGAGGTTCAAATCATAGAAAGTTAGAGTGTCAGTCCACTTGTAATCAAGTCTTCATTGTGCCTTTTGTATTAAATTCGGATGAAAACTCTGTGTTTCATCGTCAATAAGAAGGTCTAAGGTATACAGTAAACCTAAAGTGCAGCATCGGAATGTAAAACTGGACTCACAGGAGAGGTTCAAATCTTAGAAAGTTAGAGTGTCAGTCCTCTTGTACTTAAGTCGGCATTGTGCCTTTTGAATTTAATTCGAATGCAATTTCTGTGTTTCATCGTCAATAAGAAGGTGCAAAGTATACAGTAAACCTGAAGTAGTGCATCGGAATCTATAACTGGACTCACAGGAAAGGTTCAATTCATAGAGAGTTAGAGTGTCAGTCATCTTGTACTCATGTCGGCATTGTGCCTTTTGTATTAAAATTGGATGCAATTTCTGTGTTTCATCGTCAATAAGAAGGTCCAAGGGATACAGTTAACCTGAAGTGAAGCAACGGAATCTAAAACTGACTCACAAGCGAGGTTCAAATAATAGAATGTTAGAGTGTCAATTCCCTTGTTCTTAAGTCGGCGTTGTGCAATTTGTATTAAATTCGGATGCAAACTTTGTGTTTCATCGCTAATAAGAAGGTCCAAGGGATACAGTAAACCTAAAGTGAAGCATCGGAATCTAAAACTGGACTCACAGGAGAGGTTCAAATCATAGAAAGTGAGAGTGTCAGTCCTCTTTTACTTAAGTCGGCATTGTGCCTTTTGTATTAAATTCCGATGCAATTTCTGTGTTTCATCGTCAATAAGAAGGTGCGAGGTATTCAGGAAACCTTAAGTGAAGCATCGGAATCTAAAACTGGACTCACAGGAGAGGTTCAAATAATAGAAATTTAGAGTGTCAGTCCTCTTGTACTTAAGTCGGCATTGTGCCTTTTGTATTAAATTCTGATGCAATTTCTGTGTTTCATCGTCTTTAAGAAAGTCCAAGGGATACAGTAAACCTGAAGTGAAGCATCGGAATCTAAAACTGGACTCACAGGAGAGGTTCAAATCATAGAAAGTGAGAGTGTCAGTCCGCTTGTACTTAAGTCGGCAATGTGCCTTTTGTATTAAATTCGGATGCAATTTCTGTGTCTCATCGTCAATAAGGTCCATGGTGAACAGTAAACCAGAAGTGAAGCATCGGAATGTAAAACTGGACTCACAGGAGAGGTTCAAATCGTTGAAAGTTACAGTGTCAGTCCTCTTGTACTTAAGTCGGCATTGTGCCTTTTATATTAAATTCGGATGCAATTTCTGTGTTTCATCGTCAATACGAAAGTCCAAGGGATACAGCAAACCTTATGTGAAGCATCGGAATCTATAACTGGACTCACAGGAGAGGTTCTAATCATAGAAAATGAGAGTGTCAGTCCCCTTGTACTTACGTCGGCATTGTGACTTTTGTATTAATTTCGGACGCAATTTCTGTGTTTCATCGCCAATATGAAGGTCCAAAGGATCCAGTAAACCAGAAGTGAAGCTTCGGAATCTAAAACTGTACTCACAGGAGAGGTTCAAATCGTAGAAAGTTAGAGTGTCAGTCCTCTTGTACTTAAGTCGGCATTGTGCCTTTTGTATTAAATTCGGATACAATTTCTGTGTCTCATCGTCAATAAGAAGATCCAAGGGATACAAAAAACCTGAAGTGAAGCATCGGAATCTAAAACTGGACTCACAGGAGAAGTTCAAATCATAGAAAGTTAGAGTGAAAGTCCTCTTGAACTTAAGTCTGTATTGTGCTTTTGAATTTAATTGCGTTGCAATTTCCTTGTTTCATCGTCAATAAGAAGGTCCAAGGTATACAGTAAGCCTGAAGTGAACCATCGGAATCTAAAACTGGTCTCACAGGAGAGGTTCAAATCATAGAAAGTGAGAGTGTCAGTCCTCTTGTACTTATGTCGGCATTGTGCCTTTTGTATTAAATTCGGATGCAATCTCTGTGTCTCATCGTCAATACGAAGGTCCAAGGGATACAGTAAACCTGAAGTGAAGCATCGGAATCTAAAACTGGACTCAGAGGAGAGGTTCAAATCATAGAAAGTTAGTGTGTCAGTCCTCTTGTACTTAAGTCGGCATTGTGCCTTTTGTATTAAATTCGGATGCAATTTCTGTGTTTCATCGTCTTTAAGAAAGTCCAAGGGATACAGTAAACCTGAAGTGAAGCATCGGAACCTAAAACTGGACTCACAGGAGAGGTTCAAATCATAGAAAGTGAGAGTGTCAGTCCTCTTGTACTTAAGTCGGCATTGTGCCCTTTGTATTAAATTCGGATGCAATCTTTGTGTCTCATCGTCAATACGAAGGTCAAAGGGATACAGTAAACCTGAAGTGAAGCATCGGAATCTAAAACTGGACTCACAGGAGAGATTCAAATCATAGAAAGTTAGAGTGTCAGTCCTCTTGTACTTAAGTCGGCATTGTGCCTTTTGTATTAAATTAGGATGCAATTTCTGTGTTTCATCGTCAATAAGAAGGTCTAAGGTATACAGTAAACCTAAAGTGCAGCATCGGAATCTAAAACTGGACTCACAGGAGAGGTTCAAATCTTAGAAAGTTAGAGTGTCAGTCCTCTAATACTTAAGTCGGCATGTGCCTTTTGAATTTAATTCCAATGCAATTTCTATGTTTCATCGTCAATAAGAAGGTTCAAAGTATACAGTAAACCTGAAGTGAAGCATCGGAATCTAAAACTGGACTCACAGGAGAGGTTCAAATCATAGAAAGTGAGAGTGACAGTCCTCTTTTACTTAAGTCGGCATTGTGCCTTTTATATTAAATTCCGATGCAATTTCTGTGTTTCATCGTCAATAAGAAGGTGCAAGGTATACAGTATAAAAGAAGTGAAGCATCGGAATCTGTAACTGGTCACACAGGAATGGTTCAATTCATAGAAAGTTAGAGTGTCAGTCCTCTTGTACTTAAGTCGGCATTGTGCCTTTTGTATTAAATTCCGATGCAATTTCTGTGGTTCATCGTCAAGTAGAAGGTGCAAGGTATACATTAAACCTGAAGTGAAGCATCGGAATCTAAAACTGGACTCACAGGAGAGGTTCAAATCTTGGAAAGTGAGAGTGTCAGTCCTCTTTTACTTAAGTCGGCATTGTGCCTTTTTATTAAATTCCGATGCAATTTCTGTGTTTCATCGTCAGTAAGAAGGTCCAAGGTATACAGTAAACCTGCAGTGAAGCTTCGGAATCTAAAACTGGACTCACAGGAGAGGTTCAAATCTTAGAAAGTTAGAGGGTCAGTCCTCTTTCACTTAAGTCGGCATTGTGCCTTTTTAATTTAATTCCGATGCAATTTCTGTGTTTGATCGTCAAAAAGTGGGTCCAAGGTATACAATAAACCTGAAGTGAAGCATCGGAATCTAAAACTGGACTCACAGGAGAGAATCAAATCATAGAGAGTTAGAGTGTCAGTCCTCTTGTACTTATGTGGGTATTGTACCTCTTGAATTTAATTCCGATGGAATTTCTGTGTTTCATCGTCAATAAGAACGTCCAAGG
This sequence comes from Schistocerca americana, assembly GCF_021461395.2. Classification (NCBI taxonomy): domain Eukaryota; kingdom Metazoa; phylum Arthropoda; class Insecta; order Orthoptera; family Acrididae; genus Schistocerca; species Schistocerca americana. The sequence continues at coordinate 60,876,206 of NC_060125.1, read as the reverse complement.
GATACAGTAAACCTGAAGTGAAGCATCGGAATCTAAAACTGACTCAGAGGAGAGGTTCAAATCATAGAAAGTTAGAGTGCCATTTCTCTTGTTCTTAAATCGGCATTGTGCCTTTTGTATTAAATTCGGATGCAAACTCTGTGTTTCATCGTCAATAAGAAGGTCCAAGGGATACAGTAAACCTGAAGTGAAGCATCGGAATCTATAACTGGACTCACAGGAGAGGTTCGAATCATAGAAAGTTAGAGTGCCAGTCCTCTTGTACTTAAGTGGGCATTGTGTCTTTTGAGTTCAATTCCGATGCAATTTCTGTGTTTCATCGTCAATAAGAAGGTCCAAAGGATACAGGAAACCTTAAGTGAAGCATCGGAATCTAAAACTGGACTCACAGGAGAAGTTCAAATAATAGAAATTTAGAGTGTCAGTCCTCTTGTACTTAAGTCGGCATTGTGCCTTTTGTATTAAATTCGGATGCGATTTCTGTGTTTCATCGTCAATACGAAAGTCCAAGGGATACAGCAAACTTTAAGTGAAGCATCGGAATCTATAACTGGACTCACAGGAGAGGTTCGAATCATAGAAAGTGAGAGTGTCAGTCCCCTTGTACTTACGTTGGCATTGTGACTTTTGTATTAATTTCGGATGCATTTTCTGTGTTTCATCGCCAATATGAAGGTTTAAAGGATCCAGGAAACCTGAAGTGAAGCTTCGGAATCTAAAACTGTACTCACAGGAGAGGTTCAAATTGTTGAAAGTTAGAGTGTCACTCCTCTTGTACTTAAGTCGGCATTGTGCCTTTTGTATTAAATTCGGATACAATTTCTGTGTTTCATCGTCAATAAGAAGGTCCAAGGGATACAGAAAACCTAAAGTGAAGCATCGGAATCTAAAACTGGACTCACAGGAGAAGTTCAAATCATAGAAAATTAGAGTGACAGTCCTCTTGAACTTAAGTCTGTATTGTGCCTTTTGAATTTAATTCCGTTGCAATTTCTGTGTTTCATCGTCAATACGAAGGTCCAAGTTATACAGTAAACATGAAGCGAACCATCGGAATCTAAAACTGGACTCACAGGAGAGGTTCTAATCATAGAAAGTGAGAGTGTCAGTGCTCTTGTACTTAAGTCGGCATTGTGCCTTTTGTATTAAATTCGGATGCAATCTCTGTGTCTCATCGTCAATACGAAGGTCCAAGGGATACAGTAAACCTGAAGAGAAGCATCGGAATCTAAAACTGGACTCACAGGAGAAGTTCAAATCATAGAAAGTTAGAATGACAGTCCTCTTGAACTTAAGTCTGTATTGTGCCATTTGAATTTAATTCCGTTGCAATTTCTGTGTTTCATCGTCAATAAGAAGGTCCAAGGTATACAGTAAGCCTGAAGTGAACCATCGGAATCTAAAACTGGTCTCACAGGAGAGGTTCAAATCATAGAAAGTGAGAGTGTCAGTCCTCTTGTACTTATGTCGGCATTGTGCCTTTTGTATTAAATTCGGATGCAATATCTGTGTTTCATCGTCAATAAGAAGGTCTAAGGTATACAGTAAACCTAAAGTGCAGCATCGGAATCTAAAACTGGACTCACAGGAGAGGTTCAAATCTTAGAAAGTTAGAGTGTCAGTCCTCTATAACTTAAGTCGGCATGTGCCTTTTGAATTTAATTCCAATGCAATTTCTGTGTTTCATCGTCAATAAGAAGGTTCAAAGTATACAGTAAACCTGAAGTGAAGCATCCGAATCTATAACTGGACTCACAGGAAAGGTTCAAATCATAGAGAGTTAGAGTGTCAGTCCTCTTGTACTTATGTCGGCATTGTGCCTTTTGTATTAAAATTGGATGCAATTTCTGTGTTTCATCGTCAATAAGAAGGTCCAAGGGATACAGTAAACCTGAAGTGAAGCAACGGAATCTAAAACTGACCCACAGGAGAGGTTCAAATCTTAGAAAGTTAGAGGGTCAGTCCTCTTTCACTTAAGTCGGCATTGTGCCTTTTTAATTTAATTCCGATGCAATTTCTGTGTTTGATCGTCAAAAAGTGGGTCCAAGGTATACAATAAACCTGAAGTGAAGCATCGGAATCTAAAACTGGACTCACAGGAGAGAATCAAATCATAGAGAGTTAGAGTGTCAGTCCTCTTGTACTTATGTGGGTATTGTACCTCTTGAATTTAATTCCGATGGAATTTCTGTGTTTCATCGTCAATAAGAACGTCCAAGGGATACAGTAAACCTGAAGTGAAGCATCGGAATCTAAAACTGACTCAGAGGAGAGGTTCAAATCATAGAAAGTTAGAGTGCCATTTCTCTTGTTCTTAAATCGGCATTGTGCCTTTTGTATTAAATTCGGATGCAAACTCTGTGTTTCATCGTCAATAAGAAGGTCCAAGGGATACAGTAAACCTGAAGTGAAGCATCGGAATCTATAACTGGACTCACAGGAGAGGTTCGAATCATAGAAAGTTAGAGTGCCAGTCCTCTTGTACTTAAGTGGGCATTGTGTCTTTTGAGTTCAATTCCGATGCAATTTCTGTGTTTCATCGTCAATAAGAAGGTCCAAAGGATACAGGAAACCTTAAGTGAAGCATCGGAATCTAAAACTGGACTCACAGGAGAAGTTCAAATAATAGAAATTTAGAGTGTCAGTCCTCTTGTACTTAAGTCGGCATTGTGCCTTTTGTATTAAATTCGGATGCGATTTCTGTGTTTCATCGTCAATACGAAAGTCCAAGGGATACAGCAAACTTTAAGTGAAGCATCGGAATCTATAACTGGACTCACAGGAGAGGTTCGAATCATAGAAAGTGAGAGTGTCAGTCCCCTTGTACTTACGTTGGCATTGTGACTTTTGTATTAATTTCGGATGCATTTTCTGTGTTTCATCGCCAATATGAAGGTTTAAAGGATCCAGGAAACCTGAAGTGAAGCTTCGGAATCTAAAACTGTACTCACAGGAGAGGTTCAAATTGTTGAAAGTTAGAGTGTCACTCCTCTTGTACTTAAGTCGGCATTGTGCCTTTTGTATTAAATTCGGATACAATTTCTGTGTTTCATCGTCAATAAGAAGGTCCAAGGGATACAGAAAACCTAAAGTGAAGCATCGGAATCTAAAACTGGACTCACAGGAGAAGTTCAAATCATAGAAAATTAGAGTGACAGTCCTCTTGAACTTAAGTCTGTATTGTGCCTTTTGAATTTAATTCCGTTGCAATTTCTGTGTTTCATCGTCAATACGAAGGTCCAAGTTATACAGTAAACATGAAGCGAACCATCGGAATCTAAAACTGGACTCACAGGAGAGGTTCTAATCATAGAAAGTGAGAGTGTCAGTGCTCTTGTACTTAAGTCGGCATTGTGCCTTTTGTATTAAATTCGGATGCAATCTCTGTGTCTCATCGTCAATACGAAGGTCCAAGGGATACAGTAAACCTGAAGAGAAGCATCGGAATCTAAAACTGGACTCACAGGAGAAGTTCAAATCATAGAAAGTTAGAATGACAGTCCTCTTGAACTTAAGTCTGTATTGTGCCATTTGAATTTAATTCCGTTGCAATTTCTGTGTTTCATCGTCAATAAGAAGGTCCAAGGTATACAGTAAGCCTGAAGTGAACCATCGGAATCTAAAACTGGTCTCACAGGAGAGGTTCAAATCATAGAAAGTGAGAGTGTCAGTCCTCTTGTACTTATGTCGGCATTGTGCCTTTTGTATTAAATTCGGATGCAATATCTGTGTTTCATCGTCAATAAGAAGGTCTAAGGTATACAGTAAACCTAAAGTGCAGCATCGGAATCTAAAACTGGACTCACAGGAGAGGTTCAAATCTTAGAAAGTTAGAGTGTCAGTCCTCTAATACTTAAGTCGGCATGTGCCTTTTGAATTTAATTCCAATGCAATTTCTGTGTTTCATCGTCAATAAGAAGGTTCAAAGTATACAGTAAACCTGAAGTGAAGCATCCGAATCTATAACTGGACTCACAGGAAAGGTTCAAATCATAGAGAGTTAGAGTGTCAGTCCTCTTGTACTTATGTCGGCATTGTGCCTTTTGTATTAAAATTGGATGCAATTTCTGTGTTTCATCGTCAATAAGAAGGTCCAAGGGATACAGTAAACCTGAAGTGAAGCAACGGAATCTAAAACTGACCCACAGGAGAGGTTCAAATCTTAGAAAGTTAGAGGGTCAGTCCTCTTTCACTTAAGTCGGCATTGTGCCTTTTTAATTTAATTCCGATGCAATTTCTGTGTTTGATCGTCAATAAGTGGGTCCAAGGTATACAATAAACCTGAAGTGAAGCATCGGAATGTAAAACTGGACTCACAGGAGAGAATCAAATCATAGAGAGTTAGAGAGTCAGTCCTCTTGTACTTATGTCGGTATTGTACCTCTTGAATTTAATTCCGATGGAATTTCTGTGTTTCATCGTCAATAAGAACGTCCAAGGGATACAGTAAACCTGAAGTGAAGCATCGGAATCTAAAACTGACTCAGAGGAGAGGTTCAAATCATAGAAAGTTAGAGTGCCATTTCTCTTGTTCTTAAATCGGCATTGTGCCTTTTGTATTAAATTCGGATGCAAACTCTGTGTTTCATCGTCAATAAGAAGGTCCAAGGGATACAGTAAACCTGAAGTGAAGCATCGGAATCTATAACTTTACTCACAGGAGAGGTTCGAATGATAGAAAGTTAGAGTGCCAGTCCTCTTGTACTTAAGTGGGCATTGTGTGTTTTGAGTTCAATTCCGATGCAATTTCTGTGTTTCATCGTCAATAAGAAGGTCCAAAGGATACAGGAAACCTTAAGTGAAGCATCGGAATCTAAAACTGGACTCACAGGAGAAGTTCAAATAATAGAAATTTAGAGTGTCAGTCCTCTTGTACTTAAGTCGGCATTGTGCCTTTTGTATTAAATTCGAATGCGATTTCTGTGTTTCATCGTTAATACGAAAGTCCAAGGGATACAGCAAACTTTAAGTGAAGCATCGGAATCTATAACTGGACTCACAGGAGAGGTTCGAATCATAGAAAGTGAGAGTGTCAGTCCCCTTGTATTTAAGTTGGCATTGTGACTTTTGTCTTAATTTCGGATGCAGTTTCTGTGTTTCATCGCCAATATGAAGGTTTAAAGGATCCAGTAAACCTGAAGTGAAGCTTCGGAATCGAAAACTGTACTCACAGGAGAGGTTCAAATCGTTGAAATTTAGAGTGTCACTCCTCTTGTACTTAAGTCGGCATTGTGCCTTTTGCATTAAATTCGGATACAATTTCTGTGTCTCATCGTCAATAAGAAGGTCCAAGGGATACAGAAAACCTAAAGTGAAGCATCGGAATCTAAAACTAACTCACAGGAGAAGTTCAAATCACAGAAAGTTAGAGTGATAGTCCTCTTGAACTTACGTCTGTATTGTGCCTTTTGAATTTAATTCCATTGCAATTTCTGTGTTTCATCGTCAATACGGAGGTCCAGGGTATACAGTAAACATGAAGTGAACCATCGGAATCTAAAACAGGACTCACAGGAGAGGTTCAAATCATAGAAAGTGAGAGTGTCAGTGCTCTTGTACTTAAGTCGGCATTGTGCCTTTTGTATTAAATTCGGATGCAATCTCTGTGTCTCATCGTCAATACGAAGGTCCAAGGGATACAGTAAACCTGAAGAGAAGCATCGGAATCTAAAACTGGACTCACAGGAGAAGTTCAAATCATAGGAAGTTAGAGTGACAGTCCTCTTGAACTTAAGTCTGTATTGTGCCTTTTGAATTTAATTCCGTTGCAATTTCTGTGTTTCATCGTCAATAAGAAGGTCCAAGGTATACAGTAAACCTGAAGTGAAGCATCGGAATCTAAAAGTGGACTCACAGGAGAGGTTCAAATCTTAGAAAGGTAGACCGTCAGTCCTCTTGTATTTAAGTGGGCATTGTGCGTTTTGAGTTCAATTGCGATGCAATTTCTGTGTTTCATCGTCAATAAGAGGGTGCAAGTTATACAATAAAACTGAAGTAAAGCATGGGAATCTAAAACTGGACTAACTGAAGAGGTTCAGATCATAGAATGAGAGAGTGTCAGGCCTCTTTTACTTAAGTCGGCATTGTGCCTTTTGAATTGAATTCGGATGCAATTTCTGTGTTTCATCGTCAATAAGAAGGTTCAAGGGATACAGTAAACCTGAAGTGAAGCATCGGAATCTAAATCTGGACTCACAGGAGAGGTTCAAATCATAGAAAGTTAGAGTGTCGGTCCTCTTGTACTTAAGTCGGCATTGTGCCTTTTGTATTGAATTCGGATGCAATTTCTGTGTTTCCTCGTCAATAAGAAAGTCCAAGGGAGACAGTAAACCTGAAGTGAAGCATCCGAATCTAAAACTGCACTCAAAGGAGAGGTCCAAATCATAGAAAGTTAGAGTGTCAGTCCTCTTGTACTTAAGTTGGCATTGTGCCTTTTGTATTAAATTCCGATGCAATTTCTGTGTTTGATCGTCAATAAGAGGGTCCAAGGTATACAAGAAACCTGAAGTGAAGCATCGGAATCTAAAACTGGACTCACAGGAGAGGTTCAAATCATAGAAAGTGAGAGTGTCAGTCCTCTTTTACTTAAGTCGGCATTGCGCCTTTTGAATTAAATTCGGATGCAATTTCTGTGTTTCATCGTCAATACGAAGGTCCTGGGGATACAGAAAACCTGAAGTGAGCATCGGAATCTAAAACTGGACTCACAGGAGAGGTTCAAATCATAGAAAGTTAGAGTGTCAGTCCTCTTGTACTTATGTCGGCATTGTACCTCTTGAATTTAATTCCGATGGAATTTCTGTGTTTCATCGCCAATAAGAACGTCCAAGGGATACAGTAAACCTGAAGTGAAGCATCGGAATCTAAAACTGACTCACAGGAGAGGTTCAAATCATAGAAAGTTAGAGTGCCAGTTCTCTTGTTCTTAAATCGGCATTGTGCCTTTTGTATTAAATTCGGATGCAAACTCTGTGTTTCATCGTCAATAAGAATGTACAAGGGATACAGTAAAACTGAAGTGAAGCATCGGAATCTATAACTGGACTCACAGGAATGGTTCCACTCATAGAGAGTTAGAGTGTCAGTCCTCTTGTACTTATGTCGACATTGTGCCTTTTGTATTAAAATTGGATGCAATTTCTGTGTTTTATCGTCAATACGAAGGTCCAAGGGATACAGAAAACCTGAAGTGAAGCATCGGTATCTAAAACTGGACTCACAGGTGAGGTTCAAATCATAGAATGTTAGAGTGTCAGTCCACTTGTGCTTAAGTCGGCATTGTCCCTGCTGTATTTAATTCGGATGCAATTTCTGTGTTTCATCGTCAATAAGAAGGTCCAAGGGATACAGTAAACCTGAAGTGAAGCATCGGTATCTAAAACTGGACTCACAGGAGAGGTTCAAATCATAGAATGTTAACGTGTCAGTCCACTTGTACTTAAGTCGGCATTGTCCCTGCTGTATTTAATTCGGATGCAATTTCTGTGTTTCATCGTCAGTAAGAAGGTCCAAGGTATACAGTAAACCTGAAGTGAAGCTTCGGAACCTAAACCTGGACTCACAGGTGAGGTTCAAAGCTTAGAAAGTTAGAGTGTCAGTCCTCTTTTACTTAAGTCGGCATTGTGCCTTTTGAATTTAATTCCGATGCAATTTCTGTGTTTCATCGTCAATACGAGGGTCCAAGGGATACAGTAAACCTGAAGCGAAGCAACGGAATCTAAAACTGACTCACAGGAGAGGTTCAAATCATAGAAAGTTAGAGTGTCAGATCTCTTGTCCTTAAGTCGGCATTGTGCAATTTGTATTAAATTCGGATGCAAACTCTGTGTTTCATCGTCAATAAGAAAGTCCAAAGGATACAGTAAACCTGAAGTGAAGCATCGGAATTTAAAACTGGACTCACAGGAGAGGTTCAAATCATAGAAAGTGAGAGTGTCAGTCCTCTTTTGCTTAAGTCCGCATTGTGCCTTTTGTATTAAATTCCGATGCAATTTCTGTGTTTCGTCGTCAGTAAGAAGGTCCAAGGGATACAGTAAACGTGAAGTGAATCATCGGAATCTAAAACTGGACTCACAGGAGAGGCCAAAATCATAGAAAGTTAGAGTGTCTGTCCTCTTGTACTTAAGTCGGCATTGTGCCTTTTGTAATAAATTCCGATGCAATTTCTGTGTTTGATCGTCATTAAGAGGGTCCAAGGTATACAATAAACCTGAAGTGAAGCATCGGAATCTAAAACTGGACTCACAGGAGCGGTCCAAATCATAGAAAGTTAGAGTGTCAGTCCTCTTGTACTTAAGTCGGCATTGTGCCTTTTGTAATAAATTCCGATGCAATTTCTGTGTTTGATCGTCAATAAGAGGGTCCAAGGTATACAATAAACCTGAAGTGAAGCATCGGAATCTAAAACTGGACTCACAGGAGAGGTTCAAATCTTAGAAAGTTAGAGTGTTAGTCCTCTTGTACTGAAGTGGGCATTGTGCATTTTGTGTTCAATTCCGATGCAATGTCTGTGTTTCATCGTCAATAAGAATGTCCAAGGGATACAGGAAACCTTAAGTGAAGCATCGGATTCTAAAACTGGACTCACAGGAGAGGTTGAAATAATAGAAATTTAGAGTGTCAGTCCTCTTGTACTTAAGTCGGCATTGTGCCTTTGTATTAAATTCGGATGCAATTTCTGTGTTTCATCGTCAATAAGAAAGTCCAAGGGATACAGTAAACCTGATGTGAAGCATCCGAATCTAAAACTGCACTCACATGAGAGGTTCAAATCATAGAAAGTTAGGGTGTCCGTCATCTTGTGCTTAAGTCGGCATTGTGCCTTTTGTATTAAATTCGGATGCAATTTCTGTGTTTCATCGTCAATAAGAAGTTCCATGGGGTACAGTAAACCAGAAGTGAAGCATCGGAATCTAAAACTGGACTCACAGGAGATGTTCAAATCGTTGAAAGTTACAGTGTCAGTCCTCTTGTACTTAAGTCGGCATTGTGCCTTTTATATTAAATTCGGATGCAATTTTTGTGTTTCATCGTCAATACGAATGTCCAAGGGACACAGCAAACCTTAAGTCAAGCATCGGAATTCTAAACTGGACTCACAGGAGAAGTTCAAATCATAGAAAGTTAGAGTGACAGTCCTCTTGAACTTAAGTCAGTATTGTGCCTTTTCAATATAATTCCGTTGCAATTTCTGTGTTTCATCGTCAATAAGAAGGTCCAAGGTATACAGTAAACCTGACGTGAACCATCGGAATCTAAAACTGGACTCACAGGAGAGGTTCAAATCATAGAAAGTGAGAGTGTCAGTCCTCTTGTACTTAAGTCGGCATTGTGCCTTTTGTATTACATTCGGATGCAATTTCTGTGTTTCATCGTCAATAACAAAGTCCAAGGGATACAGTAAACCTTAAGTGAAGCATCGGAATCTAAAACTGTACTCACAGGAGAGGTTCAAATCATAGGGAGTTAGAGTGTCAGTCCTCGTGTACATAAGTCGGCATTGTGCCTTTTCTATTGAATTCGGATGCCATTTCTGTGTTTCATCGTCAATAAGAAGGTCCAAGAGATACAGTATACCTGAAGTGAAACATCGGAATCTAAAACTGGACTTACATGAGAGGTTCAAATCATACAACGTGAGAGTGTCAGTCCTCTAGTACTTAAGTCGGCATTGTGCCTTTTGTATTACATTCGGATGCAATTTCTGTGTTTCATCGTCAATAAGAAGGTGCAAGGTATACAGTAAACCTGAAGTGAAGCATCGGAATCAAAAACTGGACTCACAGGAGAGGTCCAAATCATAGAAAGTTAGAGTGTCAGTCCTCTTGTACTTAAGTCGGCATTGTGTCTTTTTGAATTAAATTCGGATGCAATTTCTGTGTTTCATCGTCAATACGAAGGTCCTGGGGATACAGAAAACCTGAAGTGAAGCATCGGAATCTAAAACTGGACTCACAGGAGAGGTTCAAATCATAGAATGTTAGAGTGTCAGTACTCTTGTACTTATGTCGGCATTGTACCTCTTGAATTTAATTCCGATGGAATTTCTGTGTTTCATCGTCAATAAGAACGTCCAAGGGATACAGTAAACCTGAAGTGAAGCATCAGAATCTAAAACTGACTCACGGGAGAGGTTCAAATCATAGAAAGTTAGAGTGCCAGTTCTCTTGTTCTTAAATCGGCATTGTGCCTTTTGTATTAAATTCGGATGCAAACTCTGTGTTTCATCGTCAATAAGAATGTCCAAGGGATACAGTAAAACTGAAGTGAAGCATCGGAATCTAAAACTGGACTCACAGGAGAGGTACAAATCATAGAAAGTTAGAGTGTCAGTCCTCTTGTACTTAAGTCGGCATTGTGCCTTTTGTATTAAATTCCGATGCAATTTCTGTGTTTCATCGTCAAAAGAAGGTGCAAGGTATACAGTAAACTTGAAGTGAAGCATCGGAATCTAAAACTAGACTCACAGGAGAGGTTCAAATCTTAGAAAGTTAGAGTGTTAGTCCTCTTGTACTTAAGTGGGCATTGTGCCTTTTGAGTTCAATTCCGATGCAATGTCTGTGTTTCATCGTCAATAAGAAGGTCCAAGGGATACAGGAAACCTTAAGTGAAGCATCGGATTCTAAAACTGGACTCACAGGAGAGGTTGAAATAATAGAAATTTAGAGTGTCAGTCCTCTTGTACTTTAGTCGGCATTGTGCCTTTGTATTAAATTCGGATGCAATTTCTGTGTTTCATCGTCAATAAGAAAGTCCAAGGGATACAGTAAACCTGATGTGAAGCATCCGAATCTAAAACTGCACTCACATGAGAGGTTCAAATCATAGAAAGTTAGAGTGTCAGTCATCTTGTGCTTAAGTCGGCATTGTGCCTTTTGTATTAAATTCCGATGCAATTTCTGTGTTTCGTCGTCAGTAAGAAGGTCCAAGGGATACAGTAAACGTGAAGTGAATCATCGGAATCTAAAACTGGACTCACAGGAGAGGTCCAAATCATAGAAAGTTAGAGTGTCAGTCCTCTTGTACTTAAGTCATCATTGTGCCTTTTGTAATAAATTCCGATGCAATTTCTGTGTTTGATCGTCATTAAGAGGGTCCAAGGTATACAATAAACCTGAAGTGAAGCATCGGAATCTAAAACTGGACTCACAGGAGAGGTCCAAATCATAGAAAGTTAGAGTGTCAGTCCTCTTGTACTTAAGTCGGCATTGTGCCTTTTGTAATAAATTCCGATGCAATTTCTGTGTTTGATCGTCAATAAGGGGGTCCAAGGTATACAATAAACCTGAAGTGAAGCATCGGAATCTAAAACTGGACTCACAGGAGAGGTCCAAATCATAGAAAGTTAGAGTGCCAGTTCTCTTGTTTTTAAATCGGCATTGTGCCTTTTGTATTAAACTCGGATGCAAACTCTGTGTTTCATCGTCAATAAGAATGTCCAAGGGATACAGTAAAACTGAAGTGAAGCATCGGAATCTAAAACTGGACTCACAGGAGAGGTACAAATCATAGAAAGTTAGAGTGTCAGTCCTCTTGTACTTAAGTCGGCATTGTGCCTTTTGTATTAAATTCCGATGCAATTTCTGTGTTTCTCGTCAAAAGAAAGTGCAAGGTATACAGTAAACTTGAAGTGAAGCATCGGAATCTAAAACTGGACTCACAGGAGAGGTTCAAATCTTAGAAAGTTAGAGTGTTAGTCCTCTTGTACTGAAGTGGGCATTGTGCATTTTGAGTTCAATTCCGATGCAATGTCTGTGTGTCATCGTCAATAAGAATGTCCAAGGGATACAGGAAACCTTAAGTGAAGCATCGGATTCTAAAACTGGACTCACAGGAGAGGTTGAATTAATAGAAATTTAGAGTGTCAGTCCTCTTGTACTTAAGTCGGCATTGTGCCTTTGTATTAAATTCGGATGCAATTTCTGTGTTTCATCGTCAATAAGAAAGTCCAAGGGATACAGTAAACCTGATGTGAAGCATCCGAATCTAAAACTGCACTCACATGAGAGGTTCAAATCATAGAAAGTTAGAGTGTCAGTCATCTTGTTCTTAAGTCGGCATTGTGCCTTTTGTATTAAATTCGGATGCAATTTCTGTGTTTCATCGTCAATAAGAAGTTCCATGGGGTACAGTAAACCAGAAGTGAAGCATCGGAATCTAAAACTGGACTCACAGGAGAGGTTCAAATCGTTGAAAGTTACAGTGTCAGTCCTCTTGTACTTAAGTCGGCATTGTGCCTTTTATATTAAATTCGGATGCAATTTTTGTGTTTCATCGTCAATACGAATGTCCAAGGGACACAGCAAACCTTAAGTCAAGCATCGGAATTCTAAACTGGACTCACAGGAGAAGTTCAAATCATAGAAAGTTAGAGTGACAGTCCTCTTGAACTTAAGTCAGTATTGTGCCTTTTGAATATAATTCCGTTGCAATTTCTGTGTTTCATCGTCAATAAGAAGGTCCAAGGTATACAGTAAACCTGACGTGAACCATCGGAATCTAAAAATGGACTCACAGGAGAGGTTCAAATCATAGAAAGTGAGAGTGTCAGTCCTCTTGTACTTAAGTCGGCATTGTGCCTTTTGTATTACATTCGGATGCAATTTCTGTGTTTCATCGTCAATAAGAAAGTCCAAGGGATACAGTAAACCTTAAGTGAAGCATCGGAATCTAAAACTGTACTCACAGGAGAGGTTCAAATCATAGGGAGTTAGAGTGTCAGTCCTCGTGTACATAAGTCGGCATTGTGCCTTTTCTATTGAATTCGGATGCCATTTCTGTGTTTCATCGTCAATAAGAAGGTCCAAGAGATACAGTATACCTGAAGTGAAACATCGGAATCTAAAACTGGACTTACATGAGAGGTTCAAATCATAGAACGTGAGAGTGTCAGTCCTCTAGTACTTAAGTCGGCATTGTGCCTTTTGTATTACATTCGGATGCAATTTCTGTGTTTCATCGTCAATAAGAAGGTGCAAGGTATACAGTAAACCTGTAGTGAAGCATCGGAATCTAAAACTGGACTCACAGGAGAGGTCCAAATCATAGAAAGTTAGAGTGTCAGTCCTCTTGTACTTAAGTCGGCATTGTGTCTTTTTGAATTAAATTCGGATGCAATTTCTGTGTTTCATCGTCAATACGAAGGTCCTGGGGATACAGAAAACCTGAAGTGAAGCATCGGAATCTAAACCTGGACTCACAGGAGAGGTTCAAATCATAGAATGTTAGAGTGTCAGTACTCTTGTACTTATGTCGGCATTGTACCTCTTGAATTTAATTCCGATGGAATTTCTGTGTTTCATCGTCAATAAGAACGTCCAAGGGATACAGTAAACCTGAAGTGAAGCATCGGAATCTAAAACTGACTAACGGGAGAGGTTCAAATCATAGAAAGTTAGAGTGCCAGTTCTCTTGTTCTTAAATCGGCATTGCGCCTTTTGTATTAAATTCGGATGCAAACTCTGTGTTTCATCGTCAATAAGAAGGTCCAAGGTATACAGTAAACCTGAAGTGAAGCATCGGAATCAAAAACTGGACTCACAGGAGAGGTCCAAATCATAGAAAGTTAGAGTGTCAGTCCTCTTGTACTTAAGTCGGCATTGTGTCTTTTTGAATTAAATTCGGATGCAATTTCTGTGTTTCATCGTCAATACGAAGGTCCTGGGGATACAGAAAACCTGAAGTGAAGCATCGGAATCTAAAACTGTACTCACAGGAGAGGTTCAAATCATAGGGAGTTAGAGTGTCAGTCCTCGTGTACATAAGTCGGCATTGTGCCTTTTCTATTGAATTCGGATGCCATTTCTGTGTTTCATCGTCAATAAGAAGGTCCAAGAGATACAGTATACCTGAAGTGAAACATCGGAATCTAAAACTGGACTTACATGAGAGGTTCAAATCATACAACGTGAGAGTGTCAGTCCTCTAGTACTTAAGTCGGCATTGTGCCTTTTGTATTACATTCGGATGCAATTTCTGTGTTTCATCGTCAATAAGAAAGTCCAAGGGATACAGTAAACCTGAAGTGAAGCATCGGAATCTAAAACTGGACTCACAGGAGAGGTTCAAATCATAGAAAGTTAGAGTGTCAGTACTCTTGTACTTATGTCGGCATTGTACCTCTTGAATTTAATTCCGATGGAATTTCTGTGTTTCATCGTCAATAAGAACGTCCAAGGGATACAGTAAACCTGAAGTGAACCATCGGAATCTAAAACTGGACTCACAGGAGAGGTTCAAATCATAGAAAGTGAGAGTGTCAGTCCTCTTGTACTTAAGTCGGCATTGTGCCTTTTGTATTACATTCGGATGCAATTTCTGTGTTTCATCGTCAATAAGAAAGTCCAAGGGATACAGTAAACCTGATGTGAAGCATCCGAATCTAAAACTGCACTCACATGAGAGGTTCAAATCATAGAAAGTTAGAGTGTCAGTCATCTTGTGCTTAAGTCGGCATTGTGCCTTTTGTATTAAATTCCGATGCAATTTCTGTGTTTCGTCGTCAGTAAGAAGGTCCAAGGGATACAGTAAACGTGAAGTGAATCATCGGAATCTAAAACTGGACTCACAGGAGAGGTTCAAATCATAGAAAGTTAGAGTGTCAGTCCTCTTGTACTTAAGTCGGCATTGTGCCTTTTGTAATAAATTCCGATGCAATTTCTGTGTTTGATCGTCAATAAGAGGGTCCAAGGTATACAATAAACCTGAAGTGAAGCATCGGAATCTAAAACTGGACTCACAGGAGAGGTCCAAATCATAGAAAGTTAGAGTGCCAGTTCTCTTGTTCTTAAATCGGCATTGTGCCTTTTGTATTAAATTCGGATGCAAACTCTGTGTTTCATCGTCAATAAGAATGTCCAAGGGGTACAGTAAAACTGAATTGAAGCATCGGAATCTAAAACTGGACTCACAGGAGAGGTACAAATCATAGAAAGTTAGAGTGTCAGTCCTCTTGTACTTAAGTCGGCATTGTGCCTTTTGTATTAAATTCCGATGCAATTTCTGTGTTTCATCGTCAAAAGAAAGTGCAAGGTATACAGTAAACTTGAAGTGAAGCATCGGAATCTAAAACTGGACTCACAGGAGAGGTTCAAATCTTAGAAAGTTAGAGTGTTAGTCCTCTTGTACTGAAGTGGGCATTGTGCATTTTGAGTTCAATTCCGATGCAATGTCTGTGTGTCATCGTCAATAAGAATGTCCAAGGGATACAGGAAACCTTAAGTGAAGCATCGGATTCTAAAACTGGACTCACAGGAGAGGTTGAATTAATAGAAATTTAGAGTGTCAGTCCTCTTGTACTTAAGTCGGCATTGTGCCTTTGTATTAAATTCGGATGCAATTTCTGTGTTTCATCGTCAATAAGAAAGTCCAAGGGATACAGTAAACCTGATGTGAAGCATCCGAATCTAAAACTGCACTCACATGAGAGGTTCAAATCATAGAAAGTTAGAGTGTCAGTCATCTTGTGCTTAAGTCGGCATTGTGCCTTTTGTATTAAATTCGGATGCAATTTCTGTGTTTCATCGTCAATAAGAAGTTCCATGGGGTACAGTAAACCAGAAGTGAAGCATCGGAATCTAAAACTGGACTCACAGGAGAGGTTCAAATCGTTGAAAGTTACAGTGTCAGTCCTCTTGTACTTAAGTCGGCATTGTGCCTTTTATATTAAATTCGGATGCAATTTTTGTGTTTCATCGTCAATACGAATGTCCAAGGGACACAGCAAACCTTAAGTCAAGCATCGGAATTCTAAACTGGACTCACAGGAGAAGTTCAAATCATAGAAAGTTAGAGTGACAGTCCTCTTGAACTTAAGTCGGTATTGTGCCTTTTGAATATAATTCCGTTGCAATTTCTGTGTTTCATCGTCAATAAGAAGGTCCAAGGTATACAGTAAACCTGACGTGAACCATCGGAATCTAAAAATGGACTCACAGGAGAGGTTCAAATCATAGAAAGTGAGAGTGTCAGTCCTCTTGTACTTAAGTCGGCATTGTGCCTTTTGTATTACATTCGGATGCAATTTCTGTGTTTCATCGTCAATAAGAAAGTCCAAGGGATACAGTAAACCTTAAGTGAAGCATCGGAATCTAAAACTGTACTCACAGGAGAGGTTCAAATCATAGGGAGTTAGAGTGTCAGTCCTCCTGTACATAAGTCGGCATTGTGCCTTTTCTATTGAATTCGGATGCCATTTCTGTGTTTCATCGTCAATAAGAAGGTCCAAGAGATACAGTATACCTGAAGTAAAACATCGGAATCTAAATCTGGACTTACATGAGAGGTTCAAATCATAGAACGTGAGAGTGTCAGTCCTCTAGTACTTAAGTCGGCATTGTGCCTTTTGTATTACATTCGGATGCAATTTCTGTGTTTCATCGTCAATAAGAAGGTGCAAGGTATACAGTAAACCTGAAGTGAAGCATCGGAATCTAAAACTGGACTCACAGGAGAGGTCCAAATCATAGAAAGTTAGAGTGTCAGTCCTCTTGTACTTAAGTCTGCATTGTGTCTTTTTGAATTAAATTCGGATGCAATTTCTGTGTTTCATCGTCAATACGAAGGTCCTGGGGATACAGAAAACCTGAAGTGAAGCATCGGAATCTAAAACTGGACTCACAGGAGAGGTTCAAATCATAGAATGTTAGAGTGTCAGTACTCTTGTACTTATGTCGGCATTGTACCTCTTGAATTTAATTCCGATGGAATTTCTGTGTTTCATCGTCAATAAGAACGTCCAAGGGATACAGTAAACCTGAAGTGAAGCATCGGAATCTAAAACTGACTCACGGGAGAGGTTCAAATCATAGAAAGTTAGAGTGCCAGTTCTCTTGTTCTTAAATCGGCATTGTGCCTTTTGTATTAAATTCGGATGCAAACTCTGTGTTTCATCGTCAATAAGAATGTCCAAGGGATACAGTAAAACTGAAGTGAAGCATCGGAATCTAAAACTGGACTCACAGGAGAGGTACAAATCATAGAAAGTTAGAGTGTCAGTCCTCTTGTACTTAAGTCGGCATTGTGCCTTTTGTATTAAATTCCGATGCAATTTCTGTGTTTCATCGTCAAAAGAAGGTGCAAGGTATACAGTAAACTTGAAGTGAAGCATCGGAATCTAAAACTAGACTCACAGGAGAGGTTCAAATCTTAGAAAGTTAGAGTGTTAGTCCTCTTGTACTTAAGTGGGCATTGTGCCTTTTGAGTTCAATTCCGATGCAATGTCTGTGTTTCATCGTCAATAAGAAGGTCCAAGGGATACAGGAAACCTTAAGTGAAGCATCGGATTCTAAAACTGGACTCACAGGAGAGGTTGAAATAATAGAAATTTAGAGTGTCAGTCCTCTTGTACTTAAGTCGGCATTGTGCCTTATATTAAATTCGGATGCAATTTCTGTGTTTCATCGTCAATAAGAAAGTCCAAGGGATACAGTAAACCTGATGTGAAGCATCCGAATCTAAAACTGCACTCACATGAGAGGTTCAAATCATAGAAAGTTAGAGTGTCAGTCATCTTGTGCTTAAGTCGGCATTGTGCCTTTTGTATTAAATTCGGATGCAATTTCTGTGTTTCATCGTCAATAAGAAGGTCCATGGGGTACAGTAAACCAGATGTGAAGCATCGGAATCTAAAACTGGACTCACAGGAGAGGTTCAAATCGTTGAAAGTTACAGTGTCAGTCCTCTTGTACTTAAGTCGGCATTGTGCCTTTTATATTAAATTCGGATGCAATTTTTGTGTTTCATCGTCAATACGAATGTCCAAGGGATTCAGCAAACCTTAAGTCAAGCATCGGAATCTTAAACTGGACTCACAGGAGAAGTTCAAATCATAGAAAGTTAGAGTGACAGTCCTCTTGAACTTAAGTCTGTATTGTGCCTTTTGAATTTAATTCCGTTGCAATTTCTGTGTTTCATCGCCAATAAGAAGGTCCAAGGTATACAGTAAACCTGAAGTGAACCATCGGAATCTAAAACTGGACTCACAGGAGAGGTTCAAGTCATAGAAAGTGAGAGTGTCAGTCCTCTTGTACTTAAGTCGGCATTGTGCCTTTTGTATGACATTCGGATGCAATTTCTGTGTTTCATCGTCAATAAGAAAGCCCAAGGGATACAGTAAACCTTAAGTGAAGCATCGGAATCTAAAACTGTACTCACAGGAGAGGTTCAAATCATAGAGAGTTAGAGTGTCAGTCCTCGTGTACATAAGTCGGCATTGTGCCTTTTCTATTGAATTCGGATGCCATTTCTGTGTTTCATCGTCAATAAGAAGGTCCAAGAGATACAGTATACCTGAAGTGAAACATCGGAATCTAAAACTGGACTTACATGAGAGGTTCAAATCATAGAACGTGAGAGTGTCAGTCCTCTAGTGCTTAAGTCGGCATTGTGCCTTTTGTATTACATTCGGATGCAATTTCTGTGTATCATCGTCAATAAGAAGGTGCAAGGTATACAGTAAACCTGAAGTGAAGCATCGGAATCTAAAACTGGACTAACAGGAGAGGTTCAAATCATAGAGAGTTAGAGTGTCAGTCCTCTTGTAATTAAGTCGTCATTGTGCCATTTGAACTTAATTCCGATGCAATTTCTGTGTTTCGTCGTCAATAAGAAGGTGCAAGGTATGCAGTAAACCTGAAGTGAAGCATCGGAATCTAAAACTGGACTCACAGGAGAGGTTCAAATCATTCAAAGTTAGAGTGTCAGTCCTCTTGTACGTATGTCGGAATTGTGCCTTTTGTATTATATTTGGATGCATTTTCTGAGTTTCATGGTCAATAAGAAGGTGCAAGGTATACAGTAAACCTGAAGTGAAGCATCGGAATCTAAAACTGGACTCACAGGAAAGGTTTAAATCATAGGAAGTGAGAGTGTCAGTCTTCTTTTACTTAAGTCGGCATTGTGCTTCTTGTATTAATTTCGGTTGCAATTTCTGTGTTTCGTCGTCAATAAGAGGGTCCCAGGTATACAATAAAACTGAAGTGAAGCATCGGATTTTAAAACTGGATTCACAGGAGAGGTTCAAATCATAGAAAGTGAGAGTGTCAGTACTCTTTTACTTAAGTCGGATTTGTGCCTTTTGAATTAATTTCGGATGCAATTTCTGTGTTTCATCGTCAATAAGAAGGTCCAAGGGATACAGAATACCTGTAGTGAAGCATCGAAATCTAAAACTGGACTCACAGGTGAGGTTCAAATAATAGAAATTTTGAGTGTCAGTCCTCTTGTACTTAAGTCGATGTTGTGCCTTTTGTATTAAATTCGGATGCAATTTTGGTGTTTCATCGTCAATAAGAAAGTCCAAGGGATACAGTAAACCTGAAGTGAAGCATCCGAATCTAAAACTGCACTCACATGAGAGGTTCAAATTATTGAAAGTTAGAGTGTCAGTCATCTTGTGCTTAAGTCGGCATTGTGCCTCTTGTATTAAATTCGGATGCAATTTCTGTGTTTCATCGTCAATAAGAAGGTCCATGGGGTACAGTAAACCAGAAGTGAAGCATCGGAATCTAAAACTGGACTCACAGGAGAGGTTCAAATCGTTGAAAGTTACAATGTCAGCCCTCTTGTACTTACGTTGGCATTGTGCCTTTTGTATTAAATTCGGATGCAATTTCTGTGTTTCATCGTCAATAAGAAGATCCAAGAGATACAGTAAACATGAAGTGAACCATCTGAATCTAAAACTGGACTCACAGGAGAGGTTCAAATCATTGAAAGTTAGAGTGTCAGTCCTCTTGTACTTAAGTCGACATTGTGCCTTTTGTATTAAATTCGGATGCAATTTCTGTAATTCATCGCCAATATGAAGGTCCAAAGGATCCAGTAAACCAGAAGTGAAGCTTCGGAATCTAAAACTGTACTCACAGGAGAGGTTCAAATCGTAGAAAGTTAGAGTGTCAGTCCTCTTGTACTAAAGTCGGCAATGTGCCTTTTGTATTAAATTCGGGTGCCATTTCTGTGTTTCATCGTCAATAAGAAGGTCCAAGAGATACAGTAAACCTGAAGTGAAACATCGGAATCTAAAACTGGACTTACATGAGAGGTTCAAATCATAGAAAGTGAGAGTGTCAGTTCTCTAGTACTTAAGTCGGCATTGTGCCTTTTGTATTAAATTCGGATGCAATTTCTGTGTTTCATCGTCAATAAGAGGGTCCAAGTGATAAAGTAAACGTGAAGTAAAGCATCGGAATCTAAAACTGGACTCACAGGAGAGGTTCTAGTCATAGAAAGTTAGAGAGTGTCAGTCCTCTTGTACTTAAGTCGGCATTGTGCCATGTGAATTTAATTCCGATGCAATTTCTGATTTTCATCGTCAATAAGAAGGTGCAAGGTATACAGTAAACCTGAAGTGAAGCATCGGAATCTAAAACTGGACTAACACGAGAGGTTCAAATCATAGAGAGTTAGAGTGTCAGTCCTCTTGTAATTAAGTCGGCATTGTGCCATTTGAACTAAATTCCGATGCAATTTCTGTGTTTCATCGTCAATAACAAGGTGCAAGGTATACAGTAAACCTGAAGTGAAGCATCGGAATCTAAAAATGGACTCACAGGAGAGGTTCAAATCATTCAAAGTTAGAGTGTCAGTCCTCTTGTACGTATGTCGGAATTGTGCCTTTTGTATTAAATTTGGATGCATTTTCTGTGTTTCATGGTCAATAAGAAGGTGCAAGGTATACAGTAAACCTGAAGTGAAGCATCGGAATCTAAAACTGGACTCACAGGAAAGGTTTAAATCATAGAAAGTGAGAGTGTCAGTCTTCATTTACTTAAGTCGGGATTGTGCTTTTTGTATTAAATTCGGTTGCAATTTCTGTGTTTCATCGTCAATAAGAGGGTCCCAGGTATACAATAAAACTGAAGTGAAGCATCGGAATCTAAAACTGGACTCACAGGAGAGGTTCAAATCATAGAAAGTGAGAGTGTCAGTCCTTTTTTACTTAAGTCGGCATTGTGCCTTTTGAATATAATTTCGGATGCAATTTCTGTGTTTCATCGTCAATAAGAAGGTCCAAGAGATACAGAAAACCTGAAGTGAAGCATCGGAATCTAAAACTGGACTCACAGGTGAGGTTCAAATAATAGAAAGTTATAGTGTCAGTCCTCTTGTACTTAAGTCGGCGTTGTGCCTTTTGTATAAAATTTGGATGCAATTTCTGTGTTTCATCGTCAATAAGAAAGTCCAAGGGATACAGTAAACCTGAAGTGAAGCATCCGAATCTAAAACTGCACTCACATGAGAGGTTCAAATCATAGAAAGTTAGAGTGTCAGTCATGTTGTGCTTAAGTCGGCATTGTGCCTTTTGTATTAAATTCGGATGCAATTTCTGTGTTTCATCGTCAATAAGAAGGTCCATGGGGTACAGTAAACCAGAAGTGAAGCATCGGAATCTAAAACTAGACTCACAGGAGAGGTTCAAATCGTTGAAAGTTACAGTGTCAGTCCTCTTGTACTTAAGTTTTCATTGTGCCTTTTGTATTAAATTCGGATACAATTTCTGTGTCTCATCGTCAATACGAAGGTCCAAGGGATACAGTAAACCTGAAGTGAAGCATCGGAATCTAAAACTGGACTTACAGGAGAAGTTCAAATCATAGAAAGTTAGAGTGACAGTCCTCTTGAACTTAAGTCTGTATTGTGCCTTTTGAATTTAATTCCGTTGCAAATTCTGTGTTTCATCGTCAATAAGAAGGTCCAAGGTATACAGTAAACCTTAAGTGAACCATCGGAATCTAAAACTGTACTCACAGGAGAGGCGCGTAATGGGGCCCCTTAGGGAAATGGCAGCAAGAGAGGGGAAGAAAACCAATGTGCACTCCGTGTGCATACCGGGGGGAGTCATTCCAGATGTTGAAAGGGTCCTTCCGGATGCCATGAAGGGTACAGGGTGCACCCATCTGCAGGTGGTCGCTCATGTCGGCACCAATGATGTGTGTCGCTATGGATCGGAGGAAATCCTCTCTTGCCTCCGGCGGCTATCTGATTTGGTGAAGACTGCCAGTCTCGCTAGCGGGATGAAAGCAGAGCTCACCATCTGCAGCATCGTCGACAGGACTGACTGCGGACCTTTGGTACAGAGCCGAGTGGAGTGTCTGAATCAGAGGCTGAGACGGTTCTGCGACCGTGTGGGCTGCAGATTCCTCGACTTGCGCCATAGGGTGGTGGGGTTTCGGGTTCCGCTGGATAGGTCAGGAGTCCACTACACGCAACAAGCGGCTACACGGATAGCAGGGGTTGTGTGGCGTGGGCTGGGCGGTTTTTTAGGTTAGATGGCCTTGGGCAAGTACAGAAAGGGCAACAGCCTCAACGGGTGCGGGGCAAAGTCAGAACATGCGGGGAACAAGCAGCAATCGGTATTCTAATTGTCAACTGTCGAAGCTGCGTTGGTAAAGTACCGCAACTTCAAGCGCTGATAGAAAGCACCGAAGCTGAAATCGTTATAGGTACAGAAAGCTGGCTTAAGCCAGAGATAAATTCTGCCGAAATTTTTACAAAGGTACAGACGGTGTTTAGAAAGGATAGATTGCATGCAACCGGTGGTGGAGTGTTCATCGCTGTTAGTAGTAGTTTATCCTGTAGTGAAGTAGAAGTGGATAGTTCCTGTGAATTATTATGGGTGGAGGTTACACTAAACAACCGAACTAGGTTAATAATTGGCTCCTTTTACCGACCTCCCGACTCAGCAGCATTAGTGGCAGAACAACTGAGAGAAAATTTGGAATACATTTCACATAAATTTTCTCAGCATGTTATAGTCTTAGGTGGAGATTTCAATTTACCAGATATAGACTGGGACACTCAGATGTTTAGGACGGGTGGTAGGGACAGAGCATCGAGTGACATTATACTGAGTGCACTATCCGAAAATTACCTCGAGCAATTAAACAGAGAACCGACTCGTGGAGATAACATATTGGACCTACTGATAACAAACAGACCCGAACTTTTCGAATCTGTATGTACAGAGCAGGGAATCAGTGATCATAAGGCCGTTGCAGCATCCCTGAATATGGAAGTTAATAGGAATATAAAAAAAGGGAGGAAGGTTTATCTGTTTAGCAAGAGTAATAGAAGGCAGATTTCAGACTACCTAACAGATCAAAACGAAAATTTCTGTTCCGACACTGACAATGTTGAGTGTTTATGGAAAAAGTTCAAGGCAATCGTAAAATGCGTTTTAGACAGGTACGTGCCGAGTAAAACTGTGAGGGACGGGAAAAACCCACCGTGGTACAACAACAAAGTTAGGAAACTACTGCGAAAGCAAAGAGAGCTCCACTCCAAGTTTAAACGCAGCCAAAACCTCTCAGACAAAAAGAAGCTAAACGATGTCAAAGTTAGCGTAAGGAGGGCTATGCGTGAAGCGTTCATTGAATTCGAAAGTAAAATTCTATGTACCGACTTGACAGAAAATCCTAGGAAGTTCTGGTCTTACGTTAAATCAGTAAGTGGCTCGAAACAGCATATCCAGACACTACGGGATGATGATGGCATTGAAACAGAGGATGACTCGCGTAAAGCTGAAATACTAAAGACCTTTTTCCAAAGCTGTTTCACAGAGGAAGACCGCACTGCAGTTCCTTCTCTAAATCTTCGCACAAACGAAAAAATGGCTGACATCGAAATAAGTGTCCAAGGAATAGAAAAGCAACTGGAATCACTCAATAGAGGAAAGTCCACTGGACCTGACGGGATACCAATTCGATTCTACACAGAGTACGCGAAAGAACTAGCCCCCCTTCTAACAGCCGAGTACCGCAAGTCTCTAGAGGAACGGAGGGTTCCAAATGATTGGAAAAGAGCACAGATAGTCCCAGTCTTCAAGAAGGGTCGTCGAGCAGATGCTCAAAACTATAGACCTATATCTCTTACGTCGATCTCTTGTAGAATTTTAGAACATGTTTTTTGCTCGCGTATCATGTCATTTCTGGAAACCCAGAATCTATTATGTAGGAATCAACATGGATTCCGGAAACAGCGATCGTGTGAGACCCAACTCGCCTTATTTGTTCATGAGACCCAGAAAATATTAGATACAGGCTCCCAGGTAGATGCTATTTTTCTTGACTTCCGGAAGGCGTTCGATACAGTTCCGCACTGTCGCCTGATAAACAAAGTAAGAGCCTACGGCATATCAGACCAGCTGTGTGGCTGGATTGAAGAGTTTTTAGCAAACAGAACACAGCATGTTGTTATCAATGGAGAGACGTCTACAGACGTTAAAGTAACCTCTGGCGTGCCACAGGGGAGTGTTATGGGACCATTGCTTTTCACAATATATATAAATGACTTAGTAGATAGTGTCGGAAGTTCCATGCGGCTTTTCGCGGATGATGCTGTAGTATACAGAGAAGTTGCTGCATTAGAAAATTGTAGCGAAATACAGGAAGATCTGCAGAGGATAGGCACTTGGTGCAGGGAGTGGCAACTGACCCTTAACATAGACAAATGTAATGTATTGCGAATACATAGAAAGAAGGATCCTTTATTGTATGATTACATGATAGCGGAACAAACACTAGTAGCAGTTACTTCTGTAAAATATCTGGGAGTATGCGTACGGAACGATTTGAAGTGGAATGATCATATAAAACTAATTGTTGGTAAGGCGGGTACCAGGTTGAGATTCATTGGGAGAGTGCTTAGAAAATGTAGTCCATCAACAAAGGAGGTGGCTTACAAAACACTCGTTCGACCTATACTTGAGTATTCCTCATCAGTGTGGGATCCGTACCAGGTCGGGTTGACGGAGGAGATAGAGAAGATCCAAAGAAGAGCGGCGCGTTTCGTCACTGGGTTATTTGGTAACCGTGATAGCGTTACGGAGATGTTTAATAAACTCAAGTGGCAGACTCTGCAAGAGAGGCGCTCTGCATCGCGGTGTAGCTTGCTCGCCAGGTTTCGAGAGGGTGCGTTTCTGGATGAGGTATCGAATATATTTCTTCCCCCTACTTATACTTCCCGAGGAGACCACGAATGTAAAATTAGAGAGATTAGAGCGCGCACGGAGGCTTTCAGACAGTCGTTCTTCCCGCGAACCATACGCGACTGGAACAGG
The DNA here is from genome assembly GCF_021461395.2 of Schistocerca americana. Classification (NCBI taxonomy): domain Eukaryota; kingdom Metazoa; phylum Arthropoda; class Insecta; order Orthoptera; family Acrididae; genus Schistocerca; species Schistocerca americana. Next base: position 60,851,149 of record NC_060125.1, on the reverse strand, counting down.
AAAGGGAGGTAATGACAGTGGCACGTAAAGTGCCCTCCGCCACACACCGTTGGGTGGCTTGCGGAGTATCAATGTAGATGTAGATATAGATGTAGAGGTTCAAATCATAGAAAGTGAGAGTGTCAGTCCTCTTGTACTTAAGTCGGCATTGTGCCTTTTGTATTAAATTCGGATGCAATTTCTGTGTTTCATCGTCAATAAGAAGGTCCATGGGATACAGTAAACATGAAGTGAAGCATCGGAATCTAAAACTGGACTCACAGGAGAGGTTCAAATCATTGAAAGTTAGAGTGTCAGTCCGCTTGTACTTAAGTCGACATTGTGCCTTTTGTATAAATTCGGATGCAATTTCTGTGTTTCATCGTCAATAAGAAAGTCCAAGGGATACAGTAAACCTTAAGTGAAGCATCGGAATCTAAAACTGTACTCACAGGAGAGGTTCAAATCATAGAGAGTTAGAGTGTCAGTCTTCGTGTACATAAGTCGGCATTGTGCCTTTTGTATTGAATTCGGATGCCATTTCTGTGTTTCATCGTCAATAAGAAGGTCCAAGAGATACAGTAAACCTGAAGTGAAACATCGGAATCTAAAACTGGACTTACATGAGAGGTTCAAATCATAGAAAGTGAGAGTGTCAGTCCTCTAGTACTTAAGTCGGCATTGTGCCTTTTGTATTAAATTCGGATGCAATTTCTGTGTTTCATCGTCAAGAAGAGGGTCCAAGTGATACAGTAAACGTGAAGTAAAGCATCGGAATCTAAAACTGGACACACAGGAGAGGTTCTAATCATAGAAAGTTAGAGAGTGTGAGTCCTCTTGTACTTAAGTCAGCATTGTGCCATTTGAATTTAATTCCGATGCATTTTCTGTGTTTCATCGTCAATAAGAAGGTGCAAGGTATACAGTAAACCTGAAGTGAATCATCGGAATCTAAAACTGGACTAACAGGAGAGGTTCAAATCATAGAGAGTTAGAGTGTCAGTCCTCTTGTAATTAAGTCGGCATTGTGCCATTTGAACTTAATTCTGATGCAATTTCTGTGTTTCATCGTCAATAAGAAGGTGCAAGGTATACAATAAAACTGAAGTGAAGCATCGGAATCTAAAACTGGACTCACAGCAGAGGTTCAAATCATAGAAAGTGAGAGTGTCAGTCCTCTTTTACTTAAGTCGGCATTGTGCCTTTTGAATTAATTTCGGATGCAATTTCTGTGTTTCATCGTCAATAAGAAGGTCCAAGGGATACAGAAAACCTGAAGTGAAGCATTGGAATCTAAAACTGGACTCACAGGTGAGGTTCAAATAATAGAAATTTTGAGTGTCAGTCCTCTTGTACTTAAGTCGGCGTTGTGCCTTTTGTATTAAATTCGGATGCAATTTCTGTGTTTCATCGTCAATAAGAAAGTCCAAGGGATACAGTAAACCTGAAGTGAAGCATCGGAATCTAAAACTGGACTCACAGGAGAGGTTCAAATCGTTGAAAGTTACAGTGTCAGTCCTCTTGTACTTAAGTTGGCATTGTGCCTTTTGTGTTAAATTCGGATGCAATTTCTGTGTTTCATCGTCAATAAGAAGGTCCAAGGGATACAGTAAACATGACGTGAAGCATCGGAATCTAAAACTGGACTCACAGGAGAGGTTCAAATCATTGAAAGTTAGAGTGTCAGTCCTCTTGTACTTAAGTCGACATTGTGCATTTGTATTAAATTCGGATGCAATTTCTGTGTTTCATCGTCAATACGAAAGTCCAAGGGATACAGCAAACCTTAAGTGAAGCATCGGAATCTATAACTGGACTCACAGGAGAGGTTCGAATCATAGAAAGTGAGATTGTCAGTCCCCTTGTACTTACGTCGGCATTGTGACTTTTGTATTAATTTCGGATGCAATTTCTGTAATTCATCGCCAATATGAAGGTCCAAAGGATCCAGTAAACCTGAAGTGAAGCTTCGGAATCTAAAACTGTACTCACAGGAGAGGTTCAAATCGTAGAAAGTTAGAGTGTCAGTCCCCTTGTACTTAAGTCGGCAATGTGCCTTTTGTATTAAATTCGGGTGCCATTTCTGTGTTTCATCGTCAATAAGAAGGTCCAAGAGATACAGTAAACCTGAAGTGAAACATCGGAATCTAAAGCTGGACTTACATGAGAGGTTCAAATCATAGAAAGTGAGAGTGTCAGTCCTCTAGTACTTAAGTCGGCATTGTGCCTTTTGTATTAAATTCGGATGCAATTTCTGTGTTTCATCGTCAATAAGAGGGTCCAAGTGATACAGTAAACGTGAAGTAAAGCATCGGAATCTAAAACTGGACTCACAGGAGAGGTTCTAGTCATAGAAAGTTAGAGAGTGCCAGTCCTCTTGTACTTAAGTCGGCATTGTGCCATGTGAATTTAATTATGATGCAATTTCTGTGTTTCATCGTCAATAAGAAGGTGCAAGGTATACAGTAAACCTGAAGTGAAGCATCGGAATCTAAAACTGGACTAACAGGAGAGGTTCAAATCATAGAGAGTTAGAGTGTCAGTCCTCTTGTAATTAAGTCGGCATTGTGCCATTTGAACTTAATTCCGATGCAATTTCTGTGTTTCATCGTCAATAAGAAGGTGCAAGGTATACAGTAAACCGGAAGTGAAGCATTGGACTCTAAAACTGGACTCACAGGAGAGGTTCAAATCATTCAAAGTTAGAGTGTCAGTCCTCATGTACGTATGTCGGAATTGTGCCTTTTGTATTAAATTTGGATGCATTTTCTGTGTTTCATGGTCAATAAGGAGGTGCAAGGTAGACAGTAAACTTGAAGTGAAGCATCGGAATCTAAAACTGGACTCACAGGAAAGGTTTAAATCATAGAAAGTGAGAGTGTCAGTCTTCATTTACTTAAGTCGGCATTGTGCTTTTTGTATTAATTTCGGTTGCAATTTCTGTGTTTCATCGTCAATAAGAGGGTCCCAGGTATACAATAAAACTAAAGTGAAGCATCGGAATCTAAAACTGGACTCACAGGTGAGGTTCAAATAATAGAAATTTAGAGTGTCAGTCCTCTTGTACTTAAGTCGGCGTTGTGCCTTTTGTATAAAATTCGGATGCAATTTCTGTGTTTCATCGTCAATAAGAAAGTCCAAGGGATACAGTAAACCTGAAGTGAAGCATCCGAATCTAAAACTGCACTCACATGAGAGGTTCAAATCATAGAAAGTTAGAGTGTCAGTCATCTTGTGCTTAAGTCGGCATTGTGACTTTTGTATTAATTTCGGATGCAATGTCTGTAATTCATCGCCAATATGAAGGTCCAAAGGATCCAGTAAACCTGAAGTGAAGCATTGGAATCTAAAACTGGACTCACAGGAGAGGTTCAAATCGTTGAAAGTTACAGTGTCAGTCCTCTTGTACTTAAGTTGGGATTGTGATTTTTGTATTACATTCGGATGCAATTTCTGTGTTTCATCGTCAATAAGAAGGTCCAAGGGATACAGTAAACATGAAGTGAAGCATCGGAATCTAAAACTGGACTCACAGGAGAGGTTCAAATCATTGAAAGTTAGAGTGTCAGTCCTCTTGTACTTCAGTCGACATTGTGCCTTTTGTATTATATTCGGATGCAATTTCTGTGTTTCATCGTCAATACGAAAGTCCAAGGGATACAGCAAACCTTAAGTGAAGCATCGGAATCTATAACTGGACTCACAGGAGAAGTTCAAATCATAGAAAGTTAGGGTGACAGTCCTCTTGAACTTAAGTCTGTATTGTGCCTTTTGAATTTAATTCCGGTCCAATTTCTGTGTTTGATCGTCAATAAGAAGGTCCAAGGTATACAGTAAACCTGAAGTGAACCATCGGAATCTAAAACTGGACTCACAGGAGAGGTTCAAATCATATAAAGTGAGAGTGTCAGTGCTCTTGTACTTACGTTGGCATTGTGCCTTTTGTATTAAATTCGGATGCAATTTCTGTGTTTCATCGTCAATAAGAAGGTCCAAGCGATACAGTAAACATGAAGTGAAGCATCGGAATCTAAAACTGGACTCACTGGAGAGGTTCTAATCATTGAAAGTTACAGTGTCAGTCCTCTTGTACTTAAGTCGACATTGTGCCTTTTGTATAAATTCGGATGTAATTTCTGTGTTTCATCGTCAATAAGAAGGTCCAAGGAATTCAGTAAACCTGAAGTGAATCATGGGAATCTAAAACTGGACTCACAGGAGAGGTTCAAATTATAGAAAGTTAGAGTGACAGTCCTCTTGTACTTAAGTCGGCATTGTGCCTTTTGTATTAAATGCGGATGCAATTTCTGTGTTTCATCGTCAATAAGAAAATCCAAGGTATACAGTAAACCTTAAGTGAGGCATCGGAATCTAAAACTGTACTCACAGGAGAGGTTCAAATCATAGAGAGTTAGCGCGTCAGTCCTCTTGTACATAATCGGCATTGTGCCTTTTGCATTGAATTGGGATGCCATTTCTGTGTTTCATCGTCAATAAGAAGGTCCAAGAGATACAGTAAACCTGAAGTGAAACATCGGAATCTAAAACTGGACTCACAGGAGAGGTTCAAATCATAGAAAGTGAGAGTGTCAGTCCTCTAGTACTTAAGTCGGCATTGTGAATTTTGTATTAAATTCGGATGCAATTTCTGTGTTTCATCGTCAATAAGAGGGTCCAAGTGATACAGTAAACGTGAAGTATAGCATCGGAATCTAAAACTGGACTCACAGGAGAGGTTCTAGACATAGAAAGTTAGAGAGTGTGAGTCCTCTTGTACTTAAGTCGGCATTGTGCCATTTGAATTTAATTCGGATGCCATTTCTGTGTTTCATCGTCAATAAGAAGGTCCAAGAGATACAGTTAACCTGAAGTGAAACATCGGAATCTAAAACTGGACTTACATGAGAGGTTCAAATCATAGAAAGTGAGAGTGTCAGTCCTCTAGTACTTAAGTCGGCATTGTGCCTTTTGTATTAAATTCGGATGCAATTTCTGTGTTTCATCGTCAAGAAGAGGGTCCAAGTGATACAGTGAACGTGAAGTAAAGCATCGGAATCTAAAACTGGACTCACAGGAGAGGTTCTAATCATAGAAAGTTAGAGAGTGTGAGTCCTCTTGTACTTAAGTTGGCATTGTGCCATTTGAATTTAATTCCGATGCAATTTCTGTGTTTCATCGTCAATAAGAAGGTGCAAGGTATACAGTAAACCTGAAGTGAATCATCGGAATCTAAAACTGGACTAACAGGAGAGGTTCAAATCATAGAGAGTTAGAGTGTCAGTCCTCTTGTAATTAAGTCGGCATTGTGCCATTTGAACTTAATTCCGATGCAATTTCTGTGTTTCATCGTCAATAAGAAGGTGCAAGGTATACAATAAAACTGAAGTGAAGCATCGGAATCTAAAACTGGACTCACAGGAGAGGTTCAAATCATAAAAAGTGAGAGTGTCAGTCCTCTTTTACTTAAGTCGGCATTGTGCCTTTTGAATTAATTTCGGATGCAATATCTGTGTTTCATCGTCAATAAGAAGGTCCAAGGGATACAGAAAACCTGAAGTGAAGCATTGGAATCTAAAACTGGACTCACAGGTGAGGTTCAAATAATAGAAATTTTGAGTGTCAGTCCTCTTGTACTTAAGTCGGCGTTGTGCCTTTTGTATTAAATTCGGATGCAATTTCTGTGTTTCATCGTCAATAAGAAAGTCCAAGGGATACAGTAAACCTGATGTGAAGCATCGGAATCTAAAACTGGACTCACAGGAGAGGTTCAAATCGTTGAAAGTTACAGTGTCAGTCCTCTTGTACTTAAGTCGACATTGTGCATTTGATTAAATTCGGATGCAATTTCTGTGTTTCATCGTCAATACGAAAGTCCAAGGGATACAGTAAACCTTAAGTGAAGCATCGGAATCTATAACTGGACTCACAGGAGAGGTTCGAATCATACAAAGTGAGAGTGTCAGTCCCCTTGTACTTACGTCGGCATTGTGACTTTTGTATTAATTTCGGATGCAATTTCTGTAATTCATCGCCAATATGAAGGTCCAAAGGATCCAGTAAACCTGATGTTAAGCTTCGGAATCTAAAACTGTACTCACAGGAGAGGTTCAAATCGTAGAATGTTAGAGTGTCAGTCCCCTTGTACTTAAGTCGGCAATGTGCCTTTTGTATTAAATTCGGGTGTCATTTCTGTGTTTCATCGTCAATAAGAAGGTCCAAGAGATACAGTAAACCTGAAGTGAAACATCGGAATCTAAAACTGGACTTACATGAGAGGTTCAAATCATAGAAAGTGAGAGTGTCAGTCCTCTAGTACTTAAGTCGGCATTGTGCCTTTTGTATTAAATTCGGATGCAAATTTCTGTGTTTCATCGTCAATAAGAGGGTCCAAGTGATACAGTAAACGTGAAGTAAAGCATCGGAATCTAAAACTGGACTCACAGGAGAGGTTCTAGTCATAGAAAGTTAGAGAGTGTCAGTCCTCTTGTACTTAAGTCGGAATTGTGCCATGTGAATTTAATTATGATGCAATTTCTGTGTTTCATCGTCAATAAGAAGGTGCAAGGTATACAGTAAACCTGAAGTGAAGCATCGGAATCTAAAACTGGACTAACAGGAGAGGTTCAAATCATAGAGAGTTAGAGTGTCAGTCCTCTTGTAATTAAGTCGGCATTATGACATTTGAACTTAATTCCGATGCAATTTCTGTGTTTCATCGTCAATAAGAAGGTGCAAGGTATACAGTAAACCGGAAGTGAAGCATTGGACTCTAAAACTGGACTCACAGGAGAGGTTCAAATCATTCAAAGTTAGAGTGTCAGTCCTCTTGTACGTATGTCGGAATTGTGCCTTTTGTATTAAATTTGGATGCATTTTCTGTGTTTCATGGTGAATAAGGAGGTGCAAGGTAGACAGTAAACTTGAAGTGAAGCATCGGAATCTAAAACTGGACTCACAGGAAAGGTTTAAATCATAGAAAGTGAGAGTGTCAGTCTTCATTTACTTAAGTCGGCATTGTGCTTTTTGAATTAATTTCGGTTGCAATTTCTGTGTTTCATCGTCAATAAGAGGGTCCCAGGTATACAATAAAACTGAAGTGAAGCATCGGAATCTAAAACTGGACTCACAGGAGAGGTTCAAATCATAGAAAGTGAGAGTGTCAGTCCTCTTTTACTTAAGTCGGCATTGTACCTTTTGAATTAAATTCGGATGCAATTTCTGTGTTACATCGTCAATAAGAAGGTCCAAGGGATACAGAAAACCTGAAGTGAAGCATCGGAATCTAAAACTGGACTCACAGGTGAGGTTCAAATAATAGAAATTTAGAGTGTCAGTCCTCTTGTACTTAAGTCGGCGTTGTGCCTTTTGTATAAAATTCGGATGCAATTTCTGTGTTTCATCATCAATAAGAAAGTCCAAGGGATACAGTAAACCTGAGGTGAAGCATCCGAATCTAAAACTGCCTCACAGGAGAGGTTCAAATCATAGAAAGTTAGAGTGTCAGTCATCTTGTGCTTAAGTCGGCATTGTGACTTTTGTATTAATTTCGGATGCAATGTCTGTAAATCATCGCCAATATGAAGGTCCAAAGGATCCAGTAAACCTGAAGTGAAGCATCGGAATCTAAAATTGGACTCACAGGAGAGGTTCAAATCGTTGAAAGTTACAGTGTCAGTCCTCTTGTACTTAAGTTGGGATTGTGATTTTTGTATTACATTCGGATGCAATTTCTGTGTTTCATCGTCGATAAGAAGGTCCAAGGGATACAGTAAACATGAAGTGAAGCATTGTAATCTAAAACTGGACTCACAGGAGAGGTTCAAATCATTGAAAGTTAGAGTGTCAGTCCTCTTGTACTTCAGTCGACATTGTGCCTTTTGTATTAAATTCGGATGCAATTTCTGTGTTTCATCGTCAATAAGAAGGTGCAAGGTATACAGTAAACCTGAAGTGAAGCATCGGAATCTAAAACTGGACTAACAGGAGAGGTTCAAATCATAGAGAGTTAGAGTGTCAGTCCTCTTGTAATTAAGTCGGCATTATGCCATTTGAACTTAATTCCGATGCAATTTCTGTGTTTCATCGTCAATAAGAAGGTGCAAGGTATACAGTAAACCGGAAGTGAAGCATTGGACTCTAAAACTGGACTCACAGGAGAGGTTCAAATCATTCAAAGTTAGAGTGTCAGTCCTCTTGTACGTATGTCGGAATTGTGCCTTTTGTATTAAATTTGGATGCATTTTCTGTGTTTCATGGTCAATAAGGAGGTGCAAGGTAGACAGTAAACTTGAAGTGAAGCATCGGAATCTAAAACTGGACTCACAGGAAAGGTTTAAATCATAGAAAGTGAGAGTGTCAGTCTTCATTTACTGAAGTCGGCATTGTGCTTTTTGAATTAATTTCGGTTGCAATTTCTGTGTTTCATCATCAATAAGAGGGTCCCAGGTATACAATAAAACTGAAGTGAAGCATCGGAATCTAAAACTGGACTCACAGGAGAGGTTCAAATCATAGAAAGTGAGAGTGTCAGTCCTCTTTTACTTAAGTCGGCATTGTACCTTTTGAATTAAATTCGGATGCAATTTCTGTGTTACATCGTCAATAAGAAGGTCCAAGGGATACAGAAAACCTGAAGTGAAGCATCGGAATCTAAAACTGGACTCACAGGTGAGGTTCAAATAATAGAAATTTAGAGTGTCAGTCCTCTTGTACTTAAGTCGGCATTGTGCCTTTTGTATAAAATTCGGATGCAATTTCTGTGTTTCATCGTCAATAAGAAAGTCCAAGGGATACAGTAAACCTGAGGTGAAGCATCCGAATCTAAAACTGCCTCACAGGAGATGTTCAAATCATAGAAAGTTAGAGTGTCAGTCATCTTGTGCTTAAGTCGGCATTGTGACTTTTGTATTAATTTCGGATGCAATGTCTGTAATTCATCGCCAATATGAAGGTCCAAAGGATCCAGTAAACCTGAAGTGAAGCATCGGAATCTAAAACTGGACTCACAGGAGAGGTTCAAATCGTTGAAAGTTACAGTGTCAGTCCTCTTGTACTTAAGTTGGGATTGTGATTTTTGTATTACATTCGGATGCAATTTCTGTGTTTCATCGTCAATAAGAAGGTCCAAGGGATACAGTAAACATGAAGTGAAGCATCGGAATCTAAAACTGGACTCACAGGAGAGGTTCAAATCATTGAAAGTTAGAGTGTCAGTCCTCTTGTACTTCAGTCGACATTGTGCCTTTTGTATTAAATTCGGATGCAATTTCTGTGTTTCATCGTCAATACGAAAGTCCAAGTGATACAGCAAACCTTAAGTGAAGCATCGGAATCTATAACTGGACTCACAGGAGAAGTTCAAATCATAGAAAGTTAGGGTGACAGTCCTCTTGAACTTAAGTCTGTATTGTGCCTTTTGAATTTAATTCCGGTCCAATTTCTGTGTTTGATCGTCAATAAGAAGGTCCAAGGTACACAGTAAACCTGAAGTGAACCATCGGAATCTAAAACTGGACTCACAGGAGAGGTTCAAATCATATAAAGTGAGAGTGTCAGTGCTCTTGTACTTGCGTTGGCATTGTGCCTTTTGTATTAAATTCGGATGCAATTTCTGTGTTTCATCGTCAATAAGAAGGTCCAAGCGATACAGTAAACATGAAGTGAAGCATCGGAATCTAAAACTGGACTCACTGGAGAGGTTCTAATCATTGAAAGTTACAGTGTCAGTCCTCTTGTACTTAAGTCGACATTGTGCCTTTTGTATAAATTCGGATGCAATTTCTGTGTTTCATCGTCAATAAGAAGGTCCAAGGAATACAGTAAACCTGAAGTGAATCATGGGAATCTAAAACTGGACTCACAGGAGAGGTTCAAATTATAGAAAGTTAGAGTGACAGTCCTCTTGTACTTAAGTCGGCATTGTGCCTTTTGTATTAAATGCGGATGCAATTTCTGTGTTTCATCGTCAATAAGAAAGTCCAAGGTATACAGTAAACCTTAAGTGAAGCATCGGAATCTAAAACTGTACTCACAGGAGAGGTTCAAATCATAGAGAGTTAGAGTGTCAGTCCTCTTGTACATAAGTCGGCATTGTGCCTTTTGCATTGAATTGGGATGCCATTTCTGTGTTGCATCGTCAATGAGAAGGTCCAAGAGATACAGTAAACCTAAAGTGAAACATCGGAATCTAAAACTGGACTCACAGGAGAGGTTCAAATCATAGAAAGTGAGAGTGTCAGTCCTCTAGTACTTAAGTCGGCATTGTGAATTTTGTATTAAATTCGGATGCAATTTCTGTGTTTCATCGTCAATAAGAGGGTCCAAGTGATACAGTAAACGTGAAGTATAGCATCGGAATCTAAAACTGGACTCACAGGAGAGGTTCTAATCATAGAAAGTTAGAGAGTGTCAGTCCTCTTGTACTTATGTCGGCCTTGTGCCTTTTGATTTTAATTCCGATGCAATTTCTGTGTTTCATCGTCAATGAGATGGTGCAAGGTATACAGGAAACCTGATGTGAAGCATCGGAATCTAAAACTGGACTAACAGGAGAGGTTCAAATCATAGAGAGTTAGAGTGTCAGTCCTCTTGTAATTAAGTCGGCATTGTGCCTTTTGAATTTAATTCCGATGCAATTTCTGTGTTTCATCGTCAATAAGAAGGTGCAAGGTGTACAGTAAACCTGACGTGAAGCATCGGAATCTAAAACTGGACTCACAGGAGAGGTTCAAATCATTCAACGTTAGAGTGTCAGTCCTCTTGCACGTATGTCGGCATTGTGCCTTTTGTATTAAATTTGGATGCATTTTCTGCGTTTCATCGTCAATAAGAATGTGCAAGGTATACAATAAACCGGAAGTGAAGCATCGTTATCTAAAACTGGACTCACAGGAAAGGTTCAAATCATAGAAAGTGAGAGTGTCAGTCTTCTTTTACTTAAGTCGGCATTGTGCTTTTTGTATTAAATTCGGTTGCAATTTTTGTGTTTCATCGTCAATAAGAAGGTCCAAGGGATACAGTAAACCTGAAGTGAAGCATCGGAATCTAAAACTGGACTCACAGGAGAGGTTCAAATCATAGAATGTTAGAGTGTCAGTCCTCTTCTACTTAAGTCGGCAATGTGCCATTTGTATTAAATTCGGATGCTATATCTGTGTTTCATCGTCAATAAGAAGGTGTAAGGTATACTGTAAACCAGAAGTGAAGCATCGGAATCCAAAACTAAACTCACAGGAGAGGTTCAAATCATAGAAAGTGAGAGTGTCAGTCCTCTTGTACTTAAGTCTGCATTGTGCCTTTCGTATTAAATTCGGATGCAATTTCTGTGTTTCATCGTCAATAAGGAGGTCCAAGGGATACAGTAAACCTGAAGTGAAGCATCGGAATGTAAAACTGGACTCACAGGAGAGGTTCAAATCAGAGAAAGATAGAGTGTCAGTCCTGTTGTACTTAAGTCAGCATTGTGCCTTTTCAATTTAATTCCGATGCAATTTCTGTGTTTCATCGTCAATAAGAAGGTGCAAGGTATACTGAAAACCTGAAGTGAAGCATCGGAATCTAAAACTGGACTTACAGGAGAGGTTCAAATCATAGAGAGAGTGTCAGTCCTCTTGTACATAAGTCGGCATTGTGCCTTTTGAATTTAATTCCGATGCAATTTCTGTGTTTCATCGGCAGTTAGTAGGTGCAAGGTATACAGCAAACCTGAAGTGAAGCATCGGAATCTAAAACTGGACTCACAGGAGAGGTTCAAATCATAGATAGAGAGAGTGTCAGTTCTCTTTTACTTAAGTCGGCATTGTGCCTTTTCTATTAAATTCGGATGCAATTTCTGTGTTTCATCGTCAACAAGAAGGCCCAAGGGATACAGTAAACCTGAAGTGAAACATCGGAATCTAAAACTGGACTCACAGGAGAGGTTCAAAACATAGAAAGTGAGAGTGTCAGTGCTCTTGTACATAAGTTAACATTGTGCCTTTTGTATTAAATTCGGATGCGATTTCTGTGTTTCATCGTCAATAAGATTGTCCAAGGGATACAGTAAACCTGAAGTGAAGCATCGGAATCTAAAACTGGACTCACAGGACAGGTTCAAATCATAGAAAGTGAGAGTGTCAGTCCTCTTGTACTTAAGTCGGCATTGTGCCTTTTGTTTTAAATTCGAATGCAAACTCTGTGTCTCATCGTCAATAAGAAGGTAAAAGGGATACAGTAAACCTGAAGTGAAGCATCGGAATCTAAAACTGGACTCACAGGAGAGGTTCAAATCATAGAAAGTGAGATAGTCAATCCTCTTGTCCATAAGTCGGCATTGTCCCTATTGTATTAAATTCGGAAGCAATTTCAGTTTTTCATCGTCAATAAGAAGGTCAAAGGTATACAGTAAACCTGAAGATAAGCATCGGGAACTAAAACTGGACTCACAGGAGAGGTTCAAATCTTAGAAAGTTAGAGTGTCATTCGTCTTTTACTTAAGTCGGCATTGTGAATTTTGAATTTAATTCCGATGCAGTTTCTGTGTTTCATCGTCAAAAAGAAGGTCCAAGGGATACAGTAAACCTGAAGTGAGGCATCGTAATCTAAGAAGGTCAAAGGGATACAGTAAACCTGAAGTGAGGTATCGGAATCTAAAACTGGACTCACAGGAGAGGTTCAAATCATTGAAAGTTAGAGTGTCAGTTCTCTTGTACTTATGTCGGCATAGTGCCTTTTGTATTAAATGCGGATGCAATTTCTGTGTTTCATCGTCAATAAGAAAGTCCAAGGGATACAGTAAAACTGAAGTGAAGCATCGGAATCTAAAACTGGACTCACAGGAGAGATTCAAATCATAGAATGTTAGAGTGTCAGTCCTCTTGTACATAAGTCGGCATTGTGAATTTTGTATTAAATTCGGAAGCCATTTCTGTGTTTCATCGTCAATAAGAGGGTCCAAGAGATACAGAAAACCTGAATAGAAGCATCGGAATCTAAAACTGGCCTCATAGGAGAGGTTCTAATCATAGAAAGTGAGAGTGTCAGTCCTGTTGTACTTAAGTCGGCATTGTGCCTTTTGTATTAAATTCGGTTGCAATTGCTGTGTTTCATCGTCAGTAAGGAGGTGCATGGTATACAGTAAACCTGTAGTGAACCATCGGAATCTAAAACTGGACTCACAGGAGGTGTTCAAATCATAGAAAGTGAGAGTGTCAGTCCTCTTGTACTTAAGTCGGCATTGTGCCTTTTGTATTAAATTCGGATGCAATTTCTGTGTTTCATCGTCAATAAGAAGGTCCAAGGGATACAGTAAACATGAAGTGAAGCATCGGAATCTAAAACTGGACTCACAGGAGAGGTTCAAATCATTGAAAGTTAGAGTGTCAGTCCTCTTCTACTTAAGTCGACATTGTGCCTTTTGTATAAATTCGGATGCAATTTCTGTGTTTCATCGTCAATAAGAAGGTCCAAGGGATACAGTAAACCTGAAGTGAATCATGGGAATCTAAAACTGGACTCACAGGAGAGGTCCAAATCATAGAAAATTAGAGTGTCAGTCCTCTTGTACTTAAGTCTGCATTGTGCCTTTTGTATTAAATGCGGATGCAATTTCTGTGTTTCATCGTCAATAAGAAGGTCCATGGGATACAGTAAAAATGAAGTGAAGCATCGGACTCTAAAACTGGACTCACAGGAGAGGTTCAAATCATTGAAAGTGAGAGTGTCAGTCCTCTTGTACTTAAGTCGGCATTGTGTCTTTTGTATTGAATTCTGATGCCATTTCTGTGTTTCATCGTCAATAAGAAGGTCCAAGAGATGCAGTAAACCTGAAGTGAAACATCGGAATCTAAAACTGGACTTACATGAGAGGTTCAAATCATAGAAAGTGAGAGTGTCAGTCCTCTAGTACTTAAGTCGGCATTGTGCGTTTTGTATTAAATTCGGATGCAATTTCTGTGTTTCATCTTCAATAAGAGGGTCCAAGTGATACAGTAAACGTAAAGTAAAGCATCGGATTCTAAAACTGGACTCACAGGAGAGGTTCTAATCATAGAAAGTTAGAGAGTGTCAGTCCTCTTGTACTTAAGTCGGCATTGTGCCATTTGAATTTAATTCCGATGCAATTTCTGTGTTTCATCGTCAATAAGAAGGTGCAAGGAATACAGTAAACCTGAAGTGAAGCATCGGAATCTAAAACTGGACTAACAGGAGAGGTTCAAATCAAAGAGAGTTAGAGTGTCAGTCCTCTTGTAATTAAGACGGCATTGTGCCATTTGAACTTAATTCCGATGCAATTTCTGTGTTTCATCGTCAATAAGAAGGTGCAAGATATACAGTAAACCTGAAGTGAAGCATCGGAATCTAAAACTGGACTCACAGGAGAGGTTCAAATCATTCCAAGTTAGAGTGTCAGTCCTCTTGTACGTATGTCGGAATTGTGCCATTTGTATTGAATTTGGATGCATTTTCTGTGTTTCATGGTCAATAAGAAGGTGCAAGGTATACAGTAAACCTGAAGTGAAGCATCGGAATCTAAAACTGGACTCACAGGAAAGGTTTAAATCATAGAAAGTGAGAGTGTCAGTCTTCTTTTACTTAAGTCGGCATTGTGCTTTTTGTATTAATTTCGGTTGCAATTTCTGTGTTTCATCGTCAATAAGAGGGTCCCAGGTATACAATAAAACTGAAGTGAAGCATCGGAATCCAAACCTGGACTCACTGGAGAGGTTGAAATCATAGAAAGTGAGAGTGTCAGTCCTCTTGTACTTAAGTCGGCGTTGTGCCTTTTGTATTAAATTCGGATGCAATTTCTGTGTTTCATCGTCAATAAGAAGGTCCAAGGGATACAGTTAACATGAAGTGAAGCATCGGAATCTAAAACTGGACACACAGGAGAGGTTCAAATCATTGAAAGTTAGAGTGTCAGTCCTCTTGTGCTTAAGTCGACATTGTGCCTTTTGTATTAAATTCGGATGCAATTTCTGTGTTTCATCGTCAATAAGATTGTCCAAGGGATACAGTAAACGTGGAGTGAAGCATTGGAACCTAAAACTGGACTCACAGGACAGGTTCAAATCATAGAAAGTGAGAGTGTCAGTCCTCTTGTACTTAAGCCGGCATTGTGCCTTTTGTATTAAATTCGGATGCAAACTCTGTGTCTCATCGTCAATAAAAAGGTAAAAGGGATACAGTAAACCTGAAGTGAAGCATCGGAATCTAAAACTGGACTCACAGGAGAGGTTCAAATCATAGAAAGTGAGATAGTCAGTCCTCTTGTCCATAAGTCGGGATTGTCCCTATTGTATTAAATTCGGAAGCAATTTCAGTTTTTCATCGTCAATAAGAAGGTCCAAGGTATACAGTAAACCTGAAGATAAGCATCGGAAACTAAAACTGGACTCACAGGAGAGGTTCAAAACTTAGAAAGTAAGAATGTCATTCGTCTTTTACTTAAGTCGGCATTGTGAATTTTGAATGTAATTCCGATGCAGTTTCTGTGTTTCATCGTCAATAAGAAGGTCCAAGGGATACAGTTAACCTGAAGTGAGGCATCGTAATCTAAGAAGGTCCAAGGGATACAGTAAACCTGAAGTGAGGTATCGGAATCTAAAACTGGACTCACAGGAGAGGTTCAAATCATTGAAAGTTAGGGTGTCAGTTCTCTTGTACTTATGTCGGCATAGTGCCTTTTGTATTAAATGCGGATGCAATTTCTGTGTTTCATCGTCAATAAGAAAGTCCAAGAGATACAGTAAACCTGAAGTGAAGCATCGGAATCTAAAACTGGACTCACAGGGGAGGTTCTAATCATAGAAAGTGAGAGTGTCAGTCCTCTTGTACCTAAGTCGGCATTGTGCCTTTTGTATTAAATTCGGTTGCAATTGCTGTGTTTCATCGTCAGTAAGAAGGTGGATGGTATACAGTAAACCTGAAGTGAACCATCGGAATCTAAAACTGGACTCACAGGAGGGGTTCAAATCATAGAAAGTGAGAGTGTCAGTCCTCTTGTACATAAGTCAGCATTGTGCCTTTTGTATTAAATTCGGATGCAATATCTGTGTTTCATCGTCAATAAGAAGGTCCAAGGGATACAGTAAACATGAAGTGAAGCATCGGAATCTAAAAGTGGACTTACAGGAGAGGTTGAAATCATAGAAAGTGAGAGTATCAGTCCTCTAGTACTTAAGTCGGCATTGTGCCTTTTGTATTAAATTCGGATACAATTTCTGTGTCTCATCGTCAATACGAAGGTCCAAGGGATACAGTAAACCTGAAGTGAAGCATCGGAATCTAAAACTGGACTCACAGGAGAAGTTCAAATCATAGAAAGTTAGAGTGACAGTCCTCTTGAACTTAAGTCTGTATTGTGCCTTTTGAATTTAAATCCGTTGCAATTTCTGTGTTTCATCGTCAATAAGAAGGTCCAAGGTATACAGTAAACCTGAAGTGAACCATCGGAATCTAAATCTGGACTCACAGGAGACGTTCAAATCATAGAAAGTGAGAGTGTCAGTCCTCTTGTACTTAGGTCGGCATTGTGCCTTTTGTATTAAATTCGGATGCAATTTCTGTGTTTCATCGTCAATAAGAAGGTCCATGGGATACAGTAAACATGAAGTGAAGCATCGGAATCTAAAACTGGACTCACAGGAGAGGTTCAAATCATTGAAAGTGAGAGTGTCTGTCCTCTTGTACTTAAGTCGGCATTTTGCCTTTTGTATTGAATTCGGATGCCATTTCTGTGTTTCATCGTCAATAAGAAGGTCCAAGAGATACAGTAAACCTGAAGTGAAACATCGGAATCTAAAACTGGACTTACATGAGAGGTTCAAATCATAGAAAGTGAGAGTGTCAGTCCTCTAGTACTTAAGTCGGCATTGTGCCTTTTGTATTAAATTCGGATGCAATTTCTGTGTTTCATCGTCAATAAGAGGGTCCCAGGTATACAATAACACTGAAGTGAAGCATCGGAATCTAAAACTGGAGTTACAGGAGAGGTTCAAATCATAGAAAGTGAGAGTGTCAGTCCTCTTTTACTTAAGTCGGCATTGTGCCTTTTGAATTAGTTTCGGATGCAATTTCTGTGTTTCATCGCCAATAAGAAGGTCCAAGGGATACAGAAAACCTGAAGTGAAGCATCGGAATCTAAAACTGGACTCACAGGTGAGGTTCAAATAATAGAAATTTTGAGTGTCAGTCCTCTTGTACTTAAGTCGGCGTTGTGCCTTTTGTATTAAATTCGGATGCAATTTCTGTGTTTCATCGTCAATAAGAAAGTCCAAGGGATACAGTAAACCTGAAGTGAAGCATCCGAATCTAAAACTGCACTCACATGAGAGGTTCAAATCATTGAAAGTGAGAGTGTCAGTCATCTTGTGCTTAAGTCGGCATTGTGACTTTTGTATTAAATTCGGATGCAATTTCTGTGTTTCATCGTCAATAAGAAGGTCCATGGGGTACAGTAAACCACAAGTGAAGCATCGGAATCTAAAACTGGACTCACAGGAGAGGTTCAAATCGTTGAAAGTTACAGTGTCAATCCTCTTGTACTTAAGTTGGCATTGTGCCTTTTGTATTAAATTCGGATGCAATTTCTGTGTTTCATCGTCAATAAGAAGGTCCAAGGGATACAGTAAACATGAAGTGAAGCATCGGAATCTAAAACTGGACTCACAGGAGAGGTTCAAATCATTGAAAGTTAGAGTGTCAGTCCTCTTGTACTTAAGTCGACATTGTGCCTTTTGTATTAAATTCGGATGCAATTTCTGTGTTTCATCGTCAATACGAAAGTCCAAGGGATACAGCAAACCTTAAGTGAAGCATCGGAATCTATAACTGGACTCACAGGAGAGGTTCGAATCATAGAAAGTGAGAGTGTCAGTCCCCTTGTACTTACGTCGGCATTGTGACTTTTGTATTAATTTCGGATGCAATTTCTGTAATTCATCGCCAATATAAAGGTCCAAAGGATCCAGTAAACCTGAAGTGACGCTTCGGAATCTAAAACTGTACTGACAGGAGAGGTTCATATCGTAGAAAGTTAGAGTGTCAGTCCTCTTGTACTTATGTCGGCTATGTACCTTTTGTATTAAATTCGGATGCCATTTCTGTGTTTCATCGTCAATAAGAAGGTCCAAGAGATACAGTAAACCTGAAGTGAAACATCGGAATCTAAAACTGGACTTACATGAGAGGTTCAAACCATTCAAAGTTAGAGTGTCAGTCCTCTTGTACGTATGTCGGAATTGTGTCTTTTGTATTAAATTTGGATGCATTTTCTGTGTTTCATGGTCAATAAGAAGGTGCAAGGTAAACAGTAAACCTGAAGTGAAGCATCGGAATCTAAAACTGGACTCACAGCAAAGGTTTAAATCATAGAAAGTGAGAGTGTCAGTCTTCATTTACTTAAGTCGGCATTGTGCTTTTTGTATTAATTTCGGTTGCAATTTCTGTGTTTCATCGTCAATAAGAGGGTCCCAGGTATACAATAAAACTGAAGTGAAGCATCGGAATCTAAAACTGGACTCACAGGAGAGGTTCAAATCATAGAAAGTGAGAGTGTCAGTCCTCTTTTACTTAAGTCGGCATTGTGCCTTTTGAATTAATTTCGGATGCAATTTCTGTGATTCATCGTCAATAAGAAGGTCCATGGGGTACAGTAAACCAGAAGTGAAGCATCGGAATCTAAAACTGGACTCACAGGAGAGGTTCAAATCGTTGAAAGTTACAGTGTCAGTCCTCTTGTACTTAAGTTGACATTGTGCCTTTTGTATTACATTCGGATGCAATTTCTGTGTTTCATCGTCAATAAGAGGGTCCCAGGTATACAATAAAACTGAAGTGAAGCATCGGAATCTAAAACTGGACTCACAGGAGAGGTTCAAATCATAGAAAGTGAGAGTGTCAGTCCTCTTTTACTTAAGTCGGCATTGTGCCTTTTGAATTAATTTCGGATGCAATTTCTGTGTTTCATCGTCAATACGAATGTCCAAGGGATACAGTAAACCTGAAGTGAAGCATCGGAATCTAAAACTGGACTCACAGGAGGAGTTCAAATCATAGAAAGTTAGGGTGACAGTCCTCTTGAACTTAAGTCTGTATTGTGCCTTTTTAATTTAATTCCGGTTCAATTTCTGTGTTTCATCGTCAATAAGAAGGTCCACGGTATACAGTAATCCTGAAGTGAACCATCGGAATCAAAAACTTGACTCACAGGAGAGGTTCAAATCATATAAAGTGAGAGTGTCAGTGCTCTTGTACTTAAGTTGGCATTGTGCCTTTTCTATTAAATTCTGATGCAATTTCTGTGTTTCATCGTCAACAAGAAGGTCCAAGGGATACAGTAAACCTGAAGTGAATCATGGGAATCTAAAACTGGACTCACAGGAGAGGTTCAAATCATAGAAAGTGAGAGTGTCAGTCCTCTAGTACTTAAGTCGGCATCGTGAATTTTGTATTAAATTCGGATGCAATTTCTGTGTTTCATCGTCAATAAGAGGGCTCAAGTGATACAGTAAACGTGAAGTATAGCATCGGAATCTAAAACTGGACTCACAGGAGAGGTTCTAATCATAGAGAGTTAGAGAGTGTCAGTCCTCTTGTACTTAAGTCGGCATTGTGCCTTTTGAATTTAATTCCGATGCAATTTCTGTGTTTTATCGTAAATAAGAAGGTGCAAGGTAACCAGGAAACCTGAAGTGAAGCATCGGAATCTAAAACTGGACTAACAGGAGAGGTTCAAATCATATAGAATTAGAGTGTCAGTCATCTTGTAATTAAGTCGGCATTGTGCCTTTTGAATTTAATTCCGATGCAATTTCTGTGTTTCATCGTCAATAAGAAGGTGCAAGGTATACAGTAAACCTGACGTGAAGATCGGAATCTAAAACTGGACTTACAGGAGAGGTTCAAATCATAGAGATATAGAGTGTCAGTCCTCTTGTAATTAAGTCGACATTGTGCCTTTTGAATTTAATTCCGATGCAATTTATGTGTTTCATCGTCAGCTAGTAGGTGCAAGGTATACAGCAAACCTGAAGTGAAGCATCGGAATCTAAAACTGGAGTCACAGGAGAGTTTCAAATCATAGATAGAGAGAGTGTCAGTTTTTTTTTACTTAAGTCGGCATTGTGCCTTTTCTATTAAATTCGGATGCAATTTCTGTATTCCTCGTCAATAAGATGGCCCAAGGGATACAGTAAACCTGAAGTGAAACATCGGAATCTAAAACTGGACTCACAGGAGAGGTTCAAAGCATAGAAAGTGAGAGTTTCAGTCCTCTTGTACATAAGTTAACATTGTGCCTTTTGTATTAAATTCGGATGCAATTTTTGTGTTTCATCGTCAATAAGATTGTCCAAGGGATACAGTAAACCTGAAGTGAAGCATCGGAATCTAAAACTGGACTCACAGGACAGGTTCAAATCATAGAAAGTGAGAGTGTCAGTCCTCTTGTACTTAAGTCGGCATTGTGCCTTTTGTATTGAATTCGGATGCAAACTCTGTGTCTCATCGTCAATAAATGGTAAAAGGGATACAGTAAACCTGACGTGAAGCATCGGAATCTAAAACTGGACTCACAGGAGAGGTTCAAATCATAGAAAGTGAGATAGTCAGTCCTCTTGTCCATAAGACAGCATTGTCCCTATTGTATTAAATTCGGAAGCAATTTCAGTTTTTCATCGTCAATAAGAAGGTCCAAGGTATACAGTAAACCTGAAGATATGCATCGGAATCTAAAACTGGACTCACAGGAGAGGTTCAAATCTTAGAAAGTTAGAGTGTCATTCCTCTTTTACTTAAGTCGGCATTGTGAATTTTGAATTTAATTCCGATGCAGTTTCTGTGTTTGATCGTCAATAAGAAGGTCCAAGGGATACAGTAAACCTGAAGTGAGGCATCGTAATCTAAGAAGGTCCAAGGGATACAGTAAACTTGAAGTGAGGTATCGGAATCTAAAACTGGACTCACAGGAGAGGTTCAAATCATTGAAAGTTAGAGTGTCAGTTCTCTTGTACTTAAGTCGGCTTACTGCCTTTTGTATTAAATGCGGATGCAATTTCTGTGTTTCATCGTCAATAAGAATGTCCAAGGGATACAGTAAACCTGAAGTGAAGCATCGGAATCTAAAACTGGACTCACAGGAGAGGTTCAAATCATAGAATGTTAGAGTGGCAGTCCTCTTGTACATAACTCGGCATCGTGAATTTTGTATTAAATTCGGAAGCCATTTCTGTGTTTCATCGTCAATAAGAAGGTCCAAGATATACAGAAAACCTGAAGTAAAGCATCGGAATCTAAAACTGGACTCACAGGAGAGGTTCTAATCATAGAAAGTGAGAGTGTCAGTCCTCTTGTACTTAAGTCGGCATTGTGCCTTTTGTATTAAATTCGGTTGCAATTGCTGTGTTTCATCGTCAGTAAGAAGGTGCATGGTATACAGTAAACCTGAAGTGAACCATCGGAATCTAAAACTGGACTCACAGGAGGGGTTCAAATCATAGAAAGTGAAAGTGTCAGTCCTCTCGTACTTAGGTCGGCATTGTGCCTTTTGTATTAAATTCGGATGCAATTTCTGTGTTTCATCGTCAATCACAAGGTCCAAGGGAAACAGTAAACATGAAGTGAATCATGGGAATCTAAAACTGGACTCACAGGAGAGGTCCAAATCATAGAAAATTAGAGTGTCAGTCCTCTTGTACTTAAGTCGGCATTGTGCCTTTTGTATTAAATGCGGATGCATTTTCTTTGTTTCATCGTCAATAAGAAAGTCCAAGGGATACAGTAAACCTTAAGTGAAGCATCGGAATCTAAAACTGTACTCACAGGAGGGGTTCATATCATAGAGAGTTAGAGTGTCAGTCCTCTTCTACATAAGTCGGCATTGTGCCTTTTGTATTGAATTCGGATGCCATTTCTGTGTTTCATCGTCAATAAGAAAGTCCAAGAGATACAGTAAACCTGAAGTGAAACATCGGAATCTAAAACTGGACTTACAGGAGAGATTCAAATCATAGAAAGTGAGAGAGTGTCAGTCCTCTTGTACTTAAGTCACCGTTGTGCCATTTGAATTTATTTCCGATGCAATTTCTGTGTTTCATCGTCAATAAGAAGGTGCAAGGTATACAGTAAACCTGAAGTGAAGCATAGGAATCTAAAACTGGACTAACAGGAGAGGTTCAAATCATAGAGAGTTAGAGTGTCAGTCCTCTTGTAATTAAGTCGGCATTGTGCCATTTGAACTTAATTCCGAAGCAATTTCTGTGGTTCATCGTCAATAAGAAGGTGCAAGGTATACAGTAAACCTGGAGTTTAGCATCGGAATCTAAAACTGGACTCACAGGAGAGGTTCAAATCATTCAACGTTAGAGTGTCAGTCCTCTTGCACGTATGTCGGCATTGTGCCTTTTGTATTAAATTTGGATGCATTTTCTGTGTTTCATCGTCAATAAGAAGGTGCAAGGTATACAGTAAACCGGAAGTGAAGCATCGGAATCTAAAGCTGGACTCACAGGAAAGGTTCAAATTATTGAAAGTGAGAGTGTCAGTCTTCTTTTACTTAAGTCGGCTTTGTGCTTTTAGTATTAAATTCGGTTGCAATTTTTGTGTTTCATCGTCAAAAAGAAGGTCCAAGGGATACAGTAAACCTGAAGTGAAGCATCGGAATCTAAAACTGGACACACAGGAGAGGTTCAAATCATAGAAAGTTAGAGTGTCAGTCCTCTTCTACTTAAGTCGGCAATGTGCCATTTGTATTAAATTCGGATGCTATATCTGTGTTTCATCGTCAATAAGAAGGTGTAAGGTATACTGTAAAGCTGAAGTGAAGCATCGGAATCCAAAACTGGATTCACAGGAGAGGTTCAAATCATAGAAGGTGAGAGTGTCAGTCCTCTTGTACTTAAGTCTCCATTCTGCCTTTCGTATTAAATTCGGATGCAATTTCTGTGTTTCATCGTGAAAAAGGAGGTCCAAGGGATACAGTAAACCGGAAGTAAAGCATCAGAATGTAAAACTGGACTCACAGGAGAGGTTCAAATCATAGACAGATAGGGTGTCAGTCCTGTTGTACTTAAGTCAGCATTGTGCCTTTTCGATTTAATTCCGAGGCAATTTCTGTGTTTCATCGTCAATAAGAAGGTGCAAGGTATACTGAAAACCTGAAGTGAAGTATCGGAATCTAAAACTGGACTTACAGGAGAGGTTCAAATCATAGAGAGTTAGAGGGTCAGTCCTCTTGTACATAAGTCGGCATTGTGCCTTTTGAATTTAATTCCGATGCAATTCCTGTGTTTCATCGTCAGTTAGAAGGTGCAAGGTATACAGCAAACCTGAAGTGAAGCATCGGAATCTAAAACTGGACTCACAGGATAGGTTCAAATCATAGATAGAGAGAGTGTCAGTTCTCTTTTACCTAAGTCGGCATTGTGCCTTTTCTCTAAATTCGGATGCAATTTCTGTGTTTCATCGTCAATAAGATGGCCCAACGGATCCAGTAAACCTGAAGTGAAACATCGGAATCTAAAACTGGACTCACAGGAGAGGTTTAAAACATAGAAAGTGAGAGTGTCAGTCCTCTTGTACATAAGTTAACATTGTGCCTTTTGTATTAAATTCGGATGCAATTTCTGTGTTTCATCGTCAATAAGATTGTCCAAGGAATACAGTAAACCTGAAATGAAGCATCGGAATCTAAAACTGGACTCACAGGACAGGTTCAAATCATAGAAAGTGAGAGTGTCAGTCCTCTTGTACTTAAGTCGGCATTGTGCCTTTTGTATTAAATTCGGATGCAAACTCTGTGTCTCATCGTCAATATGAAGGTAAAAGGGATACAGTAAACCTGAAGTGAAGCATCGGAATCTAAAACTGGACTCACAGGAGAGTTTCAATTCATAGAAAGTGAAATAGTCAGTCCTCTTGTCCATAAGTCGGCATTGTCCCTATTGTATTAAATTCAGAAGCAATTTCAGTTTTTCATCGTCAATAAGAAGGTCCAAGGTATACAGTAAACCTGAAGATAAGCATCGGAATCTAAAACTGGACTCACAGGAGAGGTTCAAATCTTAGAAAGTTAGAGTGTCAGTCCTCTTGTACTTAAGTCGGCATTGTGCCTTTTGTATTAAATTCGGATGCAATTTCTGTGTTTCATCGTCAATAAGAAGGTCCAAGGGATACAGTAAACCTGAAGTGAGGCATCGTAATATAAGAAGGTCCAAGGGATGCAGTAAACCTGAAGTGAGGTATCGGAATCTAAAACTGGACTCACAGGAGAGGTTCAAATCATGGAAAGTTAGAGTGTCAGTTCTCTTGTACTTAAGTCGGCATACTGCCTGTTGTATTAAATGCGGATGCAATTTCTGTGTTTCATCGTCAATAAGAAAGTCCAAGGGATCCAGTAAACCTGAAGTGAAGCATCGGAATCTAAAACTGGACTCACAGGAGAGGTTCAAATCATAGAAAGTTAGAGTGTCAGTCTTCTTGTACATAACTCGGCATTGTGAATTTTGTATTAAATTCGGAAGCCATTTCTGTGTTTCATCGTCAATAAGAAGGTCCAAGAGATACAGAAAACCTGAAGTGAAGCATCGGAATCTAAAACTGGACTCACAGGAGAGGTTCTAATCATAGAAAGTGAGAGTGTCAGTCCTCTTGTACTTAAGTCGGCAATGTGCCTTTTGTATTAAATTCGGATGCAATTTCTGTGTTTCATCGTCAATAAGAAGGTCCAAGGGATACAGTAAACATGAAGTGAATCATCGGAATCTAAAACTGGACTCACAGGAGAGGTTCAAATCATTGAAAGTTAGAGTGTCAGTCCTCTTCTACTTAAGTCGACATTGTGCTTTTTGTATAAATTCGGATGCAATTTCTGTGTTTCATCGTCAATAAGAAGATCCAAGGGATACAGTAAACCTGAAGTGAATCATGGGAATCTAAAACTGGACTCACAGGAGAGGTCCAAATCATAGAAAATTAGAGTGTCAGTCCTCTTGTACTTAAATCGGCAATGTGCCTTTTGTATAAAATGCGGATGCATTTTCTGTGTTTCATCGTCAATAAGAAAGTCCAAGGGATACAGTAAACCTTAAGTGAAGCATCGGAATCTAAAACTGTACTCACAGGAGAGGTTCAAATCATAGAGAGTTAGAGTGTCAGTCCTCTTCTACATAAGTCGGCATTGTACCTTTTGTATTGAATTCGGATGCCATTTCTGTGTTTCATCGTCAATGAGAAAGTCCAAGAGATACAGTAAACCTGAAGTGAAACATCGGAATCTAAAACTGGACTCACAGGAGAGGTTAAAATCATAGAAAGTGAGGGAGTGTCAGTCCTCTTGTACTTAAGTCGGCGTTGTGCCATTTGAACTTAATTCCGAAGCAATTTCTGTGTTTCATCGTCAATAAGAAGGTGCAAGGTATACAGTAAACCTGAAGTGAAGCATCGGAATCTAAAACTGGACTCACAGGAGAGGTTCAAATCATTCAAAGTTAGAGTGTCAGTCCTCTTGTACGTATGTCGGCATTGTGGCTTTTGTATTAAATTTGGATGAATTTTCTGTGTTTCATCGTCAATAAGAAGGTGCAAGGTGACAGTAAACCTGAAGTGAAGCATCGGAATCTAAAACTGGACTCACAGGAAAGGTTTAAATCATAGAAAGTGAGAGTGTCAGTCTTCTTTTACTTAAGTCGACATTGTGCTTTTTGTATTAATTTCGGTCTCAATTTCTGTGTTTCATCGTCAAAAAGAGGGTCCCAGATATAAAATAAAACTGAAGTGAAGCATCGGAATCTAAAACTGGACTCACTGGAGAGGTTCAAATCATAGAAAGTAAGAGTGTCAGTCCTCATGTACTTAAGTCGGCATTGTGCCTTTGGTAATAAATTCGGAATCAATTTCTGTGTTTCATCGTCAAAAAGAAGGTCCAAGGGATACAGTAAACCTGAAGTGAAGCATCGGAATCTAAAACTGGACTCACAGGAGAGGTTAAAATCATAGAAAGTGAGAGTGTAAGTCCTCTTGTACTTAAGTCGGCATTCTGCATTTTGTATTAAATTCGGATGCAATTTCTGTGTTTCATCGTCAATAAGAAGGTCCAAGGTATACAGTAAACCTGAAGTGAAGCATCGGAATCTAAAACTGGACTCACAGGAGAGGTTCAAACCTTAGAACGTGAGAGTGTCAGTCCTCTTGTACTTAAGTCGGCATTGTGCCCTTTGTATTAAATGCGGATGCAATTTCTGTGTTTCATCGGCAATAAGAAAGTCCAAGGGATACAATAAACCTTAAGTGAAGCATCGGAATCTAAAACTGTACTCACAATAGAGGTTCAAATCATAGAGAGTTAGAGTGTCAGTCCTCTTGTACATAAGTAGGCATTGTGCCTTTTGTATTGAATTCGGATGCCATTTCTGTGTTTCACGTCAATAAGAAGGTCCAAGAGATACAGTAAACCTGACGTGAAGCATCGGAATCTAAAACTGGACTCACAGGAGAGGTTCAAATCATTGAAAGTTAGAGTGTCAGTCCTCTTCTACTTAAGTCGACATTGTGCTTTTTGTATAAATTCGGATGCAATTTCTGTGTTTCATCGTCAATAAGAAGGTCCAAGGGATACAGTAAACCTGAAGTGAATCATGGGAATCTAAAACTGGACTCACAGGAGAGGTCCAAATCATAGAAAATTAGAGTGTCAGTCCTCTTGTACTTAAGTCGGCATTGTGCCTTTTGAATAAAATGCGGATGCATTTTCTGTGTTTCATCGTCAATAAGAAAGTCCAAGGGATACAGTAAACCTTAAGTGAAGCTTCGGAATCTAAAACTGTACTCACAGGAGAGGTTCAAATCATAGAGAGTTAGAGTGTCAGTCCTCTTCTACATAAGTCGGCATTGTGCCTTTTGTATTGAATTCGGATGCCATTTCTGTGTTTCATCGTCATTGAGAAAGTCCAAGAGATACAGTAAACCTGAAGTGAAACATCGGAATCTAAAACTGGACTTACAGGAGAGGATCAAATCATAGAAAGTGAGAGAGTGTCAGTCCTCTTGTACTTAAGTCGGCGTTGTGCCATTTGAATTTAGTTCCGATGCAATTTCTGTGTTTCATCGTCAATAAGAAGGTGCAAGGTATACAGTAAACCTGAATTGAAGCATCGGAATCCAAAACTGGACTAACAGGAGAGGTTCAAATAATAGAGAGTTAGAGTGTCAGTCCTCTTGTAATGAAGTCGGCATTGTGCCATTTGAACTTAATTCCGAAGCAATTTCTGTGTTTCATCGTCAATAAGAAGGTGCAAGGTATACAGTAAACCTGAAGTGAAGCATCGGAATCTAAAACTGGACTCACTGGAGAGGTTCAAATCATTCAAAGTTAGAGTGTCAGTCCTCTTGTACGTATGTCGGCATTGTGGCTTTTGTATTAAATTTGGATGACTTTTCTGTGTTTCATCGTCAATAAGAAGGTGCAAGGTGACAGTAAACCTGAAGTGAAGCATCGGAATCTAAAACTGGACTCACAGGAAAGGTTCAAATCATAGAAAGTGAGAGTGTCAGTCTTCTTTTACTTAAGTCGGCATTGTGCTTTTTGTATTAAATTCGGTTGCAATTTCAGTGTTTCATCGTCAATAAGAAGGTCCAAGGGATACAGTAAACCTGAAGTGAAGCATCGGAATCTAAAACTGGACTCACAGGAGAGGTTCAAATCATAGAATGTTAGAGTGTCAGTCCTCTTCTACTTAAGTCGGCAATGTGCCATTTGTATTAAATTCGGATGCTATATCTGTGTTTCATCGTCAATAAGAATGTGTAAGGTATACTGTAAACCTGAAGATAAGCATCGGAATCTAAAACTGGACTCACAGGAGAGGTTCAAATCCTAGAAAGTTAGAGTGTCATTCCTCTTTTACTTAAGTCGGCATTGTGAATTTTGAATTTAATTTCGATGCAGTTTCTGTGTTTCATCGTCAATAAGAAAGTCCAAGGGATACAGTAAACCTGAAGTGAAGCATCGGAATCTAAAACTGGACTCACAGGAGAGGTTCAAATCATAGAAAGTAAGAGTGTCAGTCCTCATGTACTTAAGTCGGCATTGTGCCTTTGGTAATAAATTCGGAATCAATTTCTGTGTTTCATCGTCAAAAAGAAGGTCCAAGGGATACAGTAAACCTGAAGTGAAGCATCGGAATCTAAAACTGGACTCACAGGAGAGGTTAAAATCATAGAAAGTGAGAGTGTCAGTCCTCTTGTACTTAAGTCGGCATTCTGCATTTTGTATTAAATTCGGATGCAATTTCTGTGTTTCATCGTCAATAAGAAGGTCCAAGGTATACAGTAAACCTGAAGTGAAGCATCGGAATCTAAAACTGGACTCACAGGAGAGGTTCAAACCTTAGAACGTTAGAGTGTCAGTCCTCTTGTACTTAAGTCGGCATTGTGCCCTTTGTATTAAATGCGGATGCAATTTCTGTGTTTCATCGGCAATAAGAAAGTCCAAGGGATACAGTAAACCTTAAGTGAAGCATCGGAATCTAAAACTGTACTCACAATAGAGGTTCAAATCATAGAGAGTTAGAGTGTCAGTCCTCTTGTACATAAGTCGGCATTGTGCCTTTTGTATTGAATTCGGATGCCATTTCTGTGTTTCATCGTCAATAAGAAGGTCCAAGAGATACAGTAAACCTGAAGTGAAACATCGGAATCTAAAACTGGACTCACAGGGGAGGTTCTAATCATAGAAAGTTAGAGAGTGTCAGTCCTCTTGTACTTAAGTCGGCATTCTGCATTTTGTATTAAATTCGGATGCAATTTCTGTGTTTCATCGTCAAAATGAAGGTCCAAGGGATACAGTAAACCGGAAGTGAAGCATCGGAATCTAAAACTGGACTCACAGGAAAGGGTCAAATCATAGAAAGTAAGAGTGTCAGTCTTCTTTTACTTAAGTCGGCATTGTGCTTTTTGTATTAAATTCGGTTGCAATTTCTGTGTTTCATCGTCAATAAGAAGGTCCAAGTGATACAGTAAACCTGAAGTGAAGCATCGGAATCTAAAACTGGACTCACAGGAGAGGTTCAAATCATAGAATGTTAGAGTGTCAGTCCTCTTCTACTTAAGTCGGCAATGTGCCATTTGTATTAAATTCGGATGCTATATCTGTGTTTCATCGTCAATAAGAATGTGTAAGGTATACTGTAAACCTGAAGTGAAGCATCGGAATCTAAAACTGGACTCACAGGAGAGGTTCAAATCATAGAAAGTGAGAGTGTCAGTCCTCTTGTACTTAAGTCTGCATTGTTCCTTTTGTATTAAATTCGGATGCAATATCTGTGTTTCATCGTCAATTAGAAGGTCCAAGGGATACAGTAAACCTGAAGTGAAGTATCGGAATGTAAAACTGGACTCAAAGGAGAGGTTCAAATCATAGAAAGTTAGAGTGTCAGTCCTGTTGTACTTAAGTCAGCATTGTGCCTTTTCAATTTAATTCCGATGCTATTTCTGTGTTTCATCGTCAATAAGAAGGTGCAAGGTATACTGTAAACCTGAAGTGAAGCATCGGAATCTAAAACTGTACTTACAGGAGAGGTTCAAATCATAGAGAGTTAGAGTGTCAGTCCGCTTGTACATAAGTCGGCATTGTGCCTTTTGAATTTAATTTCGATGCAATTTCTGTGTTTCATCGACAGTTACAAGGTGCAAGGTATACAGCAAACCTGAAGTGAAGCATCGGAATCTAAAACTGGACTCACAGGAGAGGTTCAAATCATAGATAGAGAGAGTGTCAGTTCACTTTTACTTAAGTCGGCATTGTGCCTTTTCTATTAAATTCGGATGCAATTTCTGTGTTTCATCGTCAATAAGAAAGCCCAAGGGATACAGTAAACCTGCAGTGAAACAACGGAATCTAAAACTGGGCTCACAGGAGAGGTTCAAAACATAGAAAGTGAGAGTGCCAGTCCTCTTGTATATAAGTTGGCATTGTGCCTTTTGTATTAAATTCGTATGCAATTTCTGTGTTTCATCGTCAATAAGAAGATCCAAGAGATACAGTAAATCTGAACTGAAGCATCGGAATCTAAAACTGGACTCACAGGAGAGGTTCAAATCATAGAAAGTGAGAGTGTCAGTCCTCTTGTACTTAAGTCGGCACTGTGCCTTTCGTATTAAATTCGGATGCAAACTCTGTGTCTCATCGTCAATAAGAAGGTCCAAGGGATACAGTAAACCTGAAGTGAAGCATCGGAATCTAAAACTGGACTCACAGGAGAGCTTCAAATCATAGAAAGTGAGATAGTCAGTCCTCTTGTCCATAAGTCGGCATTGTCCCAATTGTATTAAATTCGGAAGCAATTTCAGTGTTTCATCGTCCATAAGAAGGGCCAAGGTATACAGTAAACCTGAAGATAAGCATCGGAATCTAAAACTGGACTCACAGGAGAGGTTCAAATCTTAGAAAGTTAGAGTGTCATTCCTCTTTTACTTAAGTCGGCATTGTGAATTTTGAATTTAATTCCGATGCAGTTTCTGTGTTTCATCGTCAATAAGAAGGTCCAAGGGATACAGTAAACCTGAAGTGAGGCATCGGAATCTAAGAAGGTCCAAGGGATACAGTAAACCTGAAGTGAGGCACCGGAATCTAAAACTGGACTCACAGGAGAGGTTCAAATCATTGAAAGTTAGAGTGTCAGTCCTCTTGTACTTAAGTAGGCATAGTGCCTTTTGTATTAAATGCGGATGCAATTTCTGTGTTTCATCGTCGATAAGAAAGTCCAAGGGATACAGTAAACCTGAAGTGATGCATCGGAATCTAAAACTGGACTCACAGGAGAGGTTCAAATCATAGAAGGTTAGAATGTCAGTCCTGTTGTACATAAGTCGGCATCGTGAATTTTGTATTAAATTCGGAAGCCATTTCTGTGTTTCATCGTCAATAAGAAGGTCCAAGAGATACAGAAAACCTGAAGTGAAGCATCGGAATCTAAAACTGGACTCACAGGAGAAGTTCTAATCATAGAAAGTGAGAGTGTCAGTCCTCTTGTACTTAAGTCGGCATTGTGCCTTTTGTATTAAATTCGGTTGCAATTGCTGTGTATCATCGTCAATAAGAAGGTGCATGGTATACAGTAAACCTGAAGTGGACCATCGGAATCTAAAACTGGACTCACAGGAAAGGTTCAAATCATAGAAAGTGAGAGTGTCAGTCTTCTCTTACTTAAGTCGGCATTGTGCTTTTGTATTAAATTCCGTTGCAATTTCTGTGTTTCATCGTCAATAAGAAGGTCCAAGGGATACAGTAAACCTGAAGTGAAGCATCGGAATCTAAAACTGGACTCACAGGAGAGGTTCAAATCATAGAATGTTAGAGTGTCAGTCCTCTTCTACTTAAGTCGGCAATGTGCCATTTGTATTAAATTCGGATGCTATACCTGCGTTTCATCGTCAATAAGAAGGTGTAAGGTATACTGTAAACCTGAAGTGAAGCATCGGAATCTAAAACTGGACTCACAGGAGAGGTTCAAATCATAGAAAGTGAGAGTGTCAGTCCTCTTGTACTTAAGTCTGCATTGTGCCTTTTGTATTAAATTCGGATGCAATTTCTGTGTTTCATTGTCAATAAGAAGGTCCAAAGGATACAGTAAACCTGAAGTGAAGCATCGGAATGTAAAACTGGACTCACAGGAGAGGTTCAAATCATACAAAGTTAGAGTGTCAGTCCTGTTGTTCTTAAGTCAGCATTGTGCCTTTTCAATTTAATTCCGCTGCAATTTCTGTGTTTCATCGTCAATAAGAAGCTGCAAGGTATACTGTAAACCTGAAGTGAAGCATCGGAATCTAAAACTGGACTTACAGGAGAGGTTCAAATCATAGAGTGTTAGAGTGTCAGTCCTCTTGTACATAAGTCGGCATTATGCCTTTTGAATTTAATTCCGATGCAATTTCTGTGTTTCATCGTCAGTTACAAGGTGCAAGGTATACAGCAAACCTGAAGTGAAGCATCGGAATCTAAAACTGGACTCACAGGAGAGGTTCAAATCATAGATAGAGAGAGTGTCAGTTCACTTTTACTTAAGTCGGCATTGTGCCTTTTATATTAAATTCGGATGCAATTTCTGTGTTTCATCGTCAATAAGAAGGCCCAAGGGATACAGTAAACCTGAAGTGAAACAACGGAATCTAAAACTGGGCTCACAGGAGAGGTTCAAAACATAGAAAGTGAGAGTGCCAGTCCTCTTGTACATAAGTTGGCATTGTGCCTTTTGTATTAAATTCGGATGCAATTTCTGTGTTTCATCGTCAATAAGAAGATCCAAGAGATACAGTAAATCTGAAGTGAAGCATCGGAATCTAAAACTGTACTCACAATAGAGGTTCAAATCATAGAGAGTTAGAGTGTCAGTCCTCTTGTACATAAGTCGGCATTGTGCCTTTTGTATTGAATTCGGATGCCATTTCTGTGTTTCATCGTCAATAAGAAGGTCCAAGAGATACAGTAAACCTGAAGTGAAACATCGGAATCTAAAACTGGACTCACAGGAGAGGTTCTAATCATAGAAAGTTAGAGAGTGTCAGTCCTCTTGTAATTAAGTCGGCATTGTGCCTTTTGAATTTAATTCCGATGCAATTTCTGTGTTTCATCGTCAATATGAAGGTGCAAGGTATACAGTAAACCTGACGTGAAGCATCGGAATCTAAAACTGGACTCACAGGAGAGGTTCAAATCATTCAACGTTAGAGTGTCAGTCCTCTTGTACGTATGTCGGCATTGTGCCTTTTGTATAAAATTTGGATGCATTTTCTGTGTTTCATCGTCAATAAGAAGGTGCAAGGTATACCGTAAACCGGAAGTGAAGCATCGGAATCTAAAACTGGACTCACAGGAAAGGTTCAAATCATAGAATGTGAGAGTGTCAGTCTTCTTATACTTAAGTCGGCATTGTGCTTTTTGTATTAAATTCGGTTGCAATTTCTGTGTTTCATCGTCAATAAGAAGGTCCAAGGGATACAGTAAACCTGAAGTGAAGCATCGGAATCTATAACTGGACTCACAGGAGAGGTTCAAATCATAGAATGTTAGAGTGTCAGTCCTCTTCTACTTAAGTCGGCAACGTGCCTTTTGTATTAAATTCGGATGCAAACTCTGTGTCCCATCGTCAATAAGAAGGTCCAAGGGATACAGTAAACCTGACGTGAAGCATCTTAATCTAAAACTGGACTCACAGGAGAGTTGCAAATCATAGAAAGTGAGATAGTCAGTCCTCTTGTCCATAAGTCGGCATTGTCCCAATTGTATTAAATTCGGAAGCAATTTCAGTGTTTCATCGTCCATAAGAACGGCCAAGGTATACAGTAAACCTGAAGATAAGCATCGGAATCTAAAACTGGACTCACAGGAGAGGTTCAAATCTTAGAAAGTTAGAGTGTCATTCCTCTTTTACTTAAGTCGGCATTGTGAATTTTGAATTTAATTCCGATGCAGTTTCTGTGTTTCATCGTCAATAAGAAGGTCCAAGGGATACAGTAAACCTGAAGTGAGGCATCGGAATCTAAGAAGGTCCAAGGGATACAGTAAACCTGAAGTGAGGCATCGGAATCTAAAACTGGACTCACAGGAGAGGTTCAAATCATTGAAAGTTAGAGTGTCAGTCCTCTTGTACTTAAGTAGGCATAGTGCCTTTTGTATTAAATGCGGATGCAATTTCTGTGTTTCATCGTCGATAAGAAAGTCCAAGGGATACAGTAAACCTGAAGTGAAGCATCGGAATCTAAAACTGGACTCATAGGAGATTTTCAAATCATAGAAGGTTAGAGTGTCAGTCCTGTTGTACATAAGTCGGCATCGTGAATTTTGTATTAAATTCGGAAGCCATTTCTGTGTTTCATCGTCAATAAGAAGGTCCAAGAGATACAGAAAACCTGAAGTGAAGCATCGGAATCTAAAACTGGACTCACAGGAGAAGTTCTAATCATAGAAAGTGAGAGTGTCAGTCCTCTTGTTCTTAAGTCGGCATTGTGCCTTTTGTATTAAATTCAGTTGCAATTGCTGTGTATCATCGTCAATAAGAAGGTCTAAGGTATACAGTAAACCTAAAGTGCAGCATCGGAATCTAAAACTGGACTCACAGGAGAGGTTCAAATCATAGATAGAGAGAGTGTCAGTTCACTTTTACTTAAGTCGGCATTGTGCCTTTTCTATTAAATTCGGATG
Source organism: Schistocerca americana (assembly GCF_021461395.2). Taxonomy (NCBI): domain Eukaryota; kingdom Metazoa; phylum Arthropoda; class Insecta; order Orthoptera; family Acrididae; genus Schistocerca; species Schistocerca americana. The sequence continues at coordinate 60,816,996 of NC_060125.1, read as the reverse complement.
CAATTTCTGTGTTTCATCGTCAATAAGAAAGCCCAAGGGATACAGTAAACCTGCAGTGAAACAACGGAATCTAAAACTGGGCTCACAGGAGAGGTTCAAAGCATAGAAAGTGAGAGTGCCAGTCCTCTTGTATATAAGTTGGCATTGTGCCTTTTGTATTAAATTCGGATGCAATTTCTGTGTTTCATCGTCAATAAGAAGATCCAAGAGATACAGTAAATCTGAAGTGAAGCATCGGAATCTAAAACTGGACTCACAGGAGAGGTTCAAATCATAGAAAGTGAGAGTGTCAGTCCTCTTGTACTTAAGTCGGCATTGTGCCTTTTGTATTAAATTCGGATGCAAACTCTGTGTCTCATCGTCAATAAGAAGGTCCAAGGGATACAGTAAACCTGAAGTGAAGCATCGGAATCTAAAACTGGACTCACAGGAGAGTTTCAAATCATAGAAAGTGAGATAGTCAGTCCTCTTGTCCATAAGTCGGCAGTGTCCCAATTGTATTAAATTCGGAAGCAATTTCAGTCTTTCATCGTCCATAAGAAGGGCCAAGGTATACAGTAAACCTGAAGATAAGCATCGGAATCTAAAACTGGACTCACAGGAGAGGTTCAAATCTTAGAAAGTTAGAGTGTCATTCCTCTTTTACTTAAGTCGGCATTGTGAATTTTGAATTTAATTCCGATGCAGTTTCTGTGTTTCATCGTCAATAAGAAGGTCCAAGAGATACAGTAAACCTGAAGTGAGGCATCGGAATTTAAGAAGGTCCAAGGGATACAGTAAACCTGAAGTGAGGCATCGGAATCTAAAACTGGACTCACAGGAGAGGTTCAAATCATTGAAAGTTAGAGTGTCAGTCCTCTTGTACTTAAGTAGGCATAGTGCCTTTTGTATTAAATGCGGATGCAATTTCTGTGTTTCATCGTCGATAAGAAAGTCCAAGGGATACAGTAAACCTGAAGTGAAGCATCGGAATCTAAAACTGGACTCACAGGAGAGGTTCAAATCATAGAAGGTTCGAGTGTCAGTCCTGTTGTACATAAGTCGGCATCGTGAATTTTGTATTAAATTCGGAAGCCATTTCTGTGTTTCATCGTCAATAAGAAGGTCCAAGAGATACAGAAAACCTGAAGTGAAGCATCGGAATCTAAAACTGGACTCACAGGAGAAGTTCTAATCATAGAAAGTGAGAGTGTCAGTCCTCTTGTTCTTAAGTCGGCATTGTGCCTTTTGTATTAAATTCAGTTGCAATTGCTGTGTATCATCGTCAATAAGAAGGTCTAAGGTATACAGTAAACCTAAAGTGCAGCATCGGAATCTAAAACTGGACTCACAGGAGAGGTTCAAATCATAGAAAGTTAGAGTGTCAGTCCTCTAATACTTAAGTCGGCATTGTGCCTTTTGAATTTAATTCCAATGCAATTTCTGTGTTTCATCGTCAATAAGAAGGTGCAAAGTATACAGTAAACCTAAAGTGCAGCATCGGAATCTAAAACTGGACTCACAGGAAAGATTCAAATCATAGAAAGTGAGAGTGTAAGTCCTCTAATAATTAACTCGGCATTGTGCCTTATGTATTAAATTCGGATGCACTTTCTGTGCTTCATCGACAATAAGAAGGTCCAAGGGATACAGTAAACCTAAAGTGAAGCATCGGAATCTAAAACTGGACTCACAGGAGAAGTTCAAATAATAGAAAGAGTGTCAGTCCTCTTGTACTTAAGTCGGCATTATGCCTTTTGAATTTAATTCCGATGCAATTTACGTGTTTCATCGTCAATAAGATGAAGCAAGGTATACAGTAAGCCTGAAGTGAAGCATTGGAATCTAAAACTGGACTCACAGGAGAGGTTCAAATCATAGAAAGTTAGAGAGTGTCAGTCTTCTTGTACTTAAGTCGGCGTTGTGCCATTTGAATTTAATTCCGATGCAATTTCTGTGTTTCATCGTCAATAAGAAGGTGCAAGGTATACAGTAAACCTGAAGTGAAGCATCGGAATCTAAAACTGGACTCACAGGAGAGGTTCAAATCATTGAAAGTTAGAGTGTCAGTCCTCTTTTACTTAAGTCGGCATTGTGCCTTTTGAAATTAATTCCGATGCAATTTCTGTGTTTCATCGTCAATAAGATGGTCCAAGGTATACAATAAACCTGAAGAGAAGCATGGTAATCTAAAACTGGACTCACAAGAGAGGTTCAAATCATAGAAAGCGAGAGTGTCAGTCCTCTTGTACTTAAATCGGCATTGTGCCTTTTGCATGAAATTCGGATGCCATATCTGTGTTTTATCGTCAAAAAGAACGTGTAAGGTATACTGTAAACCTGAAGTGGAGCATCGGAATCTAAAACTGGACTCACAGGAGAGGTTCAAATCATAGAAAGTTAGAGTGTCAGTCCTCTTGTACTTAAGTTGGCATTGTGCCTTTTGTATAAAATTCGGATGCAATTTCTTTGTTTTACCGTCAATTAGAAGGTCAAAGGGATACAGTGAACCTGATGTGAAGCATCGGAATCTAAAAGTGGTCTCACAGGAAAGGTTCAAATCATAGAAAGTTAGAGTTTCAGTCCTCTTGTCCTTAAGTCGGCATTGTGCCTTTTGTATTAAATTCGGATGCAAACTCTGTGTTTCATTGTCAATAAGAAGGTCCAAGGGATACAGTAAACCTGAAGTGAAGCACCGGAATCTAAAACTGGACTCACAGGAGAGGTTCAAATCATAGAAAGTGAGAGTGTCAGCCCTCTTGCACTTAAGTCGGCATTGTCCCTATTGTATTAAATACGGATGCAATTTCTGTGTTTCATCGTCAATTAGAAGGTTCAAGGTATACAGTAAACCTGAAGATAAGCATCGGAATCTAAATCTGGACTCACAGGAGAGGTTCAAATATTAGAAAGTAAGAGTGTCAGTCCTCATTTACTTATGTCCTCATTGTGCCTTTTGAATTTAATTCTGATGCAATTTCTGTGTTTCATCGTGAATAAGAAGGTCCAAGGTATACAATAAAACTGAAGTGAAGAAGCGAAATCTAAAACTGGACTCACAGGAGAGGTCCAAATCATAAAATGTGAGAGTGTCAGTCCTCTTGTACTTAAGTCGGCATTGTGCCTTTTGTATTAAATTCGGATGCAATTTCTGTGTTTCATCGTCAATAAGAAGGTCCAAGGGATACAGTAAGCCTGAAGTGAAGCATCGGAATCTAAAACTGGACTCACAGGAGAGGTTCAAATCATTGAAAGTTAGAGTGTCAGTACTCTTGTACTTAAGTCGGCTTTGTGCCTTTTGTATTAAATTCGGATGCAATTCCTGGGTTTCATCGTCAATAAGAAGGTCCAAGAGATACAGTAAATCTGAAGTGAAGCTTCGGAATCTAAAACTGGACTCACAGGAGAGGTTCAAATCATAGAAAGTGAGAGTGTCAGTCCTCTTGTACTTCAGTCGGCATTGTGCTTTTTATATTAAATTCGAATGCAATTTCTGTGTTTCATCGTCAATAAGAAGGTCAAAGGGAATCACTAAACCTGATGTATGGCATCGGCATCTAAATCTGGACTCACAGGAGGGTTCAAATCATTGAAAGTTAGAGTGTCAGTCCTCTTGTACTTAAGTCGGCATTGTCCCTATTGTATTAAATTCGGATGCAATTTCTGTGTTTCATCGTCAATAAGAAGGTCCAAGGTATACAGTAAACCTGAAGTGAAGCATCGGAATTTAAAACTAGACTCACAGGAGAGGTTCAAATCTAAGAAAGTTAGAGTATCAGTCCTCGTTTACTTAAGTCGGCATTGTGCCTTTTGAAATTAATTCCGATGCAATTTCTGTGTTTCATCGTCAATAAGAAGGTCCAAGGTATACAATAAACCTGAAGAGAAGCGTCGTAATCTAAATTTGGACTCACAAGAGAGGTTCAAATCATAGAAAGCGAGAGTGTCAGTCCTCTTGAACTTAAGACGGCATTGTGCCTTTTGTATTAAATTTGGATGCCATATCTGTGTTTCATCGTCAAAAAGAACGTGTAAGGTATACTGTAAACCTGAAGTGAAGCATCGGAATCTAAAACTGGACTCACAGGAGAGGTTCAAATCATAGAAAGTTAGAGTGTCAGTCCTCTTGTACTTAAGTTGGCATTGTGCCTTTTGTATTAAATTCGGATGCAATTTCTGTGTTTTACCGTCAATTAGAAGGTCCAAGGGATACAGTGAACCTGATGTGAAGCATCGGAATCTAAAAGTGGTCTCACAGGAAAGGTTCAAATCATAGAAAGTTAGAGTTTCAGGCCTCTTGTCCTTAAGTCGGCATTGTGCCTTTTGTATTAAATTCGGATGCAAACTCTGTGTTTCATCGTCAATGAGAAGGTTCAAGGGATACAGTAAACCTGAAGTGAAGCATCGGAATCTAAAACTGGACTCAACAGGAGAGGTTCAAATCATAGAAAGTGAGAGTATCAGCCCTCTTGTACTTAAGTCGGCATTGTCCCTATTGTATTAAGTACGGATGCAATTTCTGTGTTTCATCGTCAATAAGTAGGTTCAAGGTATACAGTAAACCTGGAGATAAGCATTGGAATCTAAAACTGGACTCACAGGAGAGGTTGAAATCATAAAAAGTGAGAGTGTCAGTCCACTTTTACCTAAGTCGGCATTGTGCCTTTTGAATTAAATTTGGATGCAATTTCAGTGTTTCATCGTCAATAAGAAGGTCCATGGGATACAGTATACCTGAAGTGAATCATCGGAATCTAAAACTGGACTCACAGGAGAGGTTCAAATCATAGATTGTTAGAGAGTGTCAGCCCTCTTGTACTTAAGTCGGCATTGTGCCATTTGTTTTAAATCGGATGCAATATCTGTGTTTCATCGTCAATAAGACGGTGTAAGGTATACTGTAAACCTGAAGTGTAGCATCGGAATCTAAAACTGAACTCACAGGAGAGGTTCAAATCATAGAAAGTGAGAGTGACGGTCCTCTTATACTAAAGTCGGCATTGTGCGTTTTGTATTAAATTTGGATGCAATTTCTCTGTTTCATCGTCAATAAGAAGGTCCAAGGGATACAGTAAACCTGAAGTGAAGCATCCGAATCTATAACTGGATTCACAGGAGAGGTTCAAATCATAGAAAGTTAGAGTGTCAGTCCTCTTGTACTTAAGTCGGCATTGTGCCTTTTGAATTTAATTCCGATGCAATTTCTGTGTTTCACGTCAATAAGAAGGTCCAAGGTCTACAATAAAACTGAAGTGAAGCATCGGAATCTAAAACTGGACTCACTGGAAAGGTTCCACTCATAGAAAGTGAGAGGGTCAGTCCTCTGTTACTTTAGTCGGCATTGTGCCTTTTGAATTAAATTCGGATGCAATTTCTGTGTTTCATCGTCAATAAGAATGTCAAAAGGAAACAGTAAACCTGAAGTGAAGCATCGGAATCTAAAACTGGACTCACAGGAGGGGTTCATATCATAGAAAGTTTGAGTGTCAGTCCTCCTGTACTTAAGTCGGCATTGTGCCTTTTGTAATAAATTCGGATGCAATTTCTGTGCTTCATCGTCAATAAGAACGTCCAAGGGATACAGTAAACCTGAAGTGAAGCTTCGGTATCTAAAACTGTCCTCACAGGAGAGGTTCAAATCATAGAAAGTTAGAGTGTCAGTCCTCTTGTACTTAAGTCGGCATTGTGCATTTTGTATTAAATTCGGATACAATTTCTGTGTTTCGTAGTCAATAAGAAGGTCCAAGGTAGTCAGTAAACCTGACGTGAACCATCGGAATCTAAAACTGGACTCACAGGAGAGGTTCAAATCATAAAAAGTGAGAGTGTCAGTCCTCTTGTACTTAAGTCGGCATTGTGCCTTTTGTATTAAATTCGGATGCAATTTCTGTGTTTCATCGTCAATGAGAAGGTCTAAGGGATACAGTAAACCTGAAGTGAAGCATCGGAATCTAAAACTGGATTCACAGGAGAGGTTCAAATCATTGAAAGTTAGAGTGTCAGTACTCTCGTACTTAAGTCGGCATTGTGCCTTTTTTATTAAATTCGGATGCAATTCCTGTGTTCCATCGTCAATAAGAAGGTCCAAGAGATACAGTAAATCAGAAGTGAAGCTTCGGAATCTTAAACTGGACTCACAGGACAGGTTCAAATCATAGAAAGTGAGAGTCTCAGTCCTCTTGTACTTCAGTCGGCATTGTGCTTTTTGTATTAAATTCGAATGTAATTTCTGTGTTTCATCGTCAATAAGAGGGTCAAAGGGATACAGTAAACTTGAAGTGAAGCATCGGAATCTAAAAGTGGACTCACAGGAGAGGTTCAAATCATTGAAAGTTAGAGTGTCAGTCCACTTGTACTTAAGTCGGCATTGTCCCTATTGTATCAAATTCGGATGCAATTTTTGTGTTTCTTCGTCAATAAGAAGGTCCAAGGTATACAGTAAACCTGAAGTGAAGCATCGGTATCTAAAATTAGACTCACAGGAGAGGTTCAAATTTAAGAAAGTTAGAGTGTCAGTCTTCTTTTACTTAAGTCGGCATTGTGCCTTTTGAAATTAATTCCGATGCAATTTCTGTGTTTCATCGTCAATAAGAAGGTCCAAGGTATACAATAAACCTGAAGAGAAGCATCGTAATCTAAAACTGGACTCACAAGAGAGGTTCAAATCATAGAAAGCGAGAGTGTCAGTCCTCTTGTACTTAAGTCGGCATTGTGCCTTTTGTATTAACTTCGGATGCCATATCTGTGTTTCATCGTCAAAAAGAACGTGTAAGGTATACTGTAAACCTGAAGTGAAGCATCGGAATCTAAAACTGGACTCACAGGAGAGGTTCAAATCATAGAAAGTTAGAGTGTCAGTCCTCTTGTACTTAAGTTGACATTGTGCCTTTTGTATTAAATTCGGATGCAATTTCTGTGTTTTACCGTCAATTGGAAGGTCCATGGGATACAGTGAACCTGATGTGAAGCATCGGAATCTAAAACAGGACTCACAGGAGAGCTTCAAATCATAGAAAGTGAGAATGTCAGTCCTGTTTTACTTAAGTCGGCATTGTGCCTTTTGTGTTAAATTCCGATGCAATTTCTGTGTTTCATCGTCAATAAGAAGGAGCAAGGTATACAGTAAACCAGAAGTGAAGCATCGATATCTAAAACTGGACTCAAAGGAGGGGTTCAAATCATAGAAATTTAAAGTGTCAGTCCTCTCGTACTTAAGTCGGCATTGTGCCTATTGTATTAAATTCCGATGCAATTTCTGTGTTTCATCGTCAATAAGAAGGTCCAACGTATACAATAAAACTGAAGTGAAGCATCGGAATCTAAAACTGGACTCACAGGAGAGGTTCAAATCATAGAAAGTGAGAGTGTCAGTCCTCTTCTACTTAAGTCGGCAATGTGCCTTTTGAATTAATTTCGGATGCAATGTCTGGGTTTCATCGTCAATAAGAAGGCCCAAAGAAAACAGTAAACCTGAAGTGAAGCATCGGAATCTAAAACTGGACTCACAGGAGAGGTTCAAATCATAGAATATTTGAGTGTCTGTCCTCTTGTACTTAAGTCGGCATTGTGCCTTTTGTATTAAATTCGGATGCAACTTCTGTGCTTCATCGTCTATTAGAACGTCCAACGGATACAGTAAACCTGAAGAGAAGCATCCGAATCTAAAATTGGACTCACAGGAGAGGCTCAAATCATAGAAAGTTAGAGTGTCATTCATCTTGTGCTTAAGTCTGCATTGTGCCTTTTGAATTAAATTCGGATGCAATTTCTGTGTTTCGTCGTCAATAAGAAGGTCCAAGGGATACAGTAAACCTGAAGTGACGCATCGGAATCTAAAACTGGACTCACAGGAGAGGTTGAAATCATAGAAAGTTAGAGTGTCAGTCCTCTTGTACTTAAGTCGGCATTGTGCCTTTTGTATTAAATTCGGATGCAGTTTCTGTGTTTCATCGTCAATAATAAAGTCCAAGGGATTCAGTAAACCTTAAGTGAAGCATCGGAATCTAAAACTGGACTCACAGGAGAATTTCAACTCATAGAAAGTTTGAGTGTCAGCTCTCTTGTACTTACGTCGGCATTGAGACTTTTGTATTAAATTCGGATACAATTTCTGTGTTTCGTTGTCAATAAGAAGGTCCAAGGGATACAGTACGCTTGAAGTGATGCATCGTTATCTAAAACTGGACTCACAGGTGAGGTTCAAATCATAGAAAGTTAGAGTGTCTATCCTCTTGAACTTAAGTCGGCATTGTGCCTTTTGAATTTAATTCCGATGCAATTTCTGTGTTTCATCGTCAATAAGAAGGTCCAAGGTATTCCGTAAAACTGAAGTGAACCATCGGAATCTAAAACTGGACTCACAGGAGAGGTTCAAATCATAAAAAGTGAGAGTGTCAGTCCTCTTGAACTTTAGTCGGCATTGTGCCTTTTGTATTAAATTCGAATGCAATTTCTGTGTTTCATCGTCAATAAGAAGGTCAAAGGGATACAGTAAACCTGAAGTGAAGCATTGGAATCTAAAACTGGACTGACAGAAGAGGTAAAAATCATTGAAAGTTAGAGTGTCAGTCCACTTGTACTTAAGTCAGCAATGTCCCTATTGCATTAAATTCGGATGCAATTTCTGTATTTCATCGTCAATAAGAAGGTCCAAGGTATACAGTAAACCTGAAGTTAAGCATCGGAATCTAAAACTGGACTCACAGGAGAGGTTCAAATCATAGAAAGTTAGAGTGTGAGTCCACTTGTACTTAAGTCGGCATTGTGCGTTTTGTATTAAATTCGGATGCAATTTCTGTGTTTCATCGTCAATAAGAAGGTCCTAAAGATACAGTAAACCTGAAGTGAAGCATCGGAATCTAAAACTCGACTCACAGGAGAGGTTCAAATCATAGAAAGAGAGAGTGTCAGTCCTCTTGTACTTAAGTCGGCATTGTGCCTTTTGTATTGAATTCGGATACAAACTCATTGTTTCATCGTCAATAAGAAGGTCCAAGGGATACAGGAACACCTGAAGTGAAGCATCGGAATCTAAAACTGTACTCACAGGAGAGGTTCAAATCATAGAAAGTGGGAGCGTCAGTTCTCTTATACTTAAGTCGGCATTGTGCCTTTTGAATTAAATTCGGATGCATTTTCTGTGTTTCATCATCAATAAGAAGGTCCTAGGGATACAGGAAACCTGAAGTGAAGTATCGTAATCTAAAACTGGACTCACAGGACAGGTTCAAATCAAAGAAAGTTAGAGAGTCAGTCCTCTTGTAGTTAAGTCGGCATTGTCCATTTTGTATTAAATTCGGATGCAAACTCTGTGTTTCATCGTCAATAAGAAGGTCCAAGGGATACAGTAACCCTGAAGTGAAGCATCGGAATCCAAAACTGAACACACAGGAGAGTTTCAAATCATACAAAGTAAAAGTGTCAGTCCTCTTTTACTTAAGTCGGCATTGTGCCTTTTGTATTAAATTCCGATGCAGTCTCTGTGTTTCATCGTCAATAAGAAGGTGCAAGGTATACAGTAAACCAGCAGTGAAGCATCGGAATCTAAAACTGGACTCACAGGAGAGGTTCAAATCATAGAAAATTAGAGTGTCAGTCCTCTTGTACTTAAGACGGCATTGTGCATTTTGTGTTAAATTCTGATGCAATTTGTGTGTTTCATCGTCAATAAGAAGGTGCAAGGTATACAGTAAATAGGAAGTGGAGCATCGGAATCTAAAACTGGACTCACAGGAGCGGTTCAAATCTTAGAAAGTTAGAGTGTCAGTCCGCTTGTACATAAGTCGGCATTGTGCCTTTTGAGTTCAATTCCGATGCAATTTCCGTGTTTCATCGTCAAAAAGAAAGTCCAAGGTATACAGTAAACCTTAAGTGAAGCGTCGGAATCTAAATCTGTACTCACAGGAGAGGTTCAAATCATAGAAAGTTAGAGTGTGAGTCCACTTGTACTTAAGTCGGCATTGTGCGTTTTGTATTCAATTCGGATGCAATTTCTGTGTTTCATCGTCAATATTAAGGTCCAAGGGATTCAGTAAACCTGAAGTGAAGCTTCGGAATCTAAAACCGTACTCACAGGAGAGGATCAAATTATAGAAAGTTAGAGTGTCAGTCCTCTTGTACTTAAGTCGGCATTGTGCCTTTGGTATTAAATTCGGATACAATTTCTGTGTTTCGGCGTCAATAAGAAGGTCCAAGGGATACAGAAAACCTGAAGTGAAGCATCGGAATCTAAAACCGTACTCACAGGAGAGGTTCAAATCATAGAAAGTTAGAGTGTCAGTCCCCTTGAACTTAAGTCGGCATTGTGCCTTTTGAATTTAATTCCGATGCAATTTCTGTGTTCCATCGTCAATATGAAGGTCCAAGGTATTCAGTAAACCTGAAGTGAACCATCGGAATCCAAAACTGGACTCACAGAAGAGGTTCTAATCATAGAATCTGAGAGTGTCAAACCTCTTGTACTTACGTCGGCATTGCGCAGATAGTATTAAATTCGGATGTAATTTCTGTGTTTCATCGTCAATAAGAAGGTCCAACGGATACAGTAAACCTGATGTGAAGCATCTAAATCTAAAACTGGACTCACAGGAGAGGTTCAAATCATTGAAAGTTAGAGTGTCAGTACTCATGTACTTAACTCGGCATTGTGCCTTTTGTAGTACATTCGGATGCAATATCAGTGTTTCATCGTCAATAAGAAGGTCCATGGGATACAGTATACCTGAAGTGAATCATCGGAATCTAAAACTGGACTCACAGGAGAGGTTCAAATCATAGATAGTTAGAGAGTGTGAGCCCTCTTGTACTTAAGTCGGCATTGTGCCATTTGTATTAAATTCGGATGCAATATCTGTGTTTCATCCTCAATCAGAAAGTGTAAGGTATACTGTAAACCTGAAGTGTAGCATCGGAATCTAAAACTGAACTCACAGGAGAGGTTCAAATCATAGAAAGTGAGAGTGACAGTCCTCTTATACTTAAGTCGGTATTGTGCATTTTGTATTAAATTTGGATGCAATTTCTCTGTTTCATCGTCAATAAGAAGGTCCAAGGGATACAGTAAACCTGAAGTGAAGCATCGGAATCTATAACTGGACTCACAGGAGAGGTTCAAATCATAGAAAGTTAGAGTGTCAGTCCTCTTGTACTTAAGTCGGGATTGTGCCTTTTTTATTAAATTCGGATGCAATTTCTGTGTTTCATCGTCAATAAGAAGGTCCAAGGGATACAGTAAACCTGAAGTGAAGCATCGGAATCTAAAAGTGGACTCAAAGGAGAGGTTCAAATCATAGAAAGTTAGAGTTTCAGTCCTCTAGTACTTAAGTCGGCATTGTGCCTCTTGTATTAAATTCGTATGCATTTTCTGTGTTCCATCGTCAATAAGAAGGTCCAAGGGATACCGTAAACCTGAAGTGAAGCATCGGAAACTAAAACTGGACTCACAGGAGAGGTTCAAATCATAGAAATTTCGAGTGTCAGTCCTCTAGTCCTTAAGTCGGCATTGTGCCTTTTGTATTAAATTCGTATGCAATTTCTGTGTTTCATCGTCAATAAGAAGGTCCAAGGGGTACAGTAAACCTGAAGTGAAGCATCGGAAACTATAACTGGACTCACAGGTGGAGTTCAAATCATAGAAAGTTACAGTGTCAGTCCTCCTGTACTTAAGTCGGTATTGTGCCTTTTGTATTAAATTCGGATGATATTTCTGTGTTTCATCGTCAATAAGAAGGTCCAAGGTTACAGTAAACCTGAAGTGAAGCATCGGAAACTATAACTGGACTCACAGGAGAGTTTCAAATCATAGAAAGTTAGAGTGTTAGTCCTCTAGTACTTATGTCGGAACTGGGCCTCTTGTATTAAATGCGGATGCAATTTCTGTGTTTCATCGTCCATAAGAAGGTCCAAGGGATACAGTAAACCTGAAGTGAAGCATCGGAAACTGAAACTGGACTCACAGGAGAGGTTCAAATGATAGAAAGTGAGAGTGTCAGTCCTCTTGTACTTAAGTCGGCAATGTGCCTTTTGTATTAAATTCGGATTCCAACTCTGTGTTTCATCGTCAATAAGAAGGTCCTAGGTATACAGTAAACCTGAAGTGAAGCATCGAAATCTAAAACTGGACTCACAGGAGAGGTTCAAACCATAGAAAGTTAGAGTGTCAGTCCTCTTTTACTTAAGTCGGCATTGTAAATTTTGAATTAAATTCGGATTGCAATATCTGTGCTTCATCGTCAATAAGAAGGTCCTAGGTATACAGTAAACCTGAAGTGAAGCATCGGAATCAAAAACTGGACTCACAGGAGAGGTTAAAATCATAGAAAGTTAGAGTGTCAGTCCTCTTGTACATAAGTCTCCATTGTGCCTTTTGAATTTAATTCCGATGCAATTTTTGTGTTTCATCGTCAATAAGAAGGTCAAAGGGATACAGTAAACCTGAAGTGAAGCATCGGAATCTAAAACTGGACTCACAGGAGAGGTTCAAATCATAGAAAGTTAGAGTGTCAGTCCTCTTGTTCTTAAGTCGGCATTGTGCCTTTTGATTTTAATTCCAATGCAATTTCTGTGTTTCATCGTCAATAAGACGGTGCAAGGTATACAATAAACCTGACGTGAAGCATCGGAATCCAAAACTGGACTCACAGGAGTGGTTCAAATCATTGAAAGTGAGAGTGTCAGTCCTCTTTTACTTAAGTCGGCATTCTGCCTTTTTTATAAAATGCGGATGCAATTTCTGTGTTTCATCGACAATAAGAAGGTCCAAGGGATACAATAAACCTGAAGTGAAGCATCGGAAACTAAAACCGGACTCACAGGAGAGGTTCAAATGATAGAAAGTGAGAGTGTCAGTCCTCTTGTACTTAAGTCGGCATTGTGCCTTTTGTATTAAATTCAGATGCAAACTCTGTGTTTCATCGACAATTAGAAGGTCCAAGGGATACAGTAAACCAGAAGTGAAGCATCGGAATCTATAACTGGACTCACAGGAGAGGTTCAAACCATAGAAAGTTAGAGTGTCAGTCCTCTTTTACTTAAGGCGACATTGTGCCTTTTGTATTAAATTCCGATGCAATTTCTGTGTTTCATCGTCAATAAGAAGGTCCAAGGGATACAGTAAACCTGAAGTGAAGCATCGGAATCTAAAACTGGACTCACAGGAGAGGTTCAAATCATAGAAAGTGAGAGTGTCAGTCCTCTTGTACTTAAGTCGGCATTGTGCCTTTTGTACAAAATTCGGATGCAATTTCTGTGTTTCATCGTCAATAAGAATGTCCAAGGGATACAGTAAACCTGAAGCGAAGCATCGGAATCTTAAACTGGACTCACAGGAGAGGTTCAAATCATAGAGAATTAGAGTGTCAGTCCTCCTGTAATTAAGTCGGCATTGTGCCTTTTGTATTAAATTCGGATGCAATTTCTGTGTTTCATCGTCAATGAGAAGGTCCAAGGGATACAGTAAACCTGAAGTTAAGCATCGGAATCTAAAACTGGACTCACAGGAGGGGTTCAAATCATAGAAAGTTAGAGTATCGGTCCTCTTGTACTTAAGTCGGCATTGTGCCTTTATTATTAAATTCGGATGCAATTTCTGTGTTTCATCGTCAATAAGAAGGTCCAAGGGATACAGTAAACCTGAAGTGAAGCATCGGAATCTAAAACTGGACTCAAAGGAGTGGTTCAAATCATGGAAAGTTAGAGTTTCAGTCCTCTAGTACTTAAGTCGGCATTGTGCCTCTTGTATTAAATTCGTATGCAATTTCTGTGTTCCATCGTCAATAAGAAGGTCCAAGGGATACAGTAAACCTGAAGTGAAGCATCGGAAACTGAAACTGGACTCACAGGAGAGGTTCAAATCATAGAAAGTTAGAGTTTCAGTCCTCTTGTACTTAAGTCGGCATTGTCCCTTTTGTATTAAATTCGGATGCAATTTCTGTGTTTCATCGTCAATAAGAAGGTCCAAGGTATACAGTAAACCTCAAGTGAAGCATCGGAAACTAAAACTGGACTCACAGGATAGGTTCAAATCATAGAAAGTTAGAGTGTCAGTCCTCTTGTACTTAAGTCGGCATTGTGCCTTTGGTATTAAATTCGGATGCAAATTCTGTGTTTCATCGTCAATAAGAAGGTCCAAGGGGTACAGTAAACCTGAACTGAAGCATCGGAAACTAAAACTGGACTCACAGGAGAGGTTCAACACATAGAAAGTTACAGTGTCAGTCCTCTAGTACTTAAGTCGGCATTGTGCCTTTTGTATTACATTCGGATGCAATTTTTGTGCTTCATCGTCAATAAGAAGGTCCAAGGTATACCGTAAACCTGAAGTGAGGCATCGTAATCCAAAACTGGACTCACAGGAAGGGTTCAAATCATAGAAAATTAGAGTGTCAGTCCTCTTGTATTTAAGTCGGCCTTGTGCCTTTTGTATTAAATTCAGATGGAATTTCTGTGTTTCATCGTCAATAAGAACTTCCAAGAGATACAGTAAACCAGAAGTGAAGCATCGGAAACTAAAACTGCACTCACAGGAGAGGTTCAAATCATAGAAAGCTAGAGTGTCAGTCCTCTTGTACTTAAGTCGGCATTGCGCCTTTTGTATTAAATTCAGATGAAATTTCTGTGTTTCATCGTCAATAAGACGGACAAGGTATACAGTAAATCTGATGTGAAGCATCGGAAACTAAAACTGGACTCACAAGAGAGGTTAAAATCATAGAAAGTTAGAGTTCCAGGCCTCTTGTACTTCAGTCGGCATTGTGCCTTTTGTATTAATTTCGGATGCAATTTCTGTGTTTCATCGTCAATAAGAATGTCCAAGGTATACAGTAAACTTGAAGTGAAGCATTGGAAACTAAAACTGGACTCACAGGAGAGGTTCAAATCATAGAAAGTTAGAGTGTCAGTCCTCTTGTATTTAATTCGGCTTTGTGCATTTGTATTAAATTCGGATGAAATTCCTGTATTTCATCGTCAATATGAAGGTCCTTGGTATACAGTACACCTGAAGTGAAGCATCGGAATCTAAAACTGGAGTCACAGGAGAGGTTCAAATCATAGAAAGTTAGAGTGTCAGTCCTCTTGTACTTAAGTCGGCATTGTGCCTTTTGTATTATATTCGGATGCAATTTCTGTGTTTCATCGTCAATACGAAGGTCCAAGGGATACAGTAAACCTGAAGTGAAGCATCGGAAACTAAAACTGGACTCACAGGAGAGGTTCATATCATAGAAAGATAGAGTTTCCGTCCTCTTGTACTTAAGCCGGCATTGTGCCTTTTGTATTAAATTCGGATGCAATTCCTGTGTTTCATCGTCAATAAGAGGGTCCAAGGGATACAGTAAACTTGAAGTGAAGCTTTAGAAACTAAATCTGGACTCACAGGAGAGGTTCAAATCATAGAAAGTTAGAGTTTCAGTCCTCTAGTACTTAAGTCGGCATTGTGCCTCTTGTATTAAATTCGTATGCAATTTCTGTGTTCCATCGTCAATAAGAAGATCCAAGGGATACAGTAAACCTGAAGTGAAGCATCGGAAACTATAACTGGACTCACAGGTGAGGTTCAAATCATAGAAAGTTAGAGTGTCAGTCCTCCTGTACTTAAGTCGGCATTGTGCCTTTTGTATTAAATTCGGTTGATATTTCTGTGTTTCATCGTCAATAAGAAGGCCCAAGGTATACAGTAAACCTGAAGTGAAGCATCGGAAACTATAACTGGACTCACAGGAGAGTTTCAAATCATAGAAAGTTAGAGTGTCAGTCCTCTAGTACTTATGTCGGAATTGTGCCTCTTGTATTAAATGCGGATGCAATTTCTGTGTTTCATCGTCCATAAGAAGGTCCAAGGGATACAGTAAACCTGAAGTGAAGCATCGGAAACTGAAACTGGACTCACAGGAGAGGTTCAAATGATAGAAAGTGAGAGTGTCAGTCCTCTTGTACTTAAGTCGGCAATGTGCCTTTTGTATTAAATTCGGATTCCAACTCAGTGTTTCATCGTATAAGAAGGTCCGAGGTATACAGTAAACCTGAAGTGAAGCATCGAAACCTAAAACTGGACTCACAGGAGAGGTTCAAACCATAGAAAGTTAGAGTGTCAGTCCTCTTTTACTTAAGTCGGCATTGTAAATTTTGAATTAAATTCGGATTGCAATATCTGTGTTTCATCGTCAATAAGAAGGTCCTAGGTATACAGTAAACCTGAAGTGAAGCATCGGAATCAAAAACTGGACTCACAGGAGAGGTTAAAATCATAGAAAGTTAGAGTGTCAGTCCTCTTGTACATAAGTCTGCATTGTGCCTTCTGAATTTAATTCCGATGCAATTATTGTGTTTCATCGTCAATAAGAAGGTCAAAGGGATACAGTAAACCTGAAGTGAAGCACCGGAATCTAAAACTGGACTCACAGGAGAGGTTCAAATCATAGAAAGTTAGAGTGTCAGTCCTCTTGTTCTTAAGTCGGCATTGTGCCTTTTGATTTTAATTCCGATGCAATTTCTGTGTTTCATCGTCAATAAGACGGTGCAAGGTATACAATAAACCTGAAGTGAAGCATCGGAATCCAAAACTGGACTCACAGGAGAGGTTCAAATCATTGAAAGTGAGAGTGTCAGTCCTCTTTTACTTAAGTCGGCATTCTGCCTTTTGTATAAAATGCGGATGCAATTTCTGTGTTTCATCGACAATAAGAAGGTCCAAGGGATACAATAAACCTGAAGTGAAGCATCGGAATCTAAAACTGGACTCACAGGAGAGGTTCAAATGATAGAAAGTGAGAGTGTCAGTCCTCTTGTACTTAAGTCGGCATTGTGCCTTTTGAATTAAATTCGGATGCAAACTCTGTGTTTCATCGTCAATTAGAAGGTCCATGGGATACAGTAAACCAGAAGTGAAGCATCGGAATCTATAACTGGACTCACAGGAGAGGTTCAAATCATAGAAAGTGAGAGTGTCAGTCCTCTTTTACTGAAGGCGACATTGTGCCTTTTGTATTAAATTCCGATGCAATTTCTGTGTTTCATCGTCAATAAGAAGGTCCAAGGGATACAGTAAACCTGAAGTGAAGCATCGGAATCTAAAACTGGACTCACAGGAGAGGTTCAAATCATAGAAAGTGAAAGTGTCAGTCCTCTTGTACTTAAGTCGGCATTGTGCCTTTTGTATAAAATTCGGATGCAATTTCTGTGTTTCATCGTCAATAAGAATGTCCAAGGGATACAGTAAACCTGAAGCGAAGCATCGGAATCTTAAACTGGACTCACAGGAGAGGTTCAAATCATAGAGAATTAGAGTGTCAGTCCTCCTGTAATTAAGTCGGCATTGTGCCTTTTGTATTAAATTCGGATGCAATTTCTGTGTTTCATCGTCAATGAGAAGGTCCAAGGGATACAGTAAACCTGAAGATAAGCATCGGAATCTAAAACTGGACTCACAGGAGGGGTTCAAATCATAGAAAATTAGAGTATCGGTCCTCTTGTACTTAAGTCGGCATTGTGCCTTTATTATTAAATTCGGATGCAATTTCTGTGTTTCATCGTCAATAAGAAGGTCCAAGGGATACAGTAAACCTGAAGTGAAGCATCGGAATCTAAAACTGGACTCAAAGGAGTGGTTCAAATCATGGAAAGTTAGAGTTTCAGTCCTCTAGTACTTAAGTCGGCATTGTGCCTCTTGTATTAAATTCGTATGCAATTTCTGTGTTCCATCGTCAATAAGAAGGTCCAAGGGATACAGTAAACCTGAAGTGAAGCATCGGAAACTGAAACTGGACTCACAGGAGAGGTTCAAATCATAGAAAGTTAGAGTTTCAGTCCTCTTGTACTTAAGTCTGCATTGTCCCTTTTGTATTAAATTCGCATGCAATTTCTGTGTTTCATCGTCAATAAGAAGGTCCAAGGTATACAGTAAACCTCAAGTGAAGCATCGGAAACTAAAACTGGACTCACAGGATAGGTTCAAATCATAGAAAGTTAGGGTGTCAGTCCTCTTGTACTTAAGTCGGCATTGTGCCTTTGGTATCAAATTCGGATGCAAATTCTGTGTTTCATCGTCAATAAGAAGGTCCAAGGGGTACAGTATACCTGAACTGAAGCATCGGAAACTAAAACTGGACTCACAGGAGAGGTTCAACACATAGAAAGTTACAGTGTCAGTCCTCTAGTACTTAAGTCGGCATTGTGCCTTTTGTATTACATTCGGATGCAATATTTGTGCTTCATCGTCAATAAGAATGTCCAAGGTATACCGTAAACCTGAAGTGAGGCATCGTAATCCAAAACTGGACTCACAGGAAGGGTTCAAATCATAGAAAATTAGAGTGTCAGTCCTCTTGTATTTAAGTCGGCCTTGTGCCTTTTGTATTAAATTCAGATGGAATTTCTGTGTTTCATCGTCAATAAGCACTTCCAAGAGATACAGTAAACCAGAAGTGAAGCATCGGAAACTAAAACTGCACTCACAGGAGAGGTTCAACACATAGAAAGTTACAGTGTCAGTCCTCTAGTACTTAAGTCGGCATTGTAAATTTTGAATTAAATTCGGATTGCAATATCTGTGTTTCATCGTCCATAAGAAGGTCCAGGGTATACAATAAAACTGAAGTGAAGCATCGAAATCTAAAACTGGACTCACAGGAGAGGTTGAAACCATAGAAAGTGAGAGTGTCAGTCCTCTTTTACTTAAGTCGGCATAGTAAATTTTGAATTAAATTCGGAATGCAATATCCGTGTTTCATCGTCAATAAGAAGGTCCTAGGTAAACAGTAAACCTGAAGTGAAGCATCGGAATCTAAAACTGGACTCACAGGAGAGGTTCAAACCATAGAAAGTTAGAGTGTCAGTCCTCTTGTTCTTAAGTCTGCATTGTGCCTTCTGAATTTAATTCCGATGCAATTTTTGTGTTTCATCGTCAATAAGAAGGTCAAAGGGATACAGTAAACCTGAAGTGAAGCATCGGAATCTAAAACTGGACTCACAGGAGAGGTTCCAATCATAGAAAGTTAGAGTGTCAGTCCTCTTGTACTTAAGTCGGGATTGTGCCTTTTGATTTTAATTCCGATGCAATTTCTGTGTTTCATCGTCAATAAGACGGTGCAAGGTATACAATAAACCTGAAGTGAAGAATCGGAATCCAAAACTGGACTCACAGGAGAGGTTCAAATCATTGAAAGTGAGAGTGTCAGTCCTCTTTTACTGAAGTCGGCATTCTGCCTTTTGTATTAAATGCGGATGCAATTTCTGTGTTTCATCGACAATAAGAAGGTCCAAGGGATACAATATACCTGAAGTGAAGCATCGGAATCTAAAACCGGACTCACAGGAGAGGTTCAAATGATAGAAAGTGAGAGTGTCAGTCCTCTTGTACTTAAGTCGGCATTGTGCCTTTTGTATTAAATTCGGATGCATACTCTGTGTTTCATCGTCAATTAGAAGGTCCAAGGGATACAGTAAACCAGTAGTGAAGCATCGGAATCTATAACTGGACTCACAGGAGAGGTTCAAATCATAGAAAGTGAGAGTGTCAGTCCTCTTTTACTTAAGGCGACATTGTGCCTTTTGTATTAAATTCCGATGCAATTTCTGTGTTTCATCGTCAATAAGAAGGTCCAAGGGATACAGTAAACCTGAAGTGAAGCATCGGAATCTAAAACTGGGCTCACAGGAGAGGTTCAAATCATAGAAAGTGAGAGTGTCAGTCCTCTTGTACTTAAGTCGGCATTGTGCTTTTTGTATTAAATTCGGATGCAATTTCTGTGTTTCATCGTCAATAAGAATGTCCAAGGGATACAGTAAACCTGAAGCGAAGCATCGGAATCTAAAACTGGACTCACAGGAGAGGTTCAAATCATAGAAAGTTAGAGTGTCAGTCCTCCTGTAATTAAGTCGGCATTGTGCCTTTTGTATTAAATTCGGATGCAATTTCTGTGTTTCGTCGTCAATGAGAAGGTCCAAGGGATACAGTAAACCTGAAGTTAAGCATCGGAATCTAAAACTGGACTCTCAGGAGGGGTTCAAATCATAGAAAGTTAGAGTATCAGTCCTCTTGTACTTAAGTCGGCATTGTGCCTTTTTTACTAATTTCGGATGCAATTTCTGTGTTTCATCGTCAATAAGAAGGTCCAAGGGATACAGTAAACCTGAAGTGTAGCATCGGAATCTAAAACTGGACTCAAAGGAGAGCTTCAAATCATAGAAAGTTAGAGTTTCAGTCCTCTAGTACTTAAGTCGGCATTGTGCCTCTTGTATTAAATTCGTATGCAATTTCTGTGTTCCATCGTCAATAAGAAGGTCCAAGGGATACCGTAAACCTGAAGTGAAGCATCGGAAACTAAAACTGGACTCACAGGAGAGGTTCAAATCATTGAAAGTGAGAGTGTCAGTCCTCTTTTACTTAAGGCGACATTGTGCCTTTTGTATTAAATTCCGATGCAATTTCTGTGTTTCATCGTCAATAAGAAGGTCCAAGGGATACAGTAAACCTGAAGTGAAGCATCGGAATCTAAAACTGGACTCACAGGAGAGGTTCAAATCATAGAAAGTGAGAGTGTCAGTCCTCTTGTACTTATGTCGGCATTGTGCTTTTTGTATTAAATTCGGATGCAATTTCTGTGTTTCATCGTCAATAAGAATGTCCAAGGGATACAGTAAACCTGAAGCGAAGCATCGGAATCTAAAACTGGACTCACAGGAGAGGTTCAAATCATAGAAAGTTAGAGTGTCAGTCCTCTTGTACTTAAGTCTGCATTGTGCCTTCTGAATTTAATTCCGATGCAATTTTTGTGTTTCATCGTCACTAAGAAGGTCAAAGGGATACAGTAAACCTGAAGTGAAGCATCGGATTCTAAAACTGGACTCACAGGAGAGGTTCAAATCATAGAAAGTTAGAGTGTCAGTCCTCCTGTAATTAAGTCGGCATTGTGCTTTTTGTATTAAATTCGGATGCAATTTCTGTTTTTCATCGTCAATAAGAATGTCCAAGGGATACAGTAAACCTGAAGTGTAGCATCGGAATCTAAAACTGGACTCAAAGGAGAGGTTCAAATGATAGAAAGTGAGAGTGTCAGTCCTCTTGTACTTAAGTCGGCATTGTGCCTTTTGTATTAAATTCGGATCCAAACTCTGTGTTTCATCGTCAATTAGAAGGTCCAAGGGATACAGTAAACCAGAAGTGAAGCATCGGAATCTATAACTGGACTCACCGGAGAGGTTCAGTCATAGAAACTGAGAGTGTCAGTCCTCTTTTACTTAAGGCGACATTGTGCCTTTTGTATTAAATTCCGATGCAATTTCTGTGTTTCATCGTCAATCAGAAGGTCCAAGGGATACAGTAAAAATGAAGTGAAGCATCGGAATCTAAAACTGGACTCACAGGAGAGGTTCAAATCATAGACAGTTAGAGAGTCAGTCCTCTTGTACTTAAGTCGGCATTGTGCTTTTTGTATTAAATTCGGATGCAATTTCTGTGTTTCGTCGTCAATGAGAAGGTCCAAGGGATACAGTAAACCTGAAGTTAAGCATCGGAATCTAAAACTGGACTGTCAGGAGGGGTTCAAATCATAGAAAGTTAGAGTATCAGTCCTCTTGTACTTAAGTCGGGATTGTGCCTTTTTTATTAAATTCGGATGCAATTTCTGTGTTTCATCGTCAATAAGAAGGTCCAAGAGATACAGTAAACCTGAAGTGAAGCATCGGAATCTAAAAGTGGACTCAAAGGAGAGGTTCAAATCATAGAAAGTTTGAGTTTCAGTCCTCTAGTACTTAAGTCGGCATTGTGCCTCTTGTATTAAATTCGTATGCATTTTCTGTGTTCCATCGTCAATAAGAAGGTCCAAGGGATACCGTAAACCTGAAGTGAAGCATCGGAAACTAAAACTGGACTCACAGGAGAGGTTCAAATCATAGAAAGTTAGAGTGTTAGTCCTCTAGTACTTATGTCGGAACTGTGCCTCTTGTATTAAATGCGGATGCAATTTCTGTGTTTCATCGTCCATAAGAAGGTCCAAGGGATACAGTAAACCTGAAGTGAAGCATCGGAAACTGAAACTGGACTCACAGGAGAGGTTCAAATGATAGAAAGTGAGAGTGTCAGTCCTCTTGTACTTAAGTCGGCAATGTGCCTTTTGTATTAAATTCGGATTCCTACTCTGTGTTTCATCGTCAATAAGAAGGTCCTAGGTATACAGTAAACCTGAAGTGAAGCATCGAAATCTAAAACTGGACTCACAGGAGAGGTTCAAACCATAGAAAGTTAGAGTGTCAGTCCTCTTTTACTTAAGTCGCATTGTAAATTTTGAATTAAATTCGGATTGCAATATCTGTGTTTCATCGTCAATAAGAAGGTCCTAGGTATACAGTAAACCTGAAGTGAAGCATCGGAATCAAAAACTGGACTCACAGGAGAGGTTAAAATCATAGAAAGTTAGAGTGTCAGTCCTCTTGTACATAAGTCTCCATTGTGCCTTCTGAATTTAATTCCGATGCAATTTTTGTGTTTCATCGTCAATAAGAAGGTCAAAGGGATACAGTAAACCTGAAGTGAAGCATCGGAATCTAAAACTGGACTCACAGGAGAGGTTCAAATGATAGAAAGTTAGAGTGTCAGTCCTCTTGTTCTTAAGTCGGCATTGTGCCTTTTGATTTTAATTCCGATGCAATTTCTGTGTTTCATCGTCAATAAGACGGTGCAAGGTATACAATAAACCTGAAGTGAAGCATCGGAATCCAAAACTGGACTCACAGGAGTGGTTCAAATCATTGAAAGTGAGAGTGTCAGTCCTCTTTTACTTAAGTCGGCATTCTGCCTTTTTTATAAAATGCGGATGCAATTTCTGTGTTTCATCGACAATAAGAAGGTCCAAGGGATACAATAAACCTGAAGTGAAGCATCGGAATCTAAAACTGGACTCACAGGAGAGGTTCAAATGATAGAAAGTGAGAGTGTCAGTCCTCTTGTACTTAAGTCGGCATTGTGCCTTTTGTATTAAATTCGGATGCAAACTCTGTGTTTCATCGACAATTAGAAGGTCCAAGGGATACAGTAAACCAGAAGTGAAGCATCGGAATCTATAACTGGACTCACAGGAGAGGTTCAAATCATAGAAAGTGAGAGTGTCAGTCCTCTTTTACTTAAGGCGACATTGTGCCTTTTGTATTAAATTCCGATGCAATTTCTGTGTTTCATCGTCAATAAGAAGGTCCAAGGGATACAGTAAAACTGAAGTGAAGCATCGGAATCTAAAACTGGACTCACAGGAGAGGTTCAAATCATAGAAAGTGAGAGTGTCAGTCCTCTTGTACTTAAGTCGGCATTGTGCCTTTTGTACAAAATTCGGATGCAATTTCTGTGTTTCATCGTCAATAAGAATGTCCAAGGGATACAGTAAACCTGAAGCGAAGCATCGGAATCTTAAACTGGACTCACAGGAGAGGTTCAAATCATAGAGAATTATTGTGTCAGTCCTCCTGTAATTAAGTCGGCATTGTGCCTTTTGTATTAAATTCGGATGCAATTTCTGTGTTTCGTCGTCAATGAGAAGGTCCAAGGGATACAGTAAACCTGAAGTTAAGCATCGGAATCTAAAACTGGACTGTCAGGAGGGGTTCAAATCATAGAAAGTTAGAGTATCAGTCCTCTTGTACTTAAGTCGGGATTGTGCCTTTTTTATTAAATTCGGATGCAATTTCTGTGTTTCATCGTCAATAAGAAGGTCCAAGAGATACAGTAAACCTGAAGTGAAGCATCGGAATCTAAAAGTGGACTCAAAGGAGAGGTTCAAATCATAGAAAGTTAGAGTTTCAGTCCTCTAGTACTTAAGTCGGCATTGTGCCTCTTGTATTAAATTCGTATGCATTTTCTGTGTTCCATCGTCAATAAGAAGGTCCAAGGGATACCGTAAACCTGAAGTGAAGCATCGGAAACTAAAACTGGACTCACAGGAGAGGTTCAAATCATAGAAATTTCGAGTGTCAGTCCTCTAGTACTTAAGTCGGCATTGTGCCTTTTGTATTAAATTCGTATGCAATTTCTGTGTTTCATCGTCAATAAGAAGGTCCAAGGGGTACAGTAAACCTGAAGTGAAGCATCGGAAACTATAACTGGACTCACAGGTGGAGTTCAAATCATAGAAAGTTACAGTGTCAGTCCTCCTGTACTTAAGTCGGCATTGTGCCTTTTGTATTAAATTCGGATGATATTTCTGTGTTTCATCGTCAATAAGAAGGTCCAAGGTTACAGTAAACCTGAAGTGAAGCATCGGAAACTATAACTGGACTCACAGGAGAGTTTCAAATCATAGAAAGTTAGAGTGTTAATCCTCTAGTACTTATGTCGGAACTGTGCCTCTTGTATTAAATGCGGATGCAATTTCTGTGTTTCATCGTCCATAAGAAGGTCCAAGGGATACAGTAAACCTGAAGTGAAGCATCGGAAACTGAAACTGGACTCACAGGAGAGGTTCAAATGATAGAAAGTGAGAGTGTCAGTCCTCTTGTACTTAAGTCGGCAATGTGCCTTTTGTATTAAATTCGGATTCCTACTCTGTGTTTCATCGTCAATAAGAAGGTCCTAGGTATACAGTAAACCTGAAGTGAAGCATCGAAATCTAAAACTGGACTCACAGGAGAGGTTCAAACCATAGAAAGTTAGAGTGTCAGTCCTCTTTTACTTAAGTCGGCATTGTAAATTTTGAATTAAATTCGGATTGCAATATCTGTGTTTCATCGTCAATAAGAAGGTCCTAGGTATACAGTAAACCTGAAGTGAAGCATCGGAATCAAAAACTGGACTCACAGGAGAGGTTAAAATCATAGAAAGTTAGAGTGGCAGTCCTCTTGTACATAAGTCTCCATTGTGCCTTCTGAATTAAATTCCGATGCAATTTTTGTGTTTCATCGTCAATAAGAAGGTCAAAGGGATACAGTAAACCTGAAGTGAAGCATCGGAATCTAAAACTGGACTCACAGGAGAGGTTCAAATGATAGAAAGTTAGAGTGTCAGTCCTCTTGTTCTTAAGTCGGCATTGTGCCTTTTGATTTTAATTCCGATGCAATTTCTGTGTTTCATCGTCAATAAGACGGTGCAAGGTATACAATAAACCTGAAGTGAAGCATCGGAATCCAAAACTGGACTCACAGGAGTGGTTCAAATCATTGAAAGTGAGAGTGTCAGTCCTCTTTTACTTAAGTCGGCATTCTGCCTTTTTTATAAAATGCGGATGCAATTTCTGTGTTTCATCGACAATAAGAAGGTCCAAGGGATACAATAAACCTGAAGTGAAGCATCGGAATCTAAAACTGGACTCACAGGAGAGGTTCAAATGATAGAAAGTGAGAGTGTCAGTCCTCTTGTACTTAAGTCGGCATTGTGCCTTTTGTATTAAATTCGGATGCAAACTCTGTGTTTCATCGACAATTAGAAGGTCCAAGGGATACAGTAAACCAGAAGTGAAGCATCGGAATCTATAACTGGACTCACAGGAGAGGTTCAAATCATAGAAAGTGAGAGTGTCAGTCCTCTTTTACTTAAGGCGACATTGTGCCTTTTGTATTAAATTCCGATGCAATTTCTGTGTTTCATCGTCAATAAGAAGGTCCAAGGGATACAGTAAACCTGAAGTGAAGCATCGGAATCTAAAACTGGACTCACAGGAGAGGTTCAAATCATAGAAAGTGAGAGTGTCAGTCCTCTTGTACTTAAGTCGGCATTGTGCCTTTTGTACAAAATTCGGATGCAATTTCTGTGTTTCATCGTCAATAAGAATGTCCAAGGGATACAGTAAACCTGAAGCGAAGCATCGGAATCTTAAACTGGACTCACAGGAGAGGTTCAAATCATAGAGAATTATTGTGTCAGTCCTCCTGTAATTAAGTCGGCATTGTGCCTTTTGTATTAAATTCGGATGCAATTTCTGTGTTTCATCGTCAATGAGAAGGTCCAAGGGATACAGTAAACCTGAAGTTAAGCATCGGAATCTAAAACTGGACTCACAGGAGGGGTTCAAATCATAGAAAGTTAGAGTATCGGTCCTCTTGTACTTAAGTCGGCATTGTGCCTTTATTATTAAATTCGGATGCAATTTCTGTGTTTCATCGTCAATAAGAAGGTCCAAGGGATACAGTATACCTGAAGTGAAGCATCGGAATCTAAAACTGGACTCAAAGGAGTGGTTCAAATCATGGAAAGTTAGAGTTTCAGTCCTCTAGTACTTAAGTCGGCATTGTGCCTCTTGTATTAAATTCGTATGCAATTTCTGTGTTCCATCGTCAATAAGAAGGTCCAAGGGATACAGTAAACCTGAAGTGAAGCATCGGAAACTGAAACTGGACTCACAGGAGAGGTTCAAATCATAGAAAGTTAGAGTTTCAGTCCTCTTGTACTTAAGTCGGCATTGTCCCTTTTGTATTAAATTCGGATGCAATTTCTGTGTTTCATCGTCAATAAGAAGGTCCAAGGTATACAGTAAACCTCAAGTGAAGCATCGGAAACTAAAACTGGACTCACAGGATAGGTTCAAATCATAGAAAGTTAGAGTGTCAGTCCTCTTGTACTTAAGTCGGCATTGTGCCTTTGGTATTAAATTCGGATGCAAATTCTGTGTTTCATCGTCAATAAGAAGGTCCAAGGGGTACAGTAAACCTGAACTGAAGCATCGGAAACTAAAACTGGACTCACAGGAGAGGTTCATCACATAGAAAGTTACAGTGTCAGTCCTCTAGTACTTAAGTCGGCATTGTGCCTTTTGTATTACATTCGGATGCAATTTTTGTGCTTCATCGTCAATAAGAAGGTCCAAGGTATACCGTAAACCTGAAGTGAGGCATCGTAATCCAAAACTGGACTCACAGGAAGGGTTCAAATCATAGAAAATTAGAGTGTCAGTCCTCTTGTATTTAAGTCGGCCTTGTGCCTTTTGTATTAAATTCAGATGGAATTTCTGTGTTTCATCGTCAATAAGAACTTCCAAGAGATACAGTAAACCAGAAGTGAAGCATCGGAAACTAAAACTGCACTCACAGGAGAGGTTCAAATCATAGAAAGCTAGAGTGTCAGTCCTCTTGTACTTAAGTCGGCATTGCGCCTTTTGTATTAAATTCAGATGAAATTTCTGTGTTTCATCGTCAATAAGACGGACAAGGTATACAGTAAATCTGATGTGAAGCATCGGAAACTAAAACTGGACTCACAAGAGAGGTTAAAATCATAGAAAGTTAGAGTTCCAGGCCTCTTGTACTTCAGTCGGCATTGTGCCTTTTGTATTAATTTCGGATGCAATATCTGTGTTTCATCGTCAATAAGAATGTCCAAGGTATACAGTAAACTTGAAGTGAAGCATTGGAAACTAAAACTGGACTCACAGGAGAGGTTCAAATCATAGAAAGTTAGAGTGTCAGTCCTCTTGTACTTAATTCGGCTTTGTGCATTTGTATTAAATTCGGATGAAATTCCTGTATTTCATCGTCAATATGAAGGTCCTTGGTATACAGTACACCTGAAGTGAAGCATCGGAATCTAAAACTGGAGTCACAGGAGAGGTTCAAATCATAGAAAGTTAGAGTGTCAGTCCTCTTGTACTTAAGTCGGCATTGTGCCTTTTGTATTATATTCGGATGCAATTTCTGTGTTTCATCGTCAATACGAAGGTCCAAGGGATACAGTAAACCTGAAGTGAAGCATCGGAAACTAAAACTGGACTTACAGGAGAGGTTCATATCATAGAAAGATAGAGTTTCCGTCCTCTTGTACTTAAGCCGGCATTGTGCCTTTTGTATTAAATTCGGATGCAATTCCTGTGTTTCATCGTCAATAAGAGGGTCCAAGGGATACAGTAAACTTGAAGTGAAGCATTAGAAACTAAATCTGGACTCACAGGAGAGGTTCAAATCATAGAAAGTTAGAGTTTCAGTCCTCTAGTACTTAAGTCGGCATTGTGCCTCTTGTATTAAATTCGTATGCAATTTCTGTGTTCCATCGTCAATAAGAAGGTCCAAGGGATACAGTAAACCTGAAGTGAAGCATCGGAAACTATAACTGGACTCACAGGTTAGGTTCAAATCATAGAAAGTTAGAGTGTCAGTTCTCCTGTACTTAAGTCGGCATTGTGCCTTTTGTATTAAATTCGGTTGATATTTCTGTGTTTCATCGTCAATAAGAAGGCCCAAG
This sequence comes from Schistocerca americana, assembly GCF_021461395.2. Classification (NCBI taxonomy): domain Eukaryota; kingdom Metazoa; phylum Arthropoda; class Insecta; order Orthoptera; family Acrididae; genus Schistocerca; species Schistocerca americana. The sequence goes on along the minus strand of NC_060125.1, from coordinate 60,788,870 downwards.
TTATACAGTAAACCTAAAGTGAAGCATCGGAAACTATAACTGGACTCACAGGAGAGTTTCAAATCATAGAAAGTTAGAGTGTCAGTCCTCTAGTACTTATGTCGGAATTGTGCCTCTTGTATTAAATGCGGATGCAATTTCTGTGTTTCATCGTCCATAAGAAGGTCCAAGGGATACAGTAAACCTGAAGTGAAGCATCAGAAACTGAAACTGGACTCACAGGAGAGGTTCAAATGATAGAAAGTGAGAGTGTCAGTCCTCTTGTACTTAAGTCGGCAATGTGCCTTTTGTTTTAAATTCGGATTCCAACTCTGTGTTTCATCGTATAAGAAGGTCCTAGGTATACAGTAAACCTGAAGTGAAGCATCGAAACCTAAAACTGGACTCACAGGAGAGGTTCAAACCATAGAAAGTTAGAGTGTCAGTCCTCTTTTACTTAAGTCGGCATTGTAAATTTTGAATTAAATTCGTATGCAATTTCTGTGTTCCATCGTCAATAAGAAGGTCCAAGGTATACAGTAAACCTCAAGTGAAGCATCGGAAACTAAAACTGGACTCACAGGATAGGTTCAAATCATAGAAAGTTAGAGTGTCAGTCCTCTTGTACTTAAGTCGGCATTGTGCCTTTGGTATTAAATTCGGATGCAAATTCTGTGTTTCATCGTCAATAAGAAGGTCCAAGGGGTACAGTAAACCTGAACTGAAGCATCGGAAACTAAAACTGGACTCACAGGAGAGGTTCAACACATAGTAAGTTACAGTGTCAGTCCTCTAGTACTTAAGTCGGCATTGTGCCTTTTGTATTACATTCGGATGCAATTTTTGTGCTTCATCGTCAATAAGAAGGTCCAAGGTATACCGTAAACCTGAAGTGAGGCATCGTAATCCAAAACTGGACTCACAGGAAGGGTTCAAATCATAGAAAATTAGAGTGTCAGTCCTCTTGTATTTAAGTCGGCCTTGTGCCTTTTGTATTAAATTCAGATGGAATTTCTGTGTTTCATCGTCAATAAGAACTTCCAAGAGATACAGTAAACCAGAAGTGAAGCATCGGAAACTAAAACTGCACTCACAGGAGAGGTTCAAATCATAGAAAGCTAGAGTGTCAGTCCTCTTGTACTTAAGTCGGCATTGCGCCTTTTGTATTAAATTCAGATGAAATTTCTGTGTTTCATCGTCAATAAGACGGACAAGGTATACAGTAAATCTGATGTGAAGCATCGGAAACTAAAACTGGACTCACAAGAGAGGTTAAAATCATAGAAAGTTAGAGTTCCAGGCCTCTTGTACTTCAGTCGGCATTGTGCCTTTTGTATTAATTTCGGATGCAGTATCTGTGTTTCATCGTCAATAAGAATGTCCAAGGTATACAGTAAACTTGAAGTGAAGCATTGGAAACTAAAACTGGACTCACAGGAGAGGTTCAAATCATAGAAAGTTAGAGTGTCAGTCCTCTTGTACTTAATTCGGCTTTGTGCATTTGTATTAAATTCGGATGAAATTCCTGTATTTCATCGTCAATATGAAGGTCCTTGGTATACAGTACACCTGAAGTGAAGCATCGGAATCTAAAACTGGAGTCACAGGAGAGGTTCAAATCATAGAAAGTTAGAGTGTCAGTCCTCTTGTACTTAAGTCGGCATTGTGCCTTTTGTATTATATTCGGATGCAATTTCTGTGTTTCATCGTCAATACGAAGGTCCAAGGGATACAGTAAACCTTAAGTGAAGCATCGGAAACTAAAACTGGACTTACAGGAGAGGTTCATATCATAGAAAGATAGAGTTTCCGTCCTCTTGTACTTAAGCCGGCATTGTGCCTTTTGTATTAAATTCGGATGCAATTCCTGTGTTTCATCGTCAATAAGAGGGTCCAAGGGATACAGTAAACTTGAAGTGAAGCATTAGAAACTAAATCTGGACTCACAGGAGAGGTTCAAATCATAGAAAGTTAGAGTTTCAGTCCTCTAGTACTTAAGTCGGCATTGTGCCTCTTGTATTAAATTCGTATGCAATTTCTGTGTTCCATCGTCAATAAGAAGGTCCAAGGGATACAGTAAACCTGAAGTGAAGCATCGGAAACTATAACTGGACTCACAGGTGAGGTTCAAATCATAGAAAGTTAGAGTGTCAGTTCTCCTGTACTTAAGTCGGCATTGTGCCTTTTGTATTAAATTCGGTTGATATTTCTGTGTTTCATCGTCAATAAGAAGGCCCAAGGTATACAGTAAACCTAAAGTGAAGCATCGGAAACTATAACTGGACTCACAGGAGAGTTTCAAATCATAGAAAGTTAGAGTGTCAGTCCTCTAGTACTTATGTCGGAATTGTGCCTCTTGTATTAAATGCGGATGCAATTTCTGTGTTTCATCGTCCATAAGAAGGTCCAAGGGATACAGTAAACCTGAAGTGAAGCATCGGAAACTGAAACTGGACTCACAGGAGAGGTTCAAATGATAGAAAGTGAGAGTGTCAGTCCTCTTGTACTTAAGTCGGCAATGTGCCTTTTGTATTAAATTCGGATTCCAACTCTGTGTTTCATCGTATAAGAAGGTCCTAGGTATACAGTAAACCTGAAGTGAAGCATCGAAACCTAAAACTGGACTCACAGGAGAGGTTCAAACCATAGAAAGTTAGAGTGTCAGTCCTCTTTTACTTAAGTCGGCATTGTAAATTTTGAATTAAATTCGGATTGCAATATCTGTGTTTCATCGTCAATAAGAAGGTCCTAGGTATACAGTAAACCTGAAGTGAAGCATCGGAATCAAAAACTGGACTCACAGGAGAGGTTAAAATCATAGAAAGTTAGAGTGTCAGTCCTCTTGTACATAAGTCTGCATTGTGCCTTCTGAATTTAATTCCGATGCAATTATTGTGTTTCATCGTCAATAAGAAGGTCAAAGGGATACAGTAAACCTGAAGTGAAGCACCGGAATCTAAAACTGGACTCACAGGAGAGGTTCAAATCATAGAAAGTTAGAGTGTCAGTCCACTTGTTCTTAAGTCGGCATTGTGCCTTTTGATTTTAATTCCGATGCAATTTCTGTGTTTCATCGTCAATAAGACGGTGCAAGGTATACAATAAACCTGAAGTGAAGCATCGGAATCCAAAACTGGACTCACAGGAGAGGTTCAAATCATTGAAAATGAGAGTGTCAGTCCTCTTTTACTTAAGTCGGCATTCTGCCTTTTGTATAAAATGCGGATGCAATTTCTGTGTTTCATCGACAATAAGAATGTCCAAGGGATACAATAAACCTGAAGTGAAGCATCGGAATCTAAAACTGGACTCACAGGAGAGGTTCAAATGATAGAAAGTGAGAGTGTCAGTCCTCTTGTACTTAAGTCGGCATTGTGCCTTTTGAATTAAATTCGGATGCAAACTCTGTGTTTCATCGCCAATTAGAAGGTCCAAGGGATACAGTAAACCAGAAGTGAAGCATCGGAATCTATAACTGGACTCACAGGAGAGGTTCAAATCATAGAAAGTGAGAGTGTCAGTCCTCTTTTACTGAAGGCGACATTGTGCCTTTTGTATTAAATTCCGATGCAATTTCTGTGTTTCATCGTCAATAAGAAGGTCCAAGGGATACAGTAAACCTGAAGTGAAGCATCGGAATCTAAAACTGGACTCACAGGAGAGGTTCAAATCATAGAAAGTGAAAGTGTCAGTCCTCTTGTACTTAAGTCGGCATTGTGCCTTTTGTATAATATTCGGATGCAATTTCTGTGTTCCATCGTCAATAAGAAGGTCCAAGGGATACAGTAAACCTGAAGTGAAGCATCGGAAACTATAACTGGACTCACAGGTGAGGTTCAAATCATAGAAAGTTAGAGTGTCAGTTCTCCTGTACTTAAGTCGGCATTGTGCCTTTTGTATTAAATTCGGTTGATATTTCTGTGTTTCATCGTCAATAAGAAGGCCCAAGGTATACAGTAAACCTAAAGTGAAGCATCGGAAACTATAACTGGACTCACAGGAGAGTTTCAAATCATAGAAAGTTAGAGTGTCAGTCCTCTAGTACTTATGTCGGAATTGTGCCTCTTGTATTAAATGCGGATGCAATTTCTGTGTTTCATCGTCCATAAGAAGGTCCAAGGGATACAGTAAACCTGAAGTGAAGCATCGGAAACTGAAACTGGACTCACAGGAGAGGTTCAAATGATAGAAAGTGAGAGTGTCAGTCCTCTTGTACTTAAGTCGGCAATGCGCCTTTTGTATTAAATTCGGATTCCAACTCTGTGTTTCATCGTATAAGAAGGTCCTAGGTATACAGTAAACCTGAAGTGAAGCATCGAAACCTAAAACTGGACTCACAGGAGAGGTTCAAACCATAGAAAGTTAGAGTGTCAGTCCTCTTTTACTTAAGTCGGCATTGTAAATTTTGAATTAAATTCGGATTGCAATATCTGTGTTTCATCGTCAATAAGAAGGTCCTAGGTATACAGTAAACCTGAAGTGAAGCATCGGAATCAAAAACTGGACTCACAGGAGAGGTTAAAATCATAGAAAGTTAGAGTGTCAGTCCTCTTGTACATAAGTCTGCATTGTGCCTTCTGAATTTAATTCCGATGCAATTATTGTGTTTCATCGTCAATAAGAAGGTCAAAGGGATACAGTAAACCTGAAGTGAAGCACCGGAATCTAAAACTGGACTCACAGGAGAGGTTCAAATCATAGAAAGTTAGAGTGTCAGTCCTCTTGTTCTTAAGTCGGCATTGTGCCTTTTGATTTTAATTCCGATGCAATTTCTGTGTTTCATCGTCAATAAGACGGTGCAAGGTATACAATAAACCTGAAGTGAAGCATCGGAATCCAAAACTGGACTCACAGGAGAGGTTCAAATCATTGAAAATGAGAGTGTCAGTCCTCTTTTACTTAAGTCGGCATTCTGCCTTTTGTATAAAATGCGGATGCAATTTCTGTGTTTCATCGACAATAAGAAGGTCCAAGGGATACAATAAACCTGAAGTGAAGCATCGGAATCTAAAACTGGACTCACAGGAGAGGTTCAAATGATAGAAAGTGAGAGTGTCAGTCCTCTTGTACTTAAGTCGGCATTGTGCCTTTTGAATTAAATTCGGATGCAAACTCTGTGTTTCATCGTCAATTAGAAGGTCCAAGGGATACAGTAAACCAGAAGTGAAGCATCGGAATCTATAACTGGACTCACAGGAGAGGTTCAAATCATAGAAAGTGAGAGTGTCAGTCCTCTTTTACTGAAGGCGACATTGTGCCTTTTGTATTAAATTCCGATGCAATTTCTGTGTTTCATCGTCAATAAGAAGGTCCAAGGGATACAGTAAACCTGAAGTGAAGCATCGGAATCTAAAACTGGACTCACAGGAGAGGTTCAAATCATAGAAAGTGAAAGTGTCAGTCCTCTTGTACTTAAGTCGGCATTGTGCCTTTTGTATAATATTCGGATGCAATTTCTGTGTTTCATCGTCAATAAGAATGTCCAAGGGATACAGTAAACCTGAAGCGAAGCATCGGAATCTTAAACTGGACTCACAGGAGAGGTTCAAATCATAGAGAATTAGAGTGTCAGTCCTCCTGTAATTAAGTCGGCATTGTGCCTTTTGTATTAAATTCGGATGCAATTTCTGTGTTTCATCGTCAATGAGAAGGTCCAAGGGATACAGTAAACCTGAAGATAAGCATCGGAATCTAAAACTGGACTCACAGGAGGGGTTCAAATCATAGAAAATTAGAGTATCGGTCCTCTTGTACTTAAGTCGGCATTGTGCCTTTATTATTAAATTCGGATGCAATTTCTGTGTTTCATCGTCAATAAGAAGGTCCAAGGGATACAGTAAACCTGAAGTGAAGCATCGGAATCTAAAACTGGACTCAAAGGAGTGGTTCAAATCATGGAAAGTTAGAGTTTCAGTCCTCTAGTACTTAAGTCGGCATTGTGCCTCTTGTATTAAATTCGTATGCAATTTCTGTGTTCCATCGTCAATAAGAAGGTCCAAGGGATACAGTAAACCTGAAGTGAAGCATCGGAAACTGAAACTGGACTCACAGGAGAGGTTCAAATCATAGAAAGTTAGAGTTTCAGTCCTCTTGTACTTAAGTCTGCATTGTCCCTTTTGTATTAAATTCGCATGCAATTTCTGTGTTTCATCGTCAATAAGAAGGTCCAAGGTATACAGTAAACCTCAAGTGAAGCATCGGAAACTAAAACTGGACTCACAGGATAGGTTCAAATCATAGAAAGTTAGAGTGTCAGTCCTCTTGTACTTAAGTCGGCATTGTGCCTTTGGTATTAAATTCGGATGCAAATTCTGTGTTTCATCGTCAATAAGAAGGTCCAAGGGGTACAGTATACCTGAACTGAAGCATCGGAAACTAAAACTGGACTCACAGGAGAGGTTCAACACATAGAAAGTTACACTGTCAGTCCTCTAGTACTTAAGTTGGCATTGTGCCTTTTGTATTACATTCGGATGCAATATTTGTGCTTCATCGTCAATAAGAATGTCCAAGGTATACCGTAAACCTGAAGTGAGGCATCGTAATCCAAAACTGGACTCACAGGAAGGGTTCAAATCATAGAAAATTAGAGTGTCAGTCCTCTTGTATTTAAGTCGGCCTTGTGCCTTTTGTATTAAATTCAGATGGAATTTCTGTGTTTCATCGTCAATAAGAACTTCCAAGAGATACAGTAAACCAGAAGTGAAGCATCGGAAACTAAAACTGCACTCACAGGAGAGGTTCAACACATAGAAAATTACAGTGTCAGTCCTCTAGTACTTAAGTCGGCATTGTGCCTTTTGTATTACATTCGGATGCAATTTTTGTGCTTCATCGTCAATAAGAAGGTGCAAGGTATACCGTAAACCTGAAGTGAGGCATCGTAACCCAAAGCTGGACTCACAGGAAGGGTTCAAATCATAGAAAATTAGAGTGTCAGTCCTCTTGTATTTAAGTCGGCCTTGTGCCTTTTGTATTAAATTCAGATGGAATTTCTGTGTTTCATCGTCAATAAGAACTTCCAAGAGATACAGTAAACCAGAAGTGAAGCATCGGAAACTAAAACTGCACTCACAGGAGAGGTTCAAATCATTGAAAGCTAGAGTGTCAGTCCTCTTGTACTTAAGTCGGCATTGCGCCTTTTGTATTAAATTCAGATGAAATTTCTGTGTTTCATCGTCAATAAGACGGACAAGGTATACAGTAAATCTGATGTGAAGCATCGGAAACTAAAACTGGACTCACAGGAGAGGTTAAAATCATAGAAAGTTAGAGTTCCAGTCCGCTTGTACTTCAGTCGGCATTGTGCCTTTTGTATTAATTTCGGATGCAATGTCTGTGTTTCATCGTCAATAAGAATGTCCAAGGTATACAGTAAACCTGAAGTGAAGCATTGGAAACTAAAACTGGACTCACTGGAGAGGTTCAAATCATAGAAAGTTAGAGTGTCAGTCCTCTTGTACTTAATTCGGCTTTGTGCATTTGTATTAAATTCGGATGAAATTCCTGTGTTTCATCGTCAATATGAAGGTCATTGGTATACAGTACACCTGAAGTGAAGCATCGGAATCTAAAACTGGAGTCACAGGAGAGGTTCAAATCATAGAAAGTTAGAGTGTCAGTCCTCTTGTACTTAAGTCGGCATTGTGCCTTTTGTATTATATTCGGATCCAATTTCTGTGTTTCATCGTCAATACGAAGGTCCAAGGGATACAGTAAACCTGAAGTGAAGCATCGGAAACTAAAACTGGACTCACATGAGAGGTTCAAATCAAAGAAAGTTAGAGTTTCCGTCCTCTTGTACTTAAGCCGGCTTTGTGCCTTTTGTATTAAATTCGGATGCAATTCCTGTGTTTCATCGTCAATAAGAGGGTCCAAGGGATACTGTAAACCTGAAGTGAAGCATCGGAATCTAAAACTGGACTCACAGGAGAGGTTCAAATCATAGAAAGTTTGCGTGTATGTCATCTTGTACTTAAGCCGGCATTGTGCCTTTTGTATTAAATTCGGATGCAATTTCTGTGTTTCATCGTCAATAAGAGGGTCCAAGGGATACAGTAAACCTGAAGTGAAGCATCGGAATCTAAAACTGGACTCATCGGAGAGGTTCAAATCATAGGAAGTTAGAGTATCAGTCCTCTTGAACTGAAGTCGGCATTGTGCCTTTTGTATTAAATTCGGATGCAATTTCTGTGTTTCATCGCCAATGAGAAGGTCCAAGGGATACAGTAAACCTGAAGTTAAGCATCGGAATCTAAAACTGGACTCACAGGAGGTGTTCAAATCATAGAAAGTGAGAGTATCAGTCCTCTTGTACTTAAGTAGGCGTTCTGCCTTTTGTATAAAATGCGGATGCAATTTCTGTGTTTCATCGGCAATAAGAAGGTCCAAGGGATACAGTAAACCTGAAGTGAAGCATCGGAATCTAAAACTGGACTCACAGGAGAGGTTGAAATCAAAGAAAGTGAGAGTGTCAGTCCTCTTGTACTTAAGTCGGCATTGTGCTTTTTGTATTAAATTCGGATGCAATTTCTGTGTTTCATCGTCAATAAGAATGTCCAAGGGATACAGTAAACCTGAAGCGAAGCATCGGAATCTAAAACTGGACTCACAGGAGAGGTTCAAATCATAGAAAGTAAGAGTGTCAGTCCTCTTATAATTAAGTCGGCATTGTGCCTTTTGTATTAAATTCGGATGCAATTTCTGTGTTTCGTCGTCAATGAGAAGGTCCAAGGTATACAGTAAACGTGAAGTTAAGCATCGGAATCTAAAACTGGACTCTCAGGAGGGGTTCAAATCATAGAAAGTTAGAGTATCAGTCCTCTTGTACGTAAGTCGGCATTGTGCCTTTTTTATTAAATTCGGATGCAATTTCTGTGTTTCATCGTCAATAAGAAGGTCCAAGGGATTCAGTAAACCTGAAGTGTAGCATCGGAATCTAAAACTGGACTCAAAGGAGAGGTTCAAATCATAGAAAGTTAGAGTTTCAGTCCTCTAGTACTTAAGTCGGCATTGTGCCTCTTGTATTAAATTCGTAAGCAATTTCTGTGTTCCATCGTCAATAAGAAGGTCCAAGGGATACCGTAAACCTGAAGTGAAGCATCGGAAACTAAAACTGGACTCACAGGAGAGGTTCAAATCATAGAAATTTCGAGTGTCAGTCCTCTAGTACTTAAGACGGCATTGTGCCTTTTGTATTAAATTCGTATGCAATTTCTGTGTTTCATCGTCAATAAGAAGGTCCAAGGGATACAGTAAACCTGAAGTGAAGCATCGGAAACTATAACTGGACTCACAGGTGTGGTTCAAATCATAGAAAGTTAGAGTGTCAGTCCTCCTGTACTTAAGTCGGCATTGTGCCTTTTGTATTAAATGCGGATGCAATTTCTGTGTTTCATCGTCAATAAGAAGGTCCAAGGGATACAGTAAACCTGAAGTGAAGCATCGGAAACTGAAACTGGACTCACAGGAGAGGTTCAAATGATAGAAAGTGAGAGTGTCAGTCCTCTTGTACTTAAGTCGGCAATGTGCCTTTTGTATTAAATTCGGATTCCAACTCTGTGTTTCATCGTATAAGAAGGTCCTAGGTATACAGTAAACCTGAAGTGAAGCATCGAAATCTAAAACTGGACTCACAGGAGAGGTTCAAACCATAGAAAGTTAGAGTGTCAGTCCTCTTTTACTTAAGTCGGCATTGTAAATTTTGAATTAAATTCGGATTGCAATATCTGTGTTTCATCGTCAATAAGAAGGTCCTAGGTATACAGTAAACCTGAAGTGAAGCTTCGGAATCTAAAACTGGGCTAACAGGATAGGTTCAAATCATAGAAATTTCGAGTGTCAGTCCTCTAGTACTTAAGTCGGCATTGTGCCTTTTGATTTTAATTCCGATGCAATTTCTGTGTTTCATCGTCAATAAGACGGTGCAAGGTATACAATAAACCTGAAGTGAAGCATCGGAATCCAAAACTGGACTCACAGGAGAGGTTCAAATCATTGAAAGTGAGAGTGTCAGTCCTCTTTTACTTAAGTCGGCATTCTGCCTTTTGTATAAAATGCGGATGCAATTTCTGTGTTTCATCGACAATAAGAAGGTCCAAGGGATACAATAAACCTGAAGTGAAGCATCGGAATCTAAAACTGGACTCACAGGAGAGGTTCAAATGATAGAAAGTGAGAGTGTCAGTCCTCTTGTACTTAAGTCGGCATTGTGCCTTTTGTATTAAATTCGGATGCAAACTCTGTGTTTCATCGTTAATTAGACGGTCCAAGGGATACAGTAAACCAGAAGTGAAGCATCGGAATCTATAACTGGACTCACAGGAGAGGTTCAAATCATAGAAAGTGAGAGTGTCAGTCCACTTTTACTTAAGGCGACATTGTGCCTTTTGTATTAAATTCCGATGCAATTTCTGTGTTTCATCGTCAATAAGAATGTCCAAGGGATACAGTAAACCTGAAGTGAAGCGTCGGAATCTAAAACTGGACTCACAGGAGAGGTTCAAATCATAGAAAGTGAGAGTGTCAGTCCTCTTGTACTTAAGTCGGCATTGTGCCTTTTGTATAAAATTCGGATGCAATTTCTGTGTTTCATCGTCAATAAGAATCTCCAAGGGATACAGTAAACCTGAAGCGAAGCATCGGAATCTTAAACTGGACTCACAGAAGAGGTTCAAATCATAGAGAATTAGAGTGTCAGTCCTCCTGTAATTAAGTCGGCATTGTGCCTTTTGTATTAAATTCGGATACAATTTCTGTGCTTTCATCGTCAATGAGAAGGTCCAAAGGATACAGTAAACCTGAAGTTAAGCATCGGAATCTAAAACTGGACTCACAGGAGGGGTTCAAATCATAGAAAGTTAGAGTTTCGGTCCTCTTGTACTTAAGTCGGCATTGTGCCTTTATTATTAAATTCGGATGCAATTTCTGTGTTTCATCGTCAATAAGAAGGTCCAAGGGATACAGTAAACCTGAAGTGAAGCATCGGAATCTAAAACTGGACTCAAAGGAGTGGTTCAAATCATGGAAAGTTAGAGTTTCAGTCCTCTAGTACTTAAGTCGGCATTGTGCCTCTTGTATTAAATTCGTATGCAATTTCTGTGTTCCATCGTCAATAAGAAGGTCCAAGGGATACAGTAAACCTGAAGTGAAGCATCGGAAACTGAAACTGGACTCACAGGAGAGGTTCAAATCATAGAAAGTTAGAGTTTCAGTCCTCTTGTACTTAAGTCGGCATTGTCCCTTTTGTATTAAATTCGCATGCAATTTCTGTGTTTCATCGTCAATAAGAAGGTCCAAGGTATACAGTAAACCTCAAGTGAAGCATCGGAAACTAAAACTGGACTCACAGGATAGGTTCAAATCATAGAAAGTTAGAGTGTCAGTCCTCTTGTACTTAAGTCGGCATTGTGCCTTTGGTATTAAATTCGGATGCAAATTCTGTGTTTCATCGTCAATAAGAAGGTCCAAGGGGTACAGTAAACCTGAACTGAAGCATCGGAAACTAAAACTGGACTCACAGGAGAGGTTCAACACATAGAAAGTTACAGTGTCAGTCCTCTAGTACTTAAGTCGGCATTGTGCCTTTTGTATTACATTCGGATGCAATTTTTGTGCTTCATCGTCAATAAGAAGGTCCAAGGTATACCGTAAACCTGAAGTGAGGCATCTATATCCAAAACTGGACTCACAGGAAGGGTTCAAATCATAGAAAATTAGAGTGTCAGTCCTCTTGTATTTAAGTCGGCCTTGTGCCTTTTGTATTTAATTCAGATGGAATTTCTGTGTTTCATCGTCAATAAGAACTTCCAAGAGATACAGTAAACAAGAAGTGAAGCATCGGAAACTAAAACTGCACTCACAGGAGAGGTTCAAATCATAGAAAGCTAGAAGGTCAGTCCTCTTGTACTTAAGTCGGCATTGCGCCTTTTGTATTAAATTCAGATGAAATTTCTGTGTTTCATCGTCAATAAGACGGACAAGGTATACAGTAAATCTGATGTGAAGCATCGGAAACTAAAACTGGACTCACAGGAGAGGTTAAAATCATAGAAAGTTAGAGTTCCAGTCCTCTTGTACTTCAGTCGGCATTGTGCCTTTTGTATTAATTTCGGATGCAATTTCTGTGTTTCATCGTCAATAAGAATGTCCAAGGTATACAGTAAACCTGAAGTGAAGCATTGGAAACTAAAACTGGACTCACAGGAGAGGTTCAAATCATAGAAAGTTAGAGTTTCCGTCCTCTTGTACTTAAGCCGGCATTGTGCCTTTTGTATTAAATTCGGATGCAATTCCTGTGTTTCATCGTCAATAAGAGGGTCCAAGGGATACAGTAAACCTGAAGTGAAGCATCGGAATCTAAAACTGGACTCACAGGAGAGGTTCAAATCATAGAAAGTTTGCGTGTATGTCATCTTGTACTTAAGCCGGCATTGTGCCTTTTGTATTAAATTCGGATGCAATTTCTGTGTTTCATCGTCAATAAGAGGGTCCAAGGGATACAGTAAACCTGAAGTGAAGCATCGGAATCTAAAACTGGACTCACAGGAGAGGTTCAAATCATAGGAAGTTAGAGTATCAGTCCTCTTGAACTGAAGTCGGCATTGTGCCTTTTGTATTAAATTCGGATGCAATTTCTGTGTTTCATCGTCAATGAGAAGGTCCAAGGGATACAGTAAACCTGAAGTTAAGCATCGGAATCTAAAACTGGACTCACAGGAGGTGTTCAAATCATAGAAAGGAGAGTATCAGTCCTCTTGTACTTAAGTCGGCATTCTGCCTTTTGTATAAAATGCGGATGCAATTTCTGTGTTTCATCGACAATAAGAAGGTCCAAGGGATACAGTAAACCTAAAGTGAAGCATCGGAATCTAAAACTGGACTCACAGGAGAGGTTCAAATCATAGAAAGTGAGAGTGTCAGTCCTCTTGTACTTAAGTCGGCATTGTGCTTTTTGTATTAAATTCGGATGCAATTTCTGTGTTCCATCGTCAATAAGAAGGTCCAAGGGATACAGTAAACCTGAAGTGAAGCATCGGAAACTGAAACTGGACTCACAGGAGAGGTTCAAATCATAGAAAGTTAGAGTTTCAGTCCTCTTGTACTTAAGTCGGCATTGTCCCTTTTGTATTAAATTCGCATGCAATTTCTGTGTTTCATCGTCAATAAGAAGGTCCAAGGTATACAGTAAACCTCAAGTGAAGCATCGGAAACTAAAACTGGACTCACAGGATAGGTTCAAATCATAGAAAGTTAGAGTGTCAGTCCTCTTGTACTTAAGTCGGCATTGTGCCTTTGGTATTAAATTCGGATGCAAATTCTGTGTTTCATCGTCAATAAGAAGGTCCAAGGGGTACAGTAAACCTGAACTGAAGCATCGGAAACTAAAACTGGACTCACAGGAGAGGTTCAACACATAGAAAGTTACAGTGTCAGTCCTCTAGTACTTAAGTCGGCATTGTGCCTTTTGTATTACATTCGGATGCAATTTTTGTGCTTCATCGTCAATAAGAAGGTCCAAGGTATACCGTAAACCTGAAGTGAGGCATCTATATCCAAAACTGGACTCACAGGAAGGGTTCAAATCATAGAAAATTAGAGTGTCAGTCCTCTTGTATTTAAGTCGGCCTTGTGCCTTTTGTATTTAATTCAGATGGAATTTCTGTGTTTCATCGTCAATAAGAACTTCCAAGAGATACAGTAAACAAGAAGTGAAGCATCGGAAACTAAAACTGCACTCACAGGAGAGGTTCAAATCATAGAAAGCTAGAAGGTCAGTCCTCTTGTACTTAAGTCGGCATTGCGCCTTTTGTATTAAATTCAGATGAAATTTCTGTGTTTCATCGTCAATAAGACGGACAAGGTATACAGTAAATCTGATGTGAAGCATCGGAAACTAAAACTGGACTCACAGGAGAGGTTAAAATCATAGAAAGTTAGAGTTCCAGTCCTCTTGTACTTCAGTCGGCATTGTGCCTTTTGTATTAATTTCGGATGCAATTTCTGTGTTTCATCGTCAATAAGAATGTCCAAGGTATACAGTAAACCTGAAGTGAAGCATTGGAAACTAAAACTGGACTCACAGGAGAGGTTCAAATCATAGAAAGTTAGAGTTTCCGTCCTCTTGTACTTAAGCCGGCATTGTGCCTTTTGTATTAAATTCGGATGCAATTCCTGTGTTTCATCGTCAATAAGAGGGTCCAAGGGATACAGTAAACCTGAAGTGAAGCATCGGAATCTAAAACTGGACTCACAGGAGAGGTTCAAATCATAGAAAGTTTGCGTGTATGTCATCTTGTACTTAAGCCGGCATTGTGCCTTTTGTATTAAATTCGGATGCAATTTCTGTGTTTCATCGTCAATAAGAGGGTCCAAGGGATACAGTAAACCTGAAGTGAAGCATCGGAATCTAAACCTGGACTCACAGGAGAGGTTCAAATCATAGGAAGTTAGAGTATCAGTCCTCTTGAACTGAAGTCGGCATTGTGCCTTTTGTATTAAATTCGGATGCAATTTCTGTGTTTCATCGTCAATGAGAAGGTCCAAGGGATACAGTAAACCTGAAGTTAAGCATCGGAATCTAAAACTGGACTCACAGGAGGTGTTCAAATCATAGAAAGGAGAGTATCAGTCCTCTTGTACTTAAGTCGGCATTCTGCCTTTTGTATAAAATGCGGATGCAATTTCTGTGTTTCATCGACAATAAGAAGGTCCAAGGGATACAGTAAACCTAAAGTGAAGCATCGGAATCTAAAACTGGACTCACAGGAGAGGTTCAAATCATAGAAAGTGAGAGTGTCAGTCCTCTTGTACTTAAGTCGGCATTGTGCTTTTTGTATTAAATTCGGATGCAATTTCTGTGTTTCATCGTCAATAAGAATGTCCAAGGGATACAGTAAACCTGAAGCGAAGCATCGGAATCTAAAACTGGACTCACAGGAGAGGTTCAAATCATAGAAAGTTAGAGTGTCAGTCCTCCTGTAATTAAGTCGGCATTGTACCTTTTGTATTAAATTCGGATGCAATTTCTGTGTTTCGTCGTCAATGAGAAGGTCCAAGGTATACAGTAAACGTGAAGTTAAGCATCGGAATCTAAAACTGGACTCTGAGGAGGGGTTCAAATCATAGAAAGTTAGAGTATCAGTCCTCTTGTACGTAAGTCGGCATTGTGCCTTTTTTATTAAATTCGGATGCAATTTCTGTGTTTCATCGTCAATAAGAAGGTCCAAGGGATTCAGTAAACCTGAAGTGTAGCATCGGAATCTAAAACTGGACTCAAAGGAGAGGTTCAAATCATAGAAAGTTAGAGTTTCAGTCCACTAGTACTTAAGTCGGCAATGTGCCTCTTGTATTAAATTCGTATGCAATTTCTGTGTTCCATCGTCAATAAGAAGGTCCAAGGGATACCGTAAACCTGAAGTGAAGCTTCGGAAACTAAAACTGGACTCACAGGAGATGTTCAAATCATAGAAATTTCGAGTGTCAGTCCTCTAGTACTTAAGTCGGCATTGTGCCTTTAGTATTAAACTCGTATGCAATTTCTGTGTTCCATCGTCAATAAGAAGGTCCAAGGGATACAGTAAACCTGAAGTGAAGCATCGTAAACTAAAACTGGACTCACAGGAGAGGTTCAAATGATAGAAAGTGAGAGTGTCAGTCCTCTTGTACTTAAGTCGGCATTGTGCCTTTTGTATCAAATTCGGATTCCAACTCTGTGTTTCATCGTCAATAAGAAGGTCCTAGGTATACAGTAAACCTGAAGTGAAGCATCGGAATCTAAAACTGGACTCACAGGAGAGGTTCAAATCATAGAAAGTTAGAGTGTCAGTCCTCTTGTACTTAAGTCTGCATTGTGCCTTCTGAATTTAATTCCGATGCAATTTTTGTGTTTCATCGTCACTAAGAAGGTCAAAGGGATACAGTATACCTGAAGTGAAGCATCGGATTCTAAAACTGGACTCACAGGAGAGGTTCAAATCATAGAAAGTTAGAGTGTCAGTCCTCTTGTACTTAAGTCGGCATTGTGCCTTTTGATTTTTATTCCGATGCAATTTCTGTGTTTTATCGTCAATAAGACGGTGCAAGATATACAATAAACCTGAAGTGAAGCATCGGAATCCAAAACTGGACTCACAGGAGAGGTTCAAATCATTGAAAGTGAGAGTGTCTTTCCTCTTTTACTTAAGTCGGCATTGTGCCTTTTGTATAAAATGCGGATGCAATTTCTGTGTTTCATCGACAATAAGAAGGTCCAAGGGATACAATAAACCTGAAGTGAAGCATCGGAATCTAAAACTGGACTCACAGGAGAGGTTCAAATGATAGAAAGTGAGAGTGTCAGTCCTCTTGTAATTAAGTCGGCATTGTGCCTTTTGTATTAAATTCGGATGCAAACTCTGTGTTTCATCGTCAATTAGATGGTCCAAGGGATACAGTAAACCAGAAGTGAAGCATCGGAATCTATAACTGGACTCACAGGAGAGGTTCAAATCATAGAAAGTGTGAGTGTCAGTCCTCTTTTACTTAAGGCGACATTGTGCCTTTTGTATTAAATTCCGATGCAATTTCTGTGTTTCATCGTCAATAAGAAGGTCCAAGGGATACAGTAAAATTGAAGTGAAGCATCGGAATCTAAAACTGGACTCACAGGAGAGGTTCAAATCATAGAAAGTGAGAGTGTCAGTCCTCTTGTACTTAAGTCGGCATTGTGCTTTTTGTATTAAATTCGGATGCAATTTCTGTGTTTCATCGTCAATAAGAGGGTCCAAGGGATACAGTAAACCTGAAGTGAAGCATCGGAATCTAAAACTGGACTCACAGGAGAGGTTCAAAACATAGAAAGTTTGCGTGTATGTCATCTTGTACTTAAGCCGGCATTGTGCCTTTTGTATTAAATTCGGATGCAATTTCTGTGTTTCATCGTCAATAATAGGGTCCAAGGGATACAGTAAACCTGAAGTGAAGCATCGGAATCTAAAACTGGACTCACAGGAGAGGTTCAAATCATAGGAAGTTAGAGTATCAGTCATCTTGAA
The DNA here is from genome assembly GCF_021461395.2 of Schistocerca americana. Lineage (NCBI taxonomy): Eukaryota > Metazoa > Arthropoda > Insecta > Orthoptera > Acrididae > Schistocerca > Schistocerca americana. The sequence continues at coordinate 60,771,858 of NC_060125.1, read as the reverse complement.
CTGAAGTCGGCATTGTGCCTTTTGTATTAAATTCGGATGCAATTTCTGTGTTTCATCGTCAATGAGAAGGTCCAAGGGATACAGTAAACCAGAAGTTAAGCATCGGAATCTAGAACTGGACTCACAGGAGGTGTTCAAATCATAGAAAGTGAGAGTTTCAGTCCTCTTGTACTTAAGTCGGCATTCTGCCTTTTGTATAAAAAGCGGATGCAATTTCTGTGTTTCATCGACAATAAGAATGTCCAAGGGATACAGTAAACCTGAAGTGAAGCATCGGAATCTAAAACTGGACTCACAGGAGAGGTTCAAATCATAGAAAGTGAGAGTGTCAGTCCTCTTGTACTTAAGTCGGCATTGTGCTTTTTGTATTAAATTCGGATGCAATTTCTGTGTTACATCGTCAATAAGAATGTCGAAGGGATACAGTAAACCTGAAGCGAAGCATCGGAATCTAAAACTGGACTCACAGGAGAGGTTCAAATCATAGAAAGTTAGAGTGTCAGTCCTCCTGTAATAAAAGTCGGCATTGTGCCTTTTGTATTAAATTCGGATGCAATTTCTGTGTTTCGTCGTCAATGAGAAGGTCCAAGGTATATAGTAAACGTGAAGTTAAGCATCGGAATCTAAAACTGGACTCTCAGGAGGGGTTCAAATCATAGAAAGTTAGAGTATCAGTCCTCTTGTACGTAAGTCGGCATTGTGCCTTTTTTATTAAATTCGGATGCAATTTCTGTGTTTCATCGTCAATAAGAAGGTCCAAGGGATTCAGTAAACCTGAAGTGTAGCATCGGAATCTAAAACTGGACTCAAAGGAGAGGTTCAAATCATAGAAAGTTAGAGTTTCAGTCCTCTAGTACTTAAGTCGGCATTGTGCCTCTTGTATTAAATTCGTATGCAATTTCTGTGTTCCATCGTCAATAAGAAGGTCCAAGGGATACCGTAAACCTGAAGTGAAGCATCGGAAACTAAAACTGGACTCACAGGAGAGGTTCAAATCATAGAAATTTCGAGTGTCAGTCCTCTAGTACTTAAGTCGGCATTGTGCCTTTTGTATTAAATTCGTATGCAATTTCTGTGTTCCATCGTCAATAAGAAGGTCCAAGGGATACAGTAAACCTGAAGTGAAGCATCGGAAACTATAACTGGACTCACAGGTGAGGTTCAAATCATAGAAAAATATAGTGTCAGTCCTCTTGTTCTTAAGTCGGCATTGAGCCTTTTCTATTAAATTCGGATGAAATTTCTGTGTTTCATCGTCAATAAGAAGGTCCAAGGTATACAGTAAACCTGAAGTGAAGCATCGGTAACTATAACTGGACTCACAGGAGAGTTTCAAATAATAGAAAGTTAGAGTGTCAGTCCTCTAGTACTTATGTCGGAATTGTGCCTTTTGTATGAAATGCGGATGCAATTTCTGTGTTTCATCGTCCATAAGAAGGTCCAAGGGATACAGTAAACCTGAAGTGAAGCATCGGAAACTAAAACTGGACTCACAGGAGAGGTTCAAAGGATAGAAAGTGAGAGTGTCAGTCCTCTTGTACTTAAGTCGGCATTGTGCCTTTTGTATCAAATTTGGATTCCAACTCTGTGTTTCATCGTCAATGAGAAGGTCCTAGGTATGCAGTAAACCTGAAGTGAAGCATCGGAATCTAAAACTGGACTCACAGGGGAGGTTCAAATCATAGAAAGTTAGAGTGTCAGTCCTCTTGTACTTAAGTCGGCATTGTGCCTTTTGATTTTAATTCCGATGCAATTTCTGTGTTTCATCGTCATTAAGACGGTGCAAGATATACAGTAAACCTGAAGTGAAGCTTTGGAATCTAAAACTGGACTCAAAGGAGTGGTTCAAATCATGGAAAGTTAGAGTTTCAGTCCTCTAGTACTTAAGTCGGCATTGTGCCTCTTGTATTAAATTCGTATGCAATTTCTGTGTTCCATCGTCAATAAGAAGGTCCAAGGGATACAGTAAACCTGAAGTGAAGCATCGGAAACTGAAACTGGACTCACAGGAGAGGTTCAAATCATAGAAAGTTAGAGTTTCAGTCCTCTTGTACTTAAGTCGGCATTGTCCCTTTTGTATTAAATTCGCATGTAATTTCTGTGTTTCATCGTCAATAAGAAGGTCCAAGGTTTACAGTAAACCTCAAGTGAAGCATCGGAAACTAAAACTGGACTCACAGGATAGGTTCAAATCATAGACAGTTAGAGTGTCAGTCCTCTTGTACTTAAGTCGGCATTGTGCCTTTGGTATTAAATTCGGATGCAAATTCTGTGTTTCATCGTCAATAAGAAGGTCCAAGGGGTACAGTAAACCTGAACTGAAGCATCGGAAACTAAAACTGGACTCACAGGAGAGGTTCAACACATAGAAAGTTACAGTGTCAGTCCTCTAGTACTTAAGTCGGCATTGTGCCTTTTGTATTACATCCGGATGCTATTTTTGTGCTTCATCGTCAATAAGAAGGTCCAAGGTATACCGTAAACCTGAAGTGAGGCATCGTAATCCAAAACTGGACTCACAGGAAGGGTTCAAATCATAGAAAATTAGAGTGTCAGTCCTCTTGTATTTAAGTCGGCCTTGTGCCTTTTGTATTTAATTCAGATGGAATTTCTGTGTTTCATCGTCAATAAGAACTTCCAAGAGATACAGTAAACCAGAAGTGAAGCATCGGAAACTAAAACTGCACTCACAGGAGAGGTTCAAATCATAGAAAGCTAGAGTGTCAGTCCTCTTGTACTTAAGTCGGCATTGCGCCTTTTGTATTAAATTCAGATGAAATTTCTGTGTTTCATCGTCAATAAGACGGACAAGGTATACAGTAAATCTGATGTGAAGCATCGGAAACTAAAACTGGACTCACAGGAGAGGTTAAAATCATAGAAAGTTAGAGTTCCAGTCCTCTTGTACTTCAGTCGGCATTGTGCCTTTTGTATTAATTTCGGATGCAATTTCTGTGTTTCATCGTCAATAAGAATGTCCAAGGTATACAGTAAACCTGAAGTGAAGCATTGGAAACTAAAACTAAACTCACAGGAGAGGTTCAAATCATAGAAAGTTAGAGTTTCCGTCCTCTTGTACTTAAGCCGGCATTGTGCCTTTTGTATTAAATTCGGATGCAATTCTTGTGTTTCATCGTCAATAAGAGGGTCCAAGGGATACAGTAAACCTGAAGTGAAGCATCGGAATCTAAAACTGGACTCACAGGAGAGGTTCAAATCATAGAAAGTTTGCGTGTATGTCATCTTGTACTTAAGCCGGCATTGTGCCTTTTGTATTAAATTCGGATGCAATTTCTGTGTTTCATCGTCAATAAGAGGGTCCAAGGGATACAGTAAACCTGAAGTGAAGCATCGGAATCTAAAACTGGACTCACAGGAGAGGTTCAAATCATAGGAAGTTAGAGTATCAGTCCTCTTGAACTGAAGTCGGCATTGTGCCTTTTGTATTAAATTCGGATGCAATTTATGTGTTTCATCGTCAATGAGAAGGTCCAAGGGATACAGTAAACCTGAAGTTAAGCATCGGAATCTAAAACTGGACTCACAGGAGGTGTTCAAATCATAGAAAGTAGAGTATCAGTCCTCTTGTACTTAAGTCGGCATTCTGCCTTTTGTATAAAATGCGGAAGCAATTTCTGTGTTTCATCGACAATAAGAAGGTCCAAGGGATACAGTAAACCTGAAGTGAAGCATCGGAATCTAAAACTGGACTCACAGGAGAGGTTCAAATCATAGAAAGTGAGAGTGTCAGTCCTCTTGTACTTAAGTCGGCATTGTGCTTTTTGTATTAAATTCGTATGCAATTTCTGTGTTCCATCGTCAATAAGAAGGTCCAAGGGATACAGTAAACCTGAAGTGAAGCATCGGAAACTATAACTGGACTCACAGGTGAGGTTCAAATCATAGAAAAATAGAGTGTCAGTCCTCTAGTACTTATGTCGGAATTGTGCCTTTTGTATTAAATGCGGATGCAATTTCTGTGTTTCATCGTCCATAAGAAGGTCCAAGGGATACAGTAAACCTGAAGTGAAGCATCGGAAACTAAAACTGGACTCACAGGAGAGGTTCAAATGATAGAAAGTGAGAGTGTCAGTCCTCTTGTACTTAAGTCGGCATTGTGCCTTTTGTATCAAATTCGGATTCCAACTCTGTGTTTCATCGCGAATAAGAAGGTCCTAGGTATACATTAAACCTGAAGTGAAGCATCGGAATCTAAAACTGGACTCACAGGAGAGGTTCAAATCATAGAAAGTTAGAGTGTCAGTCCTCTTGTACTTAAGTCTGCATTGTGCCTTCTGAATTTAATTCCGATGCAATTTTTGTGTTTCATCGTCACTAAGAAGGTCAAAGGGATACAGTATACCTGAAGTGAAGCGTCGGATTCTAAAACTGGACTCACAGGAGAGGTTCAAATCATAGAAAGTTAGAGTGTCAGTCCTCTTGTACTTAAGTCGGCATTGTGCCTTTTGATTTTAATTCCGATGCAATTTCTGTGTTTCATCGTCAATAAGACGGTGCAAGATATACAATAAACCTGAAGTGAAGCATCGGAATCCAAAACTGGACTCACAGGAGAGGTTCAAATCATTGAAAGTGAGAGTGTCTGTCCTCTTTCACTTAAGTCGGCATTCTGCCTTTTGTATAAAATGCGGATGCAATTTCTGTGTTTCATCGACAATAAGAAGGTCCAAGGGATACAATAAACCTGAAGTGAAGCATCGGAATCTAAAACTGGACTCACAGGAGAGGTTCAAATGATAGAAAGTGAGAGTGTCAGTCCTCTTGTACTTAAGTCGGCATTGTGCCTTTTGTATTAAATTCGGATGCAAACTCTGTGTTTCATCGTCAATTAGAAGGTCCAAGGGATACAGTAAACCAGAAGTGAAGCATCGGAATCTATAACTGGACTCACAGGAGAGGTTCAAATCATAGAAAGTGTGAGTGTCAGTCCTCTTTTACTTAAGGCGACATTGTGCCTTTTGTATTAAATTCCGATGCAATTTCTGTGTTTCATCGTCAATAAGAAGGTCCAAGGGATACAGTAAACCTGAAGTGAAGCATCGGAATCTAAAACTGGACTCACAGGAGAGGTTCAAATCATAGAAAGTGAGAGTGTCAGTCCTCTTGTACTTAAGTCGGCATTGTGCTTTTTGTATTAAATTCGGATGCAATTTCTGTGTTTCATCGTCAATAAGAGGGTCCAAGGGATACAGTAAACCTGAAGTGAAGCATCGGAATCTAAAACTGGACTCACAGGAGAGGTTCAAATCATAGAAAGTTTGCGTGTATGTCATCTTGTACTTAAGCCGGCATTGTGCCTTTTGTATTAAATTCGGATGCAATTTCTGTGTTTCATCGTCAATAATAGGGTCCAAGGGATACAGTAAACCTGAAGTGAAGCATCGGAATCCAAAACTGGACTCACAGGAGAGGTTCAAATCATAGGAAGTTAGAGTATCAGTCCTCTTGAACTGAAGTCGGCATTGTGCCTTTTGTATTAAATTCGGATGCAATTTCTGTGTTTCATCGTCAATGAGAAGGTCCAAGGGATACAGTAAACCTGAAGTTAATCATCGGAAGCTAGAACTGGACTCACAGGAGGTGTTCAAATCATAGAAAGTGAGAGTATCAGTCCTCTTGTACTTAAGTCGGCATTCTGCCTTTTGTATAAAAAGCGGATGCAATTTCTGTGTTTCATCGACAATAAGAATGTCCAAGGGATACAGTAAACCTGAAGTGAAGCATCGGAATCTAAAACTGGACTCACAGGAGAGGTTCAAATCATAGAAAGTGAGAGTGTCAGTCCTCTTGTACTTAAGTCGGCATTGTGCTTTTTGTATTAAATTCGGATGCAATTTCTGTGTTTCATCGTCAATAAGAATGTCCAAGGGATACAGTAAACCTGAAGCGAAGCATCGGAATCTAAATCTGGACTCACAGGAGAGGTTCAAATCATAGAAAGTTAGAGTGTCAGTCCTCCTGTAATAAAAGTCGGCATTGTGCCTTTTGTATTAAATTCGGATGCAATTTCTGTGTTTCGTCGTCAATGAGAAGGTCCAAGGTATACAGTAAACGTGAAGTTAAGCATCGGAATCTAAAACTGGACTCTCAGGAGGGGTTCAAATCATAGAAAGTTAGAGTATCAGTCCTCTTGTACGTAAGTCGGCATTGTGCCTTTTTTATTAAATTCGGATGCAATTTCTGTGTTTCATCGTCAATAAGAAGGTCCAAGGGATTCAGTAAACCTGAAGTGCAGCATCGGAATCTAAAACTGGACTCAAAGGAGAGGTTCCAATCATAGAAAGTTAGAGTTTCAGTCCTCTAGTACTTAAGTCGGCATTGTGCCTCTTGTATTAAATTCGTATGCAATTTCTGTGTTCCATCGTCAATAAGAAGGTCCAAGGGATACCGTAAACCTGAAGTGAAGCATCGGAAACTATAACTGGACTCACAGGTGAGGTTCAAATCATAGAAAAATATAGTGTCAGTCCTCTTGTACTTAAGTCGGCATTGTGCCTTTTGTATTAAATTCGGATGAAATTTCTGTGTTTCATCGTCAATAAGAAGGTCCAAGGTATACAGTAAACCTGAAGTGAAGCATCGGAAACTATAACTGGACTCACAGGAGAGTTTCAAATAATAGAAAGTTAGAGTGTCAGTCCTCTAGTACTTACGTCGGAATTGTGCCTTTTGTATTAAATGCGGATGCAATTTCTGTGTTTCATCGTCCATAAGAAGGTCGAAGGGATACAGTAAACCTGAAGTGAAGCATCGGAAACTAAAACTGGACTCACAGGAGAGGTTCAAATGATAGAAAGTGAGAGTGTCAGTCCTCTTGTACTTAAGTCGGCATTGTGCCTTTTGTATCAAATTCGGATTCCAACTCTGTGTTTCATCGTCAATAAGAAGGTCCTAGGTATACAGTAAACCTGAAGTGAAGCATCGGAATCTAAAACTGGACTCACAGGGGAGGTTCAAATCATAGAAAGTTAGAGTGTCAGTCCTCTTGTACTTAAGTCTGCATTGTGCCTTCTGAATTTAATTCCGATGCAATTTTTGTGTTTCATCGTCACTAAGAAGGTCAAAGGGATACAGTAAACCTGAAGTGAAGCATCGGATTCTAAAACTAGACTCACAGGAGAGGTTCAAATCATAGAAAGTTAGAGTGTCAGTCCTCTTGTACTTAAGTCGGCATTGTGCCTTTTGATTTCAATTCCGATGCAATTTCTGTGTTTCATCGTCATTAAGACGGTGCAAGATATACAGTAAACCTGAAGTGAAGCATCGGAATCTAAAACTGGACTCAAAGGAGTGGTTCAAATCATGGAAAGTTAGAGTTTCAGTCCTCTAGTACTTAAGTCGGCATTGTGCCTCTTGTATTAAATTCGTATGCAATTTCTGTGTTCCATCGTCAATAAGAAGGCCCAAGGGATACAGTAAACCTGAAGTGAAGCATCGGAAACTGAAACTGGACTCACAGGAGAGGTTCAAATCATAGAAAGTTAGAGTTTCAGTCCTCTTGTACTTAAGTCGGCATTGTCCCTTTTGTATTAAATTCGCATGCAATTTCTGTGTTTCATCGTCAATAAGAAGGTCCAAGGTATACAGTAAACCTCAAGTGAAGCATCGGAAACTAAAACTGGACTCACAGGATAGGTTCAAATCATAGAAAGTTAGAGTGTCAGTCCTCTTGTACTTAAGTCGGCATTGTGCCTTTGGTATTAAATTCGGATGCAAATTCTGTGTTTCATCGTCAATAAGAAGGTCCAAGGGGTACAGTAAACCTGAACTGAAGCATCGGAAACTAAAACTGGACTCACAGGAGAGGTTCAACACATAGAAAGTTACAGTGTCAGTCCTCTAGTACTTAAGTCGGCATTGTGCCTTTTGTATTACATTCGGATGCAATTTTTGTGCTTCATCGTCAATAAGAAGGTCCAAGGTATACCGTAAACCTGAAGTGAGGCATCGTAATCCAAAACTGGACTCACAGGAAGGGTTCAAATCATAGAAAATTAGAGTGTCAGTCCTCTTGTATTTAAGTCGGCCTTGTGCCTTTTGTATTTAATTCAGATGGAATTTCTGTGTTTCATCGTCAATAAGAACTTCCAAGAGATACAGTAAACCAGAAGTGAAGCATCGGAAACTAAAACTGCACTCACAGGAGAGGTTCAAATCATAGAAAGCTAGAGTGTCAGTCCTCTTGTACATAAGTCGGCATTGCGCCTTTTGTATTAAATTCAGATGAAATTTCTGTGTTTCATCGTCAATAAGACGGACAAGGTATACAGTAAATCTGATGTGAAGCATCGGAAACTAAAACTGGACTCACAGGAGAGGTTAAAATCATAGAAAGTTAGAGTTCCAGTCCTCTTGTACTTCAGTCGGCATTGTGCCTTTTGTATTAATTTCGGATGCAATTTCTGTGTTTCATCGTCAATAAGAATGTCCAAGGTATACAGTAAACCTGAAGTGAAGCATCGGAATCTAAAACTGGACTCACAGGAGAGGTTCAAATCATAGAAAGTGAGAGTGTCATTCCTCTTGTACTTAAGTCGGCATTGTGCTTTTTGTATTAAATTCGGATGCAATTTCTGTGTTTCATCGTCAATAAGAATGTCCAAGGGATACAGTAAACCTGAAGCGAAGCATCGGAATCTAAAACTGGACTCACAGGAGAGGTTCAAATCATAGAAAGTTAGAGTGTCAGTCCTCCTGTAATTAAGTCGGCATTGTGCCTTTTGTATTAAATTCGGATGCAATTTCTGTGTTTCGTCGTCAATGAGAAGGTCCAAGGTATACAGTAAACGTGAAGTTAAGCATCGGAATCTAAAACTGGACTCTCAGGAGGGGTTCAAATCATAGAAAGTTAGAGTATCAGTCCTCTTGTACGTAAGTCGGCGTTGTGCCTTTTTTATTAAATTCGGATGCAATTCTGTGTTTCATCGTCAATAAGAAGGTCCAAGGGATTCAGTAAACCTGAAGTGTAGCATCGGAATCTAAAACTGGACTCAAAGGAGAGGTTCAAATCATAGAAAGTTAGAGTTTCAGTCCTCTAGTACTTAAGTCGGCATTGTGCCTCTTGTATTAAATTCGTATGCAATTTCTGTGTTCCATCGTCAATAAGAAGGTCCAAGGGATACCGTAAACCTGAAGTGAAGCATCGGAAACTAAAACTGGACTCACAGGAGAGGTTCAAATCATAGAAATTTCGAGTGTCAGTCCTCTAGTACTTAAGTCGGCATTGTGCCTTTTGTATTAAATTCGTATGCAATTTCTGTGTTCCATCGTCAATAAGAAGGTCCAAGGGATACAGTAAACCTGAAGTGAAGCATCGGAAACTATAACTGGACTCACAAGTGAGGTTCAAATCATAGAAAAATGGAGTGTCAGTCCTCTTGTACTTAAGTCGGCATTGTGCCTTTTGTATTAAATTTGGATGAAATTTCTGTGTTTCATCGTCAATAAGAAGGTCCAAGGTATACAGTAAACCTGAAGTGAAGCATCGGAAACTATAACTGGACTCACAGGAGAGTTTCAAATAATAGAAAGTTAGAGTGTCAGTCCTCTAGTACTTATGTCGGAATTGTGCCTTTTCTATTAAATGCGGATGCAATTTCTGTGTTTCATCGTCCATAAGAAGGTCCAAGGGATACAGTAAACCTGAAGTGAAGCATCGGAAACTAAAACTGGACTCACAGGAGAGGTTCAAATGATAGAAAGTGAGAGTGTCAGTCCTATTGTACTTAAGTCGGCATTGTGCCTTTTGTATCAAATTCGGATTCCAACTCTGTGTTTCATCGTCAATAAGAAGGTCCTAGGTATACAGTAAACCTGAAGTGAAGCATCGGAATCTAAAACTGGACTCACAGGAGAGGTTCAAATCAAAGAAAGTTAGAGTGTTAGTCCTCTTGTACTTAAGTCTGCATTGTGCCTATGAATTTAATTCCGATGCAATTTTTGTGTTTCATTGTCAATAAGAAGGTCAAAGGGATACAGTAAACCTGAAGTGAAGCATCGGAATCTAAAACTGGACTCACAGGAGAGGTTCAAATCATAGAAAGTTAGAGTGTCAGTCCTCTTGTACTTAAGTCGGCATTGTGCCTTTTGATTTTAATTCCGATGCAATTTCTGTGTTTCATCGTCAATAAGACGGTGCAAGGTATACAATAAACCTGAAGTGAAGCATCGGAATCCAAAACTGGACTCACAGGAGAGGTTCAAATCATTGAAAGTGAGAGTGTCAGTCCTCTAGTACTTATGTCGGAATTGTGCCTTTTGTATAAAATGCGGATGCAATTTCTGTGTTTCATCGACAATAAGAAGGTCCAAGGGATACAATAAAACTGAAGTGAAGCATCGGAATCTAAAACTGGACTCACAGGAGAGGTTCAAATGATAGAAAGTGAGAGTGTCAGTCCTCTTGTACTTAAGTCGGCATTGTGCCTTTTGTATTAAATTCGGATGCAAACTCTGTGTTTCATCGTCAATTAGAAGGTCCAAGGGATACAGTAAACCAGAAGTGAAGCATCGGAATCTATAACTGGACTCACAGGAGAGGTTCAAATCATAGAAAGAGAGAGTGTCAGTCCTCTTTTACTTAAGGCGACATTGTTCCTTTTGTATTAAATTCCGATGCAATTTCTGTGTTTCATCGTCAATAAGAAGGTCCAAGGGATACAGTAAACCTGAAGTGAAGCATCAGAATCTAAAACTGGACTCACAGGAGACTTTCAAATCATAGAAAGTGAGAGTGTCAGTCCTCTTGTACTTAAATCGGCATTGTGCCTTTTTTATTAAATTCGGATGCAATTTCTGTGTTTCATCGTCAATAAGAGTGTCCAAGGGATACAGTAAACCTGAAGCGAAGCATCGGAATCTAAAACTGGACTCACAGGAGTGGTTCAAATCATAGAAAGTTAGAGTGTCAGTCCTCCTGTAATTAAGTCGGCATTGTGCCTTTTGTATTAAATTCGGATGCAATATCTGTGTTTCGTCGTCAATGAGAAGGTCCAAGGGATACAGTAAACCTGAAGTTAAGCATCGGAATCTAAAACTGGAATCTCAGGAGGGGTTCAAATCATAGAAAGTTAGAGTATCAGTCCTCTTGTACTAAAGTCGGCATTGTGCCTTTTTTATTAAATTCGGATGCAATTTCTGTGTTTCATCGTCAATAAGAAGGTCCAAGGGATACAGTAAACCTGAAGTGAAGCATCGGAATCTAAAACTGGACTCAAAGGGAGGTTCAAATCATAGACAGTTAGAGTTTAAGTCCTCTAGTACTTAAGTCGGCATTGTGCCTCTTGTATTAAATTCGTATGCAATTTCTGTGTTCCATCGTCAATAAGAAGGTCCAAGGGATACCGTAAACCTGAAGTGAAGCATCGGAAACTAAAACTGGACTCACAGGAGAGGTTCAAATCATAGAAATTTCGAGTGTCAGTCCTCTAGTACTTAAGTCGGCATTGTGCCTTCTGTATTAAATTCGTATGCAATGTCTGTGTTTCATCGTCAATAAGAAGGTCCAAGGGATACAGTAAACCTGAAGTGAAGCATCGGAAACTATAACTGGACTCACAGGTGAGGTTCAAATCATAGAAAAATATAGTGTCAGTCCTCTTGTACTTAAGTCGGCATTGTGCCTTTTGTATTAAATTCGGATGAAATTTCTGTGTTTCATCGTCAATAAGAGGGTCCAAGGTATACAGTAAACCTGAGGTGAAGCATCGGAAACTATAACTGGACTCACAGGAGAGTTTCAAATCATAGAAAGTTAGAGTGTCAGTCCTCTAGTACTTATGTCGGATTTGTGCCTTTTGTATTAAATGCGGATGCAATGTCTGTGTTTCATCGTCCATAAGAAGGTCCAAGGGATACAGTAAACCTGAAGTGAAGCATCGGAAACTGAAACTGGACTCACAGGAGAGGTTCAAATGATAGAAAGTGAGAGTGTCAGTCCTCTTGTACTTAAGTCGGCAATGTGCCTTTTGTATTAAATTCGGATTCCAACTCTGTGTTTCATCGTCAATAAGAAGGTCCTAGGTATACTGTAAACCTGAAGTGAAGCATCGGAGTCTAAAACTGGACTCACAGGAGAGGTTCAAATCATAGAAAGTTAGAGTGTCAGTCCTCTTGGACTTAAGTCTGCATTGTGCCTTCTGAATTTAATTCCGATGCAATTTTTGTGTTTCATCGTCACTAAGAAGGTCAAAGAGATACAGTAAACCTGAAGTGAAGCATCGGATTCTAAAACTGGACTCACAGGAGAGGTTCAAATCATAGAAAGTTAGAGTGTCAGTCCTCTTGTATTTAAGTCGGCATTGTGCCTTTTGATTTTAATTCCGATGCAATTTCTGTGTTTCATCGTCAATATGACGGTGCAAGGTATACAATAAACCTGAAGTGAAGCATCGGAATCCAAAACTGGACTCACAGGAGAGGTTCAAATCAATGAAAGTGAGAGTGTCAGTCCTCTTTTACTTAAGTCGGCATTCTGCCTTTTGTATAAAATGCGGATGCAATTTCTGTGTTTCATCGACAATAAGAAGGTCGAAGGGATACAATAAACCTGAAGTGAAGCATCGGATTCTAAAACTGGACTCACAGGAGAGGTTTAAATGATAGAAAGTGAGAGTGTCAGTCCTATTTTACTTCATTCGGCATTGTACCTTTTGAATTAAATTCGGAATGCAATATCTGTGTTTCATCGTCAATAAGAAGGTCCTAGGTATACAGTAAACCTGAAGTGAAGCATCGGAATCTAAAACTGGACTCACAGGAGAGGTTCAAATCATAGAAAGTTAGAGTGTCAGTCCTCTTGTACATAAGTCTGCATTGTGCCTTCTGAATTTAATTCCGATGCAATTTTTGTGTTTCATTGTCAATAAGAAGGTCAAAGGGATACAGTAAACCTGAAGTGAAGCATCGGAATCTAAAACTGGACTCACAGGAGAGGTTCAAATCATAGAAAGTTAGAGTGTCATTCCTCTTGTACTTAAGTCGGCATTGTGCCTTTTGATTTTAATTCCGATGCAATTTCTGTGTTTCATCGTCAATAAGACGGTGCAAGGTATACAATAAACCTGAAGTGAAGCATCGGAATCCAAAACTGGACTCACAGGAGAGGTTCAAATCATTGAAAGTGAGAGTGTCAGTCCTCTTTTACTTAAGTCGCCATTCTGCCTTTTGTATAAAATACGGATGCAATTTCTGTGTTTCATCGACAATAAGAAGGTCCAAGGGATACAACAAACCTGAAGTGTGGCATCGGAATCTTAAACTGGACTCACAGGAGAGGTTCAAATGATAGAAAGTGAGAGTGTCAGTCCTCTTGTACTTAAGTCGGCATTGTGCCTTTTGTATTAAATTCGGATGCAAACTCTGTGTTTCATCGTCAATTAGAAGGTCCAAGGGATACAGTAAACCTGAAGTTAAGCATCGGAATCTGAAACTGGACTCACAGGAGGGGTTCAAATCATAGAAAGTTAGAGTAACAGTCCTCTTGTACTTAAGTCGGCATTGTGCCTTTTTTATTAATTTCGGATGCAATTTCTGTGTTTCATCGTGAATAAGGAGGTCCAAGGGATACAGTAAACCTGAAGTTAAGCATCGGAATCGAAAACTGGACTCACAGGAGTGGTTGAAATCATAGAAAATTAGAGTATCAGTCCTCTTGTACTTAAGTCGGCATTGTGCCTTTTTTATTAAATTCGGATGCAATTTCTGTGTTTCATCGTCAATAAGAAGGTCCAAGGGATACAGTAAACCTGAAGTGAAGCATCGGTTACTAAAACTGGACTTACAGGAGATGTTCAAATCATAGAAAGTTAGAGTATCAGTCCTCTAGTACTTAAGTCGGCATTGTGCCTTTTGTATTAAATTCGGATGCAATTTCTGTGTTTCATCGTCAATAAGAAGGTCCATGGGATACAGTAAACCTGAAGTGAAACATCGGAAACTAAAACTGGACTCACAGCAGAGGTTCAAATCATAGAAAGTTACAGTTTCAGTCCTCATGTACTTAAGTCGGCATTGTGCCATTTGTATTAAATTCGGATGCAATTTCTGTGTTTCATCGTCAATAAGAAGGTCCAAGGGATACAGTAAACCTGAAGTGAAGCATCGGAAACTAAAACTGGACTCACAGCAGAGGTTCAAATCATAGAAAGTTAGAGTATCAGTCCTCTTGTCCTTAAGTCGGCATTGTGCCTTTTGTATTAAATTCGGATGCAATTTCTGTGCTTCATCGTCAATAAGAAGGTCCAAGGGATACAGTAAACCTGACGTTAAGCATCGGAATCTAAAATTAGACTCACAGGAGGGGTTCAAATCTTAGAAAGTTAGAGTATCAGTCCTCTTGTACTTAAGTCGGCATTGTGCCTTTTTTATTAAATTCGGATGCAATTTCTGTGTTTCATCGTCAATAAGAAGGTCCAAGGGATACAATAAACCTGATGTGTGGCATCGGAAACTAAAACTGGACTCACAGGAGGGGTTCAAATCATAGAAAGTTAGAGTATCAGTCCTCTTGTACTTAAGTCGGCAATGTGCCTTTTTTATTAAATTCCGATGCAATTTCTGTGTTTCATCATCTATGAGAAGGTCCAAGGGATACAGTAAACCTGAAGTGAACCATCGGAATCTAAAACTAGACTCACAGGAGAGGTTCAAAACATAGAAAGAAAGAGTGTCAGTCCTCTTGTACTTAAGTCGGCATTGTGCCTTTTGAATTAAATGCGGTTGCAATTTCTGTGTTTCATCGTCAATAAGAAGGTCCAAGGGATACAGTAAACGTGAAGTGAAGCATCGGAATCTAAAACTGGACTCAAAAGAGAGGTTCAAATCATAGAAAGTTAGAGATTCAGTCCTCTAGTACTTAAGTCGGCATTGTGCCTCTTGTATTATATTCGTATGCAATTTCTGTGTTCCATCGTCAATAAGAAGGTCCAAGGGATACCGTAAACCTGAAGTGAAGCATCGGAAACTAAAACTGGACTCACAGGAGAGGTTCAAATCATAGAAACTTCGAGTGTCAGTCCTCTAGTGCTTAAGTCGGCATTGTGCCTTTTGTATTAAATTCAGATGCAATTTCTGTGTTTCATCGTCAATAAGAAGGTCCAAGGTATACAGTAAACCTGAAGTGAAGCATCGGAAACTATAACTGGACTCACAGGAGAGGTTCAAATCATAGAAAGTTAGAGTGTCGGTCCTCTTGTACTTAAGTCGGCATTGTGGTTTTTGTATTAAATTCGGATGAAATTTCTGTGTTTCATCGTCAATAAGAAGGTCCAAGGTATACAGTACACCAGAAGTGAAGCATCGGAATTTAAAACTGGTCTCACGGGAGGGGTTCAGATCGTAGAAAGTTAGAGTAACAGTCCTCTTGTACTTAAGTCAGCATTGTGCCTTTTGTATCAAATTCGTATGCAATTTCTGTGTTCCATCGTCAATAAGAAGGTCCAAGGGATACCGTAAACCTGAAGTGAAGCATCGGAATCTAAGACTAGACTCACAGGAGAGGTTCAAATCATAGAAATATAACGTGTCTGTCCTCTTGTACTTAAGTCGGCACTGTGCCTTTTGCATTAATTTCGGATGCAATTTCTGTGTTTCATCGACAATAAGAAGGTCCAAGGGATACAGTAAACCTGAAGCGAAGCATCGGAAACTAAACTTGGACTCACAGGAGAGTTTTAAATCATAGAAAGTTAGAGTGTCAGTCCTCTTGTACTTAAGTCGGCATTGTGCATTTGTATTAAATTCGGATGAAATTTCTGTGTTTCATCGTCAATAAGAAGGTCCATGGTATACAATACACCTGAAGTGAAGCATCGGAAACTAAAACTGGAGTCACAGGAGAGGTTCAAATCATAGAAAGTTAGAGTGTCAGTCCTCTTGTACTTAAGTCGAGATTGTGCCTTTTGTATTATATCCGGATGCAATTTCTGTGCTTCATCGTCAATACGAAGGATCAAGGGATACAGTAAACCTGAAGTGAAACAACGGAAACTAAAACTGGACACACAGGAGAGGTTCAAATCATAGAAAGTTAGAGTTTCAGTCCTCTTGTACTTAAGCCGGCATTGTGCCTTTTGTATTACATTCGGATACAATTTCTGTGTTTCATCGTCAATAAGAGGGTCCAAGGGATACAGAAAACCTGAAGTGAAGCATCGGAATCTAAAACTGGACTTGCAGGAGAAGTTCAAATCACAGAAAGTTTGCGTGTATGTCATCTTGTACTTAAGTCGGCATTGTGCCTTTTGTATTTAATTCGGATGCAATTTCTGTGTTCCATCGTCAATAAGAGGGCCCAAGGGATACAGTAAACCTGAAGTGAAGCATCGGAATCTAAATTTGGACTCACAGGAGAGGTTCAAATCATAGGAAGTTAGAGTATCAGTCCTCTTGTACTGAAGTCGGCATTGTGCCTATTGTATTTAATTTGGATGCAATTTCTGTGCTTCATCGTCAATGAGAAGGTCCAAGGGATACAGTAAACCTGAAGTTAAGCATCGGAATCTAAAACTGGACTCACAGGAGGGGTTCAAATCATAGAAAGTTAGAGTATCAGTCCTCTTGTACTTAAGTCGGCATTGTGCCTTTTTATTAAGTTCGGATGCAATTTCTGTGTTTCATCGTCAATAAGAAGGTCCAAGGGATACAGTAAACCTGAAGTTAAGCATCGGAATCGAAAACTGGACTCACAGGAGTGGTTGAAATCATAGAAAATTAGAGTATCAGTCCTCTTGTGCTTAAGTCGGCATTGTGCCTTTTTTATTAAATTCGGATGCAATTTCTGTGTTTCATCGTCAATAAGAAGGTCCAAGGGATACAGTAAACCTGATGTGAAGCATCGGAAACTAAAACTGGACTCACAGCAGAGGTTCAAATCATAGAAAGTTAGAGTTTCAGTCCTCTTGTACTTAAGTCGGCATTGTGCTTTTTGTATTAAATTCGGATGCAAATTTCTGTGTTTCATCGTCAATAAGAAGGTCCAAGGGATACAGTAAACCTGAAGTGAAGCATCGGAAACTAAAACTGGACTCACAGCAGAGGTTCAAATCATAGAAAGTTAGAGTTTCAGTCCCATTGTACTTATGTCGGCATTGTGCCTTTTGTATTAAAATCAGATGCAATATCTGTGTTTCATTGTCAATAAGGGGGTCCAAGGGATACAGTAAACACGAAGTAAAGCATCGGAATCTAAAACTGGACTCACAGGAGAGGTTCAAATCATAGAAAGTTAGAGTATCAGTCCTCTTGTACTTAAGTCGGCATTGTGCCTTTTGCATTAAATTCGGACGCAATTTCTGTGTTTCATCGTCAATAAGAAGGTCCAAGGGATTCAGTAAACCTGAAGTTAAGCATCGGAATCTAAAACTGGACTCACAGGAGGGGATGAAATCATAGAAAGTTAGAGTATCAGTCCTCTTGTACTGAAGTCGGCATTGTGCCTTTTTTATTAAATTCGGATGCAATTTATGTGTTTCATCGTCAATAAGAAGGTCCAAGGGATACAGTAAACCTGATGTGTGGCATCGGAAACTAAAACTGGACTCACAGGAGGGGTTCAAATCATAGAAAGTTAGAGTATCAGTCCTCTTGTACTTAAGTCGGCATTGTGCATTTTTTATTAAATTCGGATGCAATTTCTGTGTTTCATCGTCAATAAGAAGGTCCAAGGGATACAGTTAACCTGAAGTTAAGCATCGGAATCCAAAACTGGACTCACAGGAGGGGTTCAAATCATAGAAAGTTAGAGTATCAGTCCTCATGTACTTAAGTCGGCAGTGTGCCTATTTTATTAAATTCGGATGCAATTTCTGTGTTTCATCGTCAATAAGAGGGTCCAAGGGATACAGTAACCCTGAAGTGAAGCATCAGAATCTAAAACTGGACTCACTGGAGAGGTTCAAGTAATAGAAAGGTAGAGTATCAGTCGCCTTGTACTTAAGTCGGCATTGTGCCTTTTGTATAAAACTCGCATGCAATTACTGTGTTTCATCGTCAATTAGAAGGTCCAAGGGATACAGTAAACCTGAAGTGATGCATCGGAAACTTAAACTGGACTCACAGCAGAAGTTCAAATCATAGAAAGTTAGAGTATCAGTCCTCTTGTACTTAAGTCGGCATTGTGCCTTTTTTTATTTAATTCGGATGCAATTTCTGTGTTTCATCGTCAATAAGAAGGTTCAAGGGATACAGTAAACATGAAGTGAAGCATCGGAAACTAAAACTGGACTCACAGGAGTGGTTGAAATCATAGAAAATTAGAGTATCAGTCCTCTTGCACTTAAGTCGGCATTGTGCCTTTTTTATTAAATTCGGATGCAATTTCTGTGTTTCATCGTCAATAAGAAGGTCCAAGGGATACAGTAAACCTGAAGTGAAGCATCGGTTACTAAAACTGGACTTACAGGAGATGTTCAAATCATAGAAAGTTAGAGTATCAGTCCTCTAGTACTTAAGTCGGCATTGTGCCTTTTGTATTAAATTCGGATGCAATTTCTGTGTTTCATCGTCAATAAGAAGGTCCATGGGATACAGTAAACCTGAAGTGAAACATCGGAAACTAAAACTGGACTCACAGCAGAGGTTCAAATCATAGAAAGTTAGAGTTTCAGTCCTCTTGTACTTAAGTCGGCATTGTGCCATTTGTATTAAATTCGGATGCAATTTCTGTGTTTCATCGTCAATAAGAAGGTCCAAGGGATACAGTAAACCTGAAGTGAAGCATCGGAAACTAAAACTGGACTCACAGCAGAGGTTCAAATCATAGAAAGTTAGAGTATCAGTCCTCTTGTCCTTAAGTCGGCATTGTGCCCTTTGTATTAAATTCGGATGCAATTTCTGTGCTTCATCGTCAATAAGAAGGTCCAAGGGATTCAGTAAACCTGACGTTAAGCATCGGAATCTAAAATTAGACTCACAGGAGGGGTTCAAATCTTAGAAAGTTAGAGTATCAGTCCTCTTGTACTTAAGTCGGCATTGTGCCTTTTTAATTAAATTCGGATGCAATTTCTGTGTTTCATCGTCAATAAGAAGGTCCAAGGGATACAATAAACCTGATGTGTGGCATCGGAAACTAAAACTGGACTCACAGGAGGGGTTCAAATCATAGAAAGTTAGAGATTCAGTCCTCTAGTACTTAAGTCGGCATTGTGCCTCTTGTATTATATTCGTATGCAATTTCTGTGTTCCATCGTCAATAAGAAGGTCCAAGGGATACCGTAAACCTGAAGTGAAGCATCGGAAACTAAAACTGGACTCACAGGAGAGGTTCAAATCATAGAAACTTCGAGTGTCAGTCCTCTAGTGCTTAAGTCGGCATTGTGCCTTTTGTATTAAATTCGGATGCAATTTCTGTGTTTCATCGTTAATAAGAAGGTCCAAGGTATACAGTAAACCTGAAGTGAAGCATCGGAAACTATAACTGGACTCACAGGAGAGGTTCAAATCATAGAAAGTTAGAGTGTCGGTCCTCTTGTACTTAAGTCGGCATTGTGGTTTTTGTATTAAATTCGGATGAAATTTCTGTGTTTCATCGTCAATAAGAAGGTCCAAGGTATACAGTACACCAGAAGTGAAGCATCGGAATTTAAAACTGGTCTCACGGGAGGGGTTCAGATCTTAGAAAGTTAGAGTAACAGTCCTCTTGTACTTAAGTCAGCATTGTGCCTTTTGTATCAAATTCGTATGCAATTTCTGTGTTCCATCGTCAATAAGAAGGTCCAAGGGATACCGTAAACCTGAAGTGAAGCATCGGAATCAAAGACTAGACTCACAGGAGAGGTTCAAATCATAGAAATATAACGTGTCTGTCCTCTTGTACTTAAGTCGGCACTGTGCCTTTTGCATTAATTTCGGATGCAATTTCTGTGTTTCATCGACAATAAGAGGGTCCAAGGGATACAGTAAACCTGAAGCGAAGCATCGGAAACTAAACCTGGACTCACAGGAGAGTTTTAAATTATAGAAAGTTAGAGTGTCAGTCCTCTTGTACTTAAGTCGGCATTGTGCATTTGTATTAAATTCGGATGAAATTTCTGTGTTTCATCGTCAATAAGAAGGTCCATGGTATACAATACACCTGAAGTGAAGCATCGGAAACTAAAACTGTAGTCACAGGAGAGGTTCAAATCATAGAAAGTTAGAGTGTCAGTCCTCTTGTACTTAAGTCGGCATTGTGCCTTTTGTATTATATTCGGATGCAATTTCTGTGCTTCATCGTCAATACGAAGGATCAAGGGATACAGTAAACCTGAAGTGAAACAACGGAAACTAAAACTGGACTCACAGGAGAGGTTCAAATCATAGAAAGTTAGAGTTTCAGTCCTCTTGTACTTAAGCCGGCATTGATCCTTTTGTATTACATTCGGATACAATTTCTGTGTTTCATCGTCAATAAGAGGGTCCAAGGGATACAGAAAACCTGAAGTGAAGCATCGGAATCTAAAACTGGACTTGCAGGAGAAGTTCAAATCACAGAAAGTTTGCGTGTATGTCATCTTGTACTTAAGTCGGCATTGTGCCTTTTGTATTTAATTCGGATGCAATTTCTGTGTTCCATCGTCAATAAGAGGGCCCAAGGGATACAGTAAACCTGAAGTGAAGCATCGGAATCTAAATTTGGACTCACAGGAGAGGTTCAAATCATAGGAAGTTAGAGTATCAGTCCACTTGTACTGAAGTCGGCATTGTGCATTTTGTATTTAATTTGGATGCAATTTCTGTGTTTCATCGTCAATGAGAAGGTCCAAGGGATACAGTAAACCTGAAGTTAAGCATCGGAATCTAAAACTGGACTCACAGGAGGGGTTCAAATCATAGAAAGTTACAGTATCAGTCCTCTTGTACTTAAGTCGGCATTGTGCCTTTTTATTAAGTTCGGATGCAATTTCTGTGTTTCATCGTCAATAAGAAGGTCCAAGGGATACAGTAAACCCGAAGTTAAGCATCGGAATCGAAAACTGGACTCACAGGAGTGGTTGAAATCATAGAAAATTAGAGTATCAGTCCTCTTGTGCTTAAGTCGGCATTGTGCCTTTTTTATTAAATTCGGATACAATTTCTGTGTTTCATCGTCAATAAGAAGGTCCAAGGGATACAGTAAACCTGATGTGAAGCATCGGAAACTAAAACTGGACTCACAGCAGAGGTTCAAATCATAGAAAGTTAGAGTTTCAGTCCTCTTGTACTTAAGTCGGCATTGTGCCTTTTGTATTACATTCGGATGCAAATTTCTGTGTTTCATCGTCAATAAGAAGGTCCAAGGGATACAGTAAACCTGAAGTGAAGCATCGGAAACTAAAACTGGACTCACAGCAGAGGTTCAAATCATAGAAAGTTAGAGTTTCAGTCCCATTGTACTTATGTCGGCATTGTGCCTTTTGTATTAAATTCGGATGCAATATCTGTGTTTCATCGTCAAGAAGGGGGTCCAAGGGATACAGTAAACACGAAGTAAAGCATCGGAATCTAAAACTGGACTCACAGGAGAGGTTCAAATCATAGAAAGTTAGAGTATCAGTCCTCTTGTACTTAAGTCGGCATTGTGCCTTTTGCATTAAATTCGGACGCAATTTCTGTGTTTCATCGTCAATAAGAAGGTCCAAGGGATTCAGTAAACCTGAAGTTAAGCATCGGAATCTAAAACTGGACTCACAGGAGGGGATGAAATCATAGAAAGTTAGAGTATCAGTCCTCTTGTACTTAAGTCGGCATTGTGCCTTTTTTAATTAATTCGGATGCAATTTATGTGTTTCATCGTCAATAAGAAGGTCCAAGGGATACAGTAAACCTGATGTGTGGCATCGGAAACTAAAACTGGACTCACAGGAGGGGTTCAAATCATAGAAAGTTAGAGTATCAGTCCTCTTGTACTTAAGTCGGCATTGTGCATTTTTTATTACATTCGGATGCAATTTCTGTGTTTCATCGTCAATAAGAAGGTCCAAGGGATACAGTAAACCTGAAGTTAAGCATCGTAATCTAAAACTGGACTCACAGGAGGGGTTCAAATCACAGAAAGTTAGAGTATCAGTCCTCTTGTACTTAGGTCGGCATTGTGCCTTTTGTATTAAATACGGATGCAATTTCTGTGTTTCATCGTCAATAAGAAGGTCCAAGGGATACAGTTAACCTGAAGTTAAGCATCGGAATCCAAAACTGGACTCACAGGAGGGGTTCAAATCATAGAAAGTTAGAGTATCAGTCCTCATGTACTTAAGTCGGCAGTGTGCCTATTTTATTAAATTCGGATGCAATTTCTGTGTTTCATCGTCAATAAGAGGGTCCAAGGGATACAGTAACCCTGAAGTGAAGCATCAGAATCTAAAACTGGACTCACAGGAGAGGTTCAAGTCATAGAAAGTTAGAGTATCAGTCGCCTTGTACTTAAGTCGGCATTGTGCCTTTTGTATAAAACTCGCATGCAATTACTGTGTTTCATCGTCAATTAGAAGGTCCAAGGGATACAGTAAACCTGAAGTGATGCATCGGAAACTTAAACTGGACTCACAGCAGAACTTCAAATCATAGAAAGTTAGAGTATCAGTCCTCTTGTACTTAAGTCGGCATTGTGCCTTTTTTTATTTAATTCGGTTGCAATTTCTGTGTTTCATCGTCAATAAGAAGGTTCAAGGGATACAGTAAACATGAAGTGAAGCATCGGAAACTAAAACTGGACTCACAGGAGTGGTTGAAATCATAGAAAATTAGAGTATCAGTCCTCATGCACTTAAGTCGGCATTGTGCCATTTTTATTAAACTCGGATGCAATTTCTGTGTTTCATCGTCAATAAAAAGGTCCAAGGGATACAGTAAACCTGAAGTGAAGCATCGGTTAGTAAAACTGGACTTACAGGAGAGGTTAAAATCATAGAAAGTAAGAGTATCAGTCCTCTAGTACTTAAGTCGGATTTGTGCCTTTTGTATTAAATTCGGATGCAATTTCTGTGTTTCATCGTCAATAAGAAGGTCGATGGGATACAGTAAACCTGAAGTGAAACATCGGAAACTAAATCTGGACTCACAGCAGAGGTTCAAATCATAGAAAGTTAGAGTTTCAGTCCTCTTGTACTTAAGTCGGCATTGTGCCATTTGTATTAAATTCGGATGCAATTTCTGTGTTTCATCGTCAATAAGATGGTCCAAGGGATACAGTAAACCAGAAGTTAAGCATCGGAATCTAAAACTGGACTCACAGCAGAGGTTCAAATCACAGAAAGTTAGAGTTTCAGTCCTCTTGTACTTAAGTCGGCATTGTGCCTTTTGTATTAAATTCGGATGCAAATTTCTGTGTTTCATCGTCAATAAGAAGGTCCAAGGGATACAGTAAACCTGAAGTGAAGCATCGGAAACTAAAACTGGACTCACAGCAGAGGTTCAAATCATAGAAAGTTAGAGTTTCAGTCCCATTGTACTTAAGTCGGCTTTGTGCCTTTTTTATTAATTTCGGATGCAATTTCTGTGTTTCATCGTCAATAAGAAGGTCCGAGGGATACAGTAAACCTGAAGTGAAGCATCGGTTACTAAAACAGGACTTACAGGTGAGGTTCAAATCATAGAAAGTTAGAGTATCAGTCCTCTATTACTTAAGTCGGCATTGAGCCTTTTGTATTAAATTCGGACGCTATTTCTGTGTTTCATCGTCAATAAGAAGGTCCAAGGGATTCAGTAAACCTGAAGTTAAGCATCGGAATCTAAAACTGGACTCACAGGAGGGGTTCAAATCATAGAAAGTTAATCAGTCCTCTTGTACTTAAGTCGGCATTGTGCCTTTTTTATTAAATTCGGATGCAATTTCTGTGTTTCATCGTCAATAAGAAGGTCCAAGGGATACAGTAAACCTGAAGTTAAGCATCGTAATCTAAAACTGGACCCACAGGAAGGGTTCAAATCATAGAAAGTTAGAGTATCAGTCCTCTTGTACTTAAGTCGGCATTGTGCCTTTTGTATTAAATTCCGATGCAATTTCTGTGTTTCATCGTCAATAAGAAGGTCCAAGGGATACAGTAAACCTGAGGTGAAGCATCGGAAACTAAAACTGGACTCACAGCAGAGGTTCAAATCATAGAAAGTAAGAGTTTCAGTCCCATTGTACTTAAGTCGGCATTGTGCCTTTTGTATTAAATTCGGATGCAATTTCTGTGTTTCATCGTCAATAAGGGGGTCCAAGGGATACAGTAAACCCGAAGTGAAGCATCGGAATCTAAAACTGCACTCACAGGAGAGGTTCAAATCATAGAAAGTTAGAGTATCAGTCCTCTTGTACTTAAGTCGGCATTGTGCCATTTGTATTAAATTCGTACGCAATTTCTGTGTTTCATCGTCAATAAGAAGGTCCAAGGGATTCAGTAAACCTGAAGTTAAGCATCGGAATCTAAAACTGGACTCACAGGAGGGGTTCAAATCATAGAAAGTTAGAGTATCAGTCCTCTTGTACTTAAGTCGGCATTGTGCCTTTTTTATTAAATTCGGATCCAATTTCTGTGTTTCATCGTCAATAAGAAGGTCCAAGGGATACAGTAAACCTGAAGTGAAGCATCAGAATCTAAAACTGGACTCACAGGAGTGGTTCAAATCATAGAAAGTTAGAGTATCAGTCGCCTTTTACTTAAGTCGGCATTGTGCCTTTTGTATTAAATTCGGATGCAATTACTGTGTTTCATCGTCAATTAGAAGGTCCAAGGGATACAGTAAATCTGAAGTGATGCATCGGAAACTAAAACTGGACCCACAGCAGAGGTTCAAATCATAGAAAGTTAGAGTATCAGTCCTCTTGTACTTATGTCGGCATTGTGCCTTTTTTATTTAATTCGGATGCAATTTCTGTGTTTCATCGTCAACAAGAAGGTCCAAGGGATACAGTTAACCTGAAGTGAAGCATCAGAAACTAAAAGTGGACTCACAGCAGAGGTTCAAATCATTGAAAGTTAGAGTTTCAGTCCTCTTGTACTTAAGTCGGCATTGTGCCTTTTGTATTAAATTCGGATGCAATTTCTGTGTTTCATCGTCAATAAGAAGGTCCAAGGGATACAGTAAACCTGAAGTGAAGCATCGGAAACAAAAACTGGACTCACAGCAGAGGTTCAAATCATAGAAAATTAGAGTATCAGTCCTCTAGTACTTTAATCGGCTTTGTGACTTTTGTATTAAATTCGGATGCAATTTCTGTGTTTCATCGTCAATAAGAAGGTTCAAGGGATACAGTAAACATGAAGTGAAGCATCGGAAACTAAAACTGGACTCACAGCAGTGGTTCAAATCATAGAAAGTTAGAGTCTCAGTCCTCTAGTACTTAAGTCGGCATTGTGCCTTTTGTATTAAATTCGGATGCAATTTCTGTGTTTCATCGTCAATAAGAAAGTTCAAGGGATACAGTAAACCTGAAGTGAAGCATCGGAAACTAAGACTGGACTCACAGCAGAGGTTCAAATCATAGAAAGTTAAAGTTTCAGTCCTCTTGTACTTAAGTCGTCATTGTGCCTTTTTTATTATATTTGGATGCAATTTCTGTGTTTCATCGTCAATAAGAAGGTCCAAGGGATACAGTAAACCTGAAGTGAAGGATCGGAAACAAAAACTGGACTTACAGCAGAGGTTCAAATCATAGAAAGTTAGAGTTTCAGTCCTCTTGTACGTAAGTCGGCATTGTGCCTTTTGTATTAAATTCGGATGCGATTTCTGTGTTTCATCGTCTATAAGAGGGTCCAAGGGATACAGTAAACCTGAAGTGAAGCATCGGAATCTAAAACTGGACTCACAGGAGTGGTTCAAATGGTAGAAAGTTTGCGTGTCTGTCATCTTGTACTTAAGTCGGCATTGTGCCTTTTGTATTAAATTCGGATGCAATTTCTGTGTTTCATCGTCAATAACAGGGTCCAAGGGATACAGTAAACCTGAAGTGAAGCATCGGAATCTAAAACTGGACTCACAGGAGAGGTTCAAATCATAGGAAGTTAGAGTATCAGTCCTCTTGACTTAAGTCTGCATTGTGCCTTTTGTGTTAAATTCGGATGCAATTTCTGTGTTTCATCGTCAATGAGAAGGTCCAAGGGATACCGTAAACCTGAAGTTAAGCATCGGAATCTAAAACTGGACTCGCAGGCGGGGTTCAAATCACAGAAAGTTAGAGTATCAGTCCTCTTGGACTTCAGTCGGCATTGTGCCTTTTTTATTAAATTCGTACGCAATTTCTGTGTTTCATCGTCAATAAGAAGGTCCAAGGGATACAGTAAACCTGAAGTTAAGCATCGGAATCGAAAACTGGACTCACAGGAGTGGTTGAAATCATAGAAAGTTAGAGTATCAGTCCTCTTGTACTTAAGTCGGCATTGTGCCTTTTTTATTAATTTCGGATGCAATTTCTGTGTTTCATCGTCAATAAGAAGGTCCGAGGGATACAGTAAACCTGAAGTGAAGCATCGGTTACTAAAACAGGACTTAATGGTGAGGTTCAAATCACAGAAAGTTAGAGTATCAGTCCTCTATTACTTAAGTCGGCATTGAGCCTTTTGTATTAAATTCGGACGCAATTTCTGTGTTTCATCGTCAATAAGAAGGTCCATGGGATACAGTAAACCTGAAGTGAAGCATCGGAAACTAAAACTGGACTCATAGCAGAGGTTCAAATCATAGAAAGATAGAGTCTCAGTCCTCTTGTACTTAAGTCGGCATTGTGCCATTTGTATTAAATTCGGATGCAATTTCTGTGTTTCAACGTCAATAAGAAGGTCCAAGGGATACAGTTAACCAGAAGTTAAGCATCGTAATCTAAAACTGGACTCACAGGAGGGGTTCAAATCATAGAAAGTTAGAGTATCAGTCCTCTTGTACTTAAGTCGGCATTGTGCCTTCTAAATTAAATTCGGATGCAATTTCTGTGTTTCATCGTCAATAAGAAGGTCCAAGGGATACAGTAAACCTGAACTGAAGCATCGGAAACTAAAACTGGACTCACAGCAGAGGTTCAATTCATAGAAAGTTAGAGTTTCAGTCGCATTGTACTTAAGTCGGCATTGTGCTTTTTGTATTAAATTCGGATGCAATTTCTGTGTTTCATCGTCAATAAGGGGGTCCAAGAGATACAGTAAACCCGAAGTGAAGCATCGGAGTCAAAAACTGGACTCAGAGGAGAGGTTCAAATCATAGAAAGTTAGGGTATCAGTCCTCTTGTACTTAAGTCGGCATTGTGCCTTTTGTATTAAATTCGGATGCAATTTCTGCGTTTCATCGTCAATAAGAAGGTCCAAGGGATTCAGTAAACCTGAAGTTAAGCATCGGAATCTAAAACTGGACTCACAGGAGGGGTTCAAATCATAGAAAGTTAGAGTATCAGTCCTCTTGTACTTAAGTCGGCATTGTGCCTTTTTTATTAAATTCGGATGCAATTTCTGTGTTTCATCGTCAATAAGAAGGTCCAAGGGATTCAGTAAACCTGATGTGTGGCATCGGAAACTAAAACTGGACTCACAGGAGGGGTTCAAATCATAGAAAGTTAGAGTATCAGTCCTCTTGTACTTAAGTCGGCATTGTGCCTTTTTTACTAAATTCGGATGCAATATCTGTGTTTCATCGTCAATAAGAAGGTCCAAGGGATACAGTAAACCTGAAGTTAAGCATCGTAATCTAAAACTGGACCCACAGGAAGGGTTCAAATCATAGAAAGTTAGAGTATCAGTCCTCTTGTACTTAAGTCGGCATTGTGCCTTTTGTATTAAATTCCGATGCAATTTCTGTGTTTCATCGTCAATAAGAAGGTCCAAGGGATACAGTAAACCTGAAGTGAAGCATCGGAAACAAAAACTGGACTCACAGCAGAGGTTCAAATCATAGAAAATTAGAGTATCAGTCCTCTAGTACTTTAATCGGCATTGTGACTTTTGTATTAAATTCGGATGCAATTTCTGTGTTTCATCGTCAATAAGAAGGTTCAAGGGATACAGTAAACATGAAGTGAAGCATCGGAAACTAAAACTGGACTCACAGCAGAGGTTCAAATCATAGAAAGTTAGAGTTTCAGTCCTCTAGTACTTAAGTCGGCATTGTGCCTTTTGTATTAAATTCGGATGCAATTTCTGTGTTTCATCGTCAATAAGAATGTCCAAGGGATACAGTAAACCTGAAGTTAAGCATCGGAAACTAAAAGTGGACTCACAGCAGAGGTTCAAATCATAGAAAGTTAGAGTTTCAGTCCTCTTGTACGTAAGTCGGCATTGTGCCTTTTGTATTAAATTCGGATGCATTTTCTGTGTTTCATCGCCAATAAGAAGGTCCTAGGATACAGTAAACCTTAAGTGAAGCATCGGAAACTAAAACTGGACTCACAGCAGAGTTTCAAATCACAGAAAGTTAGAGTTTCAGTCCTCTTGTACTTAAGTCGTCATTGTGCCTTTTTTATTAAATTCGGATGCAATTTCTGTGTTTCATCGTCAATAAGAAGGTCCAAGGGATACAGTAAACCTTAAGTGAAGCATCGGAAACTAAAACTGGACTTACAGCAGAGGTTCAAATCATAGAAAGTTAGAGTTTCAGTCCTCTTGTACGTAAGTCGGCATTGTGTCTTTTGTATTAAATTCGGATGCAATTTCTGTGTTTCATCGTCAATAAGAAAGTTCAAGGGATACAGTAAACCTGAAGTGAAGCATCGGAAACTAAGACTGGACTCACAGCAAAGGTTCAAATCATAGAAAGTTAAAGTTTCAGTCCTCTTGTACTTAAGTCGTCATTGTGCCTTTTTTATTATATTTGGATGCAATTTCTGTGTTTCATCGTCAATAAGAAGGTCCAAGGGATACAGTAAACCTGAAGTGAAGGATCGGAAACTAAAACTGGACTTACAGCAGAGGTTCAAATCATAGAAAGTTAGAGTTTCAGTCCTCTTGTACGTAAGTCGGCATTGTGCCTTTTGTATTAAATTCGGATGCGATTTCTGTATTTCATCGTCAATAAGAGGGTCCAAGGGATACAGTAAACCTGAAGTGAAGCATCGGAATCTAAAACTGGACTCACAGGAGTGGTTCAAATGGTAGAAAGTTTGCGTGTCTGTCATCTTGTACTTAAGTCGGCATTGTGCCTTTTGTATTAAATTCGGATGCAATTTCTGTGTTTCATCGTCAGTAACAGGGTCCAAGGGATACAGTAAACCTGAAGTGAAGCATCGGAATCTAAAACTGGACTCACAGGACAGGTTCAAATCATAGGAAGTTAGAGTATCAGTCCTCTTGTACTTAAGTCTGCATTGTGCCTTTTGTGTTAAATTCGGATGCAATTTCTGTGTTTCATCGTCAATGAGAAGGTCCAAGGGATACAGTAAACCTGAAGTTAAGCATCGGAATCTAAAACTGGACTCACAGGCGGGGTTCAAATCACAGAAAGTTAGTGTATCAGTCCTCTTGGACTTCAGTCGGCATTGTGCCTTTTTTATTAAATTCGTACGCAATTTCTGTGTTTCATCGTCAATAAGAAGGTCCAAGGGATACAGTAAACCTGAAGTTAAGCATCGGAATCGAAAACTGGACTCACAGGAGTGGTTGAAATCATAGAAAGTTAGAGTATCAGTCCTCTTGTACTTAAGTCGGCATTGTGCCTTTTTTATTAATTTCGGATGCAATTTCTGTGTTTCATCGTCAATAAGAAGGTCCGAGGGATACAGTAAACCTGAAGTGAAGCATCGGTTATTAAAACAGGACTTACAGGTGAGGTTCAAATCATAGAAAGTTAGAGTATCAGTCCTCTATTACTTAAGTCGGCATTGTGCCTTTTGTATTAAATTCGGACGCAATTTCTGTGTTTCATCGTCAATAAGAAGGTCCATGGGATACAGTAAACCTGAAGTGAAGCATCGGAAACTAAAACTGGACTCATAGCAGAGGTTCAAATCATAGAAAGATAGAGTATCAGTCCTCTTGTACTTAAGTCGGCATTGTGCCATTTGTATTAAATTCGGATGCAATTTCTGTGTTTCGTCGTCAATAAGAAGGTCCAAGGGATACAGTTAACCAGAAGTTAAGCATCGTAATCTAAAACTGGACTCACAGGAGGGGTTCAAATCATAGAAAGTTAGAGTATCAGTCCTCTTGTACTTAAGTCGGCATTGTGCCTTCTAAATTAAATTCGGATGCAATTTCTGTGTTTCATCGTCAATAAGAAGGTCCAAGGGATACAGTAAACCTGAAGTGAAGCATCGGAAACTAAAACTGGACTCACAGCAGAGGTTCAATTCATAGAAAGTTAGAGTTTCAGTCGCATTGTACTTAAGTCGGCATTGTGCCTTTTGTATTAAATTCGGATGCAATTCATGT
This sequence comes from Schistocerca americana, assembly GCF_021461395.2. Lineage (NCBI taxonomy): Eukaryota > Metazoa > Arthropoda > Insecta > Orthoptera > Acrididae > Schistocerca > Schistocerca americana. The sequence goes on along the minus strand of NC_060125.1, from coordinate 60,741,550 downwards.
GTTCCATCGTCAATAAGGGGGTCCAAGGGATACAGTAAACACGAAGTGAAGCTTCGGAATCAAAAACTGGACTCAGAGGAGAGGTTCAAATCATAGAAAGTTAGGGTATCAGTCCTCTTGTACTTAAGTCGGCATTGTGCCTTTTGTATTAAATTCGGATGCAATTTCTGCGTTTCATCGTCAATAAGAAAGTCCAAGGGATTCAGTAAACCTGAAGTTAAGCATCGGAATCTAAAACTGGACTCACAGGAGGGGTTCAAATCATAGAAAGTTAGAGTATCAGTCCTCTTGTACTTAAGTCGGCATTGTGAATTTTTTATTAAATTCGGATGCAATTTCTGTGTTTCATCGTCAATAAGAAGGTCCAAGGGATTCAGTAAACCTGATGTGTGGCATGGGAAACTAAAACTGGACTCACAGGAGGGGTTCAAATCATAGAAAGTTAGAGTATCAGTCCTCTTGTACTTAAGTCGGCATTGTGCCTTTTTTACTAAATTCGGATGCAATATCTGTGTTTCTTCGTCAATAAGAAGGTCCAAGGGATACAGTAAACCTGAAGTTAAGCATCGTAATCTAAAACTGGACCCACAGGAGGTGTTCAAATCATAGAAAGTTAGAGTATCAGTCCTCTTGTACTTAAGTCGGCATTGTGCCTTTTGTATTAAATTCCGATGCAATTTCTGTGTTTCATCGTCAATAAGAAGGTCCAAGGGATACAATTAACCTAAAGTTAAGCATCGGAATCCAAAACTGGACTCACAGGAGGGGTTCAAATCATAGAAAATAGAGTATCAGTCCTCTTGTACTTAAGTCGGCATTGTGCCTTTTGTATTAAATTCGGATGCAATTTCTGTGTTTCATCGTCAATAAGAGGGTCCAAGGGATGCAGTAAACCTGAAGTGAAGCATCATAATCTAAAACTGGACTCACAGGATAGGTTCAAATCATAGAAAGTTGGAGTATAAGTCCACTTGTACTTAAGTTGGCATTGTGCCTTTTGTATTTAATTCGGATGCAATTTCTGTGTTTCATCGTCAATAAGAAGGTCCAAGGGATACAGTAAACCTGAAGTGAAGCATCGGAAACTAAAAGTGGACTCACAGGAGGGGTTAAAATCGTAGAAAGTTAGAGTATCAGTCATCTTGTACTTAAGTCGGCATTGTGCCATTTGTATTTAATTCGGATGCAATTTCTGTGTTTCATCGTCAATAAGAAGGTCCAAGGTATACAGTAAACCTGAAGTGAAGCATCGGAATCTAAAACTGGATTCACAGGAGGGGTTAAAATCATAGAAAGTTAGAGTATCAGTCCTCTTGTACTTAAGTCGGCATTGTGCCTTTTCTATTGAATTCGGATGCAATTTCTGTGTTTCATCGTCAATAAGAAGGTCCAAGGGATACAGACAACCTGAAGTGAAGCATCGGAAACTAAAACTGGACTCACAGCAGGGGTTCAAATCATAGAACGTTAGAGTTTCAGTCTTCATGTACTTTAGTCGCCATTGTGCCTTTTGTATTAAATTCGGATGCTATTTCTGTGTTTCATCGTCAATAAGAAGGTCCAAGGGATACAGTAAACCTGAAGTGAAGCATCGGAAACTAAAACTGGACTCACAGCAGAGGTTCAAATCATAGATAGTTAGAGTTCCAGTCCTCTTGTACTTAAGTCGGCATTGTGCCTTTTGTATTAAATTCGGATGCAATTTCTGTGTTTCATCGTCAATAAGAAGGTCCAAGGGATACAGTAAACCTGAAGTTAAGCATCGGAAACTAAAACTGAACTCACAGCAGAGGTTCAAATCATAGAAAGTTAGAGTTTCAGTCCTCTTGTACGTAAGTTGGCATTGTGCCTTTTGTATTAAATTCGGATGCAATTTCTGTGTTTCATCGTCAATAAGAAGGTCCAAGGGATACAGTAAACCTGAAGTGAAGCATCGGAAACTAAAACTGGACTCACAGCAGAGGTTCAAATCATAGCAATTTAGAGTTACAATCCTGTTGTACTTAAGTCGTCATTGTGCATTTTTTATTAAATTCGGATGCAATTTCTGTGTTTCATCGTCAATAAGAAGGTCCAAAGGATACAGTAAACCTGAAGTGAAGCATCAGAAACTAAAACTGGACTCACAGCAAAGGTTCAAATCATAGAAAGTTTGACTTTCAGTCCTCTTTTACTTAAGTCGGCATTGTACTTTTGTATTAATTTCGGATGCAATATCTGTGTTTCATCGTCAATGAGAGGGTCCAAGGGATACAGTAAACCCGAAGTGAAGCATCGGAATCTAAAACTGGGCTCACAGGAGAGGTCCAAATCATAGAAAGTTAGAGTATCATTCCTCTTGTACTTAAGTCGGCATTGTGACTTTTGTATTAAATTCGGATGCAAATTCTGTGTTTCATCGTCAATAAGAAGGTCCAAGGGATACAGTAAACCTGAAGTTAAGCATCGGAATCTAAAACTGGACTCACAGGAGGGGTTCAAATCATAGAAAGTTAGAGTATCAGTCCTCTTTTACTTAAGTCGGCATTGTGCCTTTTTTATTAAATTCGGATGCCATTTCTGTGTTTCATCGTCAATAAGAAGGTCCAAGGGATACAGTAAACCTGATGTGTGGCATCGGAAACTAAAACTGGACTCACAGCAGAGGTTCAAATCATAGAAAGTTGGAGTATCAGTCCTCTTATACTTAAGTCGGCATTGTGCCCTTTGTATTTCATTCGGATGCAATTTCTGTGTTTCATCGTCAATAAGAAGGTCCAAGATATACAGTAAACTTGAAGTGAAGCATCGGAAACTAAAAGTGGACTCACAGCAGAGGTTCAAATCATAGAAAGTTAGAGTTTCAGTCCTCTTGTACTTAAGTCGGCATTGTGAATTTTTTTGTATTAAATTCGGATGCAAATTTCTGTGTTTCATCGTCAATAAGAAGGTCCAAGTGATACAGTAAACCAGAGGTGAAGCATCGGAAACTAAAACTGGACTCACAGGAGAGGTTCAAATCATAGAAAGTTAGAGTTTCAGTCCCATTGTACTTAAGTCGGCATTGTGCCTTTTGTATTAAATTCGGATGCAATTTCTGTGTTTCATCGTCAATAAGGGGGTCCAAGGGATACAGTAAACCGGAAGTGAAGCATCGGAATCTAAAACTGGACTCACAGGAGAGGTTCAAACCATAGAAAGTTAGAGTATCAGTCCTCTTGTACTTAAGTCGTCATTGTGCCTTTTGTATTAAATTCGGATGCAATTTCTGTGTTTCATCGTCAATAAGAAGGTCCAAGGGATTCAGTAAACCTCAAGTTAAGCATCGGAATCTATAACTGGACTCACAGGAGGGGTTCAAATCATAGAAAATTAGAGTATCAGACCTCTTGTTCTTAAGTAGGCATTGTGCCTTTTTATTCAATTCGGATGCAATTTCTGTGTTTCATCGTCAATTAGAAGGTCCAAGGGATACAGTAAACCTGAAGTGATGCATCGGAAACTAAAACTGGGCTCACAGCAGAGGTTCAAATCATAGAAAGTTGGAGTATCAGTCCTCTTGTACTTAAGTCGGCATTGTGCCTTTTGTATTTAATTCGGATGCAATTTCTGTGTTTCATCGTCAATAAGAAGGTCCAAGGGATACAGTAAACCTGAAGTGAAGCATCGGAATCTAAAAGTGGACTCACAGCAGAGGTTCATATCATAGAATGTTTGAGTTTCAGTCCTCTTGTACTTAAGTCGGCATTGTGCCTTTTGTATTAAATTCGGATGCAATTTCTGTGTTTCATCGTCCATAAGAAAGTTCAAGGGATACAGTAAACCTGAAGAGAAGCATCGGAAACTAAAACTGGACTCACAGCTGAGGTTCAAATCATAGGAAGTTAGAGTTTCAGTCCTCTAGTACTTAAGTCGGATTTGTGCCTTTTGTATTAAATTCGGATGCAATTTCTGTGTTTCATCGTCAATAAGAGGGTCCAAGGGATACAGTAAACCTGAAGTGAAGCATCGGAATCGAAAACTGGACTCACAGGAGAGGTTCAAATCGTAGAAAGTTAGAGTGTCAGTCCTCTTGTACATAAGTCGGCATTGAGCCTTTTGTATTAAATTCGGATGCAATTTCTGTGCTTCATCATCAATGAGAAGGTCCAAGGGATACAGTATACTTGAAGTGAAGCATCGGAATATAAAACTGGATTCACAGGAGAGGTTCATATCATAGAAAGAAAGAGTGTCAGTCCTCTAGTACATAAGTCGGCATTGTGCCTTTTGTATTATATTCGGGTCAATTTCTTTGTTTCATCGTCAATAAGAAGGTTCAAGGTATACAGTAAACCTGAAGTGAAGCATCGGAAACTAAACCTGGACTCACAGGAGAGTTTTAAATCATAAAAAGTTAGAGTGTCAGTCCTCTTGTACTTAAGTCGGCATTGTGCATTTGTATTAAATTCGGATGAAATTTCTGTGTTTCATCGTCAATAAGAAGGTCCATGGTATGCAGTACACCTGAAGTGAAGCATCGGAATCTAAAACTGGAGTCACAGGAGAGGTTCAAATCATAGAAAGTTAGAGTGTCAGTCCTCTTGTACTTAAGTCGGCATTGTGCCTTTTGTATTATAATCGGATGCAATTTCTGTGTTTCATCGTCAATACGAAGGTCCAAGGGATACAGTAAACCTGAAGTGAAGCATCGGAAACTAAAACTGGACTCACAGGAGAGGTTCAAATCATAGAAAGTTAGAGTTTCAGTCCTCTTGTACTTAAGCCGGCATTGTGCCTTTTGTATTAAATTCGGATGCAGATTCTGTGTTTCATCGTCAATAAGAGGGTCCAAGGGATACAGTAAACCTGAAGTGAAGCATCGGAATCTAAAACTGGACTCACAGGAGAGGTTCAAATCATAGAAAGTTTGCGTGTATGTCATCTTGTACTTAAGTCGGCATTTTGCCTTTTGTATTAAATTCGGATGCAATTTGTGTGTTTCATCGTCAATAAGAGGGTCCAAGGGATACAGTAAACCTGAAGTGAAGCATCGGAATCTAAAACTGGACTCACAGGAGAGGTTCAAATCATAGGAAGTTAGTGTATCAGTCCTCTTGTACTGAAGTCGGCATTTTGCCTTTTGTAATAAATTCGGATGCAATTTCTGTGTTTCATCGTCAATGACAAGGTCCAAGGGATACAGTAAACCAGAGGTTAAGCATCGGAATCTAAAACTGGACTCACAGGAGGGTTTCAAATCATAGAAAGTCAGAGTATCAGTCCTCTTGTACTTAAGTCGGCATTGTGCCTTTTATATTAAATTCGGTTGCAATTTCTGTGTTTCATCGTCAATAAGAAGGTCCAAGGGATACAGTAAACCTGAAGTGAAGCATCGGAAACTAAAACTGGACTCACAGCAGAGGTTCAAATCATAGAAAGTTAGAGTATCAGTCCTCTTGTACTTAAGTCGGCATTGTGCCTTTTGTATTAAAATCGGATGAAAATTTCTGTGGTTCATCGTCAATAAGAACATCAAACGGATACAGTAAACCTGAGGTGAAGCATCGGAAACTAAAACTGGACTCACAGCAGAGGTTCAAATCATAGAAAGTTAGAGTTTCAGTCCCATTGTACTTAAGTCGGCATTGTGCCTTTTGTATTAAATTCGGATGCAATTTCTGTGTTTCATCGTCAATAAGGGGGTCCAAGGGATACAGTAAACCCGAAGTGAAGCATCGGAATCTAAAACTGGACTCACAGGAGAGGTTCAAATAATAGAAAGTTAGAGTATCAGTCCTCTTGTACTTAAGTCGGCATTGTGCCTTTTGTATTAAATTCGTACGCTATTTCTGTGTTTCATCGTCAATAAGAAGGTCCAAGGGATTCAGTAAACCTGAAGTTAAGCATCGGAATCTAAAACTGGACTCACAGGAGGGGTTCAAATCATAGAAAGTTAGAGTATCAGTCCTCTTGTACTTAAGTCGGCATTGTGCCTTTTTTATTAAATTCGGATGCAATTTCTGTGTTTCATCGTCAATAAGAAGGTCCAAGGGATACAGTAAACCTGAAGTGAAGCATCAGAATCTAAAACTGGACTCACAGGAGTGGTTCAAATCATAGAAAGTTAGAGTATCAGTCGCCTTTTACTTAAGTCGGCATTGTGCCTTTTGTATTAAATTCGGATGCAATGACTGTGTTTCATCGTCAATTAGGAGGTCCAAGGGATACAGTAAATCTGAAGTGATGCATCGGAAACTAAAACTGGACCCACAGCAGAGGTTCAAATCATAGAAAGTTAGAGTATCAGTCCTCTTGTACGTAAGTCGGCATTGTGCCTTTTGTATTAAATTCGGATGCATTTTCTGTGTTTCATCGCCAATAAGAAGGTCCTAGGATACAGTAAACCTTAAGTGAAGCATCGGAAACTAAAACTGGACTCACAGCAGAGTTTCAAATCATAGAAAGTTAGAGTTTCAGTCCTCTTGTACTTACGTCGTCATTGTGCCTTTTTTATTAAATTCGGATGCAATTTCTGTGTTTCATCGTCAATAAGAAGGTCCAAGGGATACAGTAAACCTTAAGTGAAGCATCGGAAACTAAAACTGGACTTACAGCAGAGGTTCAAATCATAGAAAGTTAGAGTTTCAGTCCTCTTGTACGTAAGTCGGCATTGTGCCTTTTGTATTAAATTCGGATGCGATTTCTGTGTTTCATCGTCAATAAGAGGGTCCAAGGGATACAGTAAACCTGAAGTGAAGCATCGGAATCTAAAACTGGACTCACAGGAGTGGTTCAAATGGTAGAAAGTTTGCGTGTCTGTCATCTTGTACTTAAGTCGGCATTGTGCCTTTTGTATTAAATTCGGATGCAATTTCTGTGTTTCATCGTCAATAACAGGGTCCAAGGGATACAGTAAACCTGAAGTGAAGCATCGGAATCTAAAACTGGACTCACAGGAGAGGTTCAAATCATAGGAAGTTAGAGTATCAGTCCTCTTGTACTTAAGTCTGCATTGTGCCTTTTTTATTAAATTCGTACGCAATTTCTGTGTTTCATCGTCAATAAGAAGGTCCAAGGGATACAGTAAACCTGAAGTTAAGCATCGGAATCGAAAACTGGACTCACAGGAGTGGTTGAAATCATAGAAAGTTAGAGTATCAGTCCTCTTGTACTTAAGTCGGCATTGTGCCTTTTTTATTAATTTCGGATGCAATTTCTGTGTTTCATCGTCAATAAGAAGGTCCGAGGGATACAGTAAACCTGAAGTGAAGCATCGGTTACTAAAACAGGACTTACAGGTGAGGTTCAAATCATAGAAAGTTAGAGTATCAGTCCTCTATTACTTAAGTCGGCATTGTGCCTTTTGTATTAAATTCGGACGCAATTTCTGTGTTTCATCGTCAATAAGAAGGTCCATGGGATACAGTAAACCTGAAGTGAAGCATCGGAAACTAAAACTGGACTCATAGCAGAGGTTCAAATCATAGAAAGATAGAGTTTCAGTCCTCTTGTACTTAAGTCGGCATTGTGCCATTTGTATTGAATTCGGATGCAATTTCTGTGTTTCATCGTCAATCAGAAGGTCCAAGGGATACTGTTAACCAGAAGTTATGCATCGTAATCTAAAACTGGACTCACAGGAGGGGTTCAAATCATAGAAAGTTAGAGTATCAGTCCTCTTGTACTTAAGTCGGCATTGTGCCTTCTAAATTAAATTCGGATGATATTTCTGTGTTTCATCGTCAATAAGAAGGTCCAAGGGATACAGTAAACCTGAAGTGAAGCATCGGAAACTAAAACTGGACTCACAGCAGAGGTTCATTTCATAGAAAGTTAGAGTTTCAGTCGCATTGTACTTAAGTCGGCATTGTGCTTTTTGTATTAAAATCGGATGCAATTTCTGTGTTTCATCGTCAATAAGGGGGTCCAAGGGATACAGTAAACCCGAAGTGAAGCATCGGAATCAAAAACTGGACTCAGAGGAGAGGTTCAAATCATAGAAAGTTAGGGTATCAGTCCTCTTGTACTTAAGTCGGCATTGTGCCTTTTGTATTACATTCGGATGCAATTTCTGCGTTTCATCGTCAATAAGAAGGTCCAAGGGATTCAGTAAACCTGAAGTTAAGCATCGGAATCTAAAACTGGACTCACAGGAGGGGTTTAAATCATAGAAAGTTAGAGTATCAGTCCTCTTGTACTTAAGTCGGCATTGTGCCTTTTTTATTAAATTCGGATGCAATTTCTGTGTTTCATCGTCAATAAGAAGGTCCAAGGGATTCAGTAAACCTGATGTGTGGCATCGGAAACTAAAACTGGACACACAGGAGGGGTTCAAATCATAGAAAGTTAGAGTATCAGTCCTCTTGTACTTAAGTCGGTATTGTGCCTTTGTTACTAAATTCGGATGCAATATCTGTGTTTCATCGTCAATAAGAAGTTCCAAGGGATACAGTAAACCTGAAGTTAAGCATCGTAATCTAAAACTGGACCCACAGGAGGGGTTCAAATCATAGAAAGTTAGAGTATCAGTCCTCTTGTACTTAAGTCGGCATTGTGCATTTTGTATTAAATTCCGATGCAATTTCTGTGTTTCATCGTCAATAAGAAGGTCCAAGGGATACAGTTAACCTAAAGTTAAGCATCGGAATCCAAAACTGGACTCACAGGAGGGGTTCAAATCATAGAAAGCTAGAGTATCAGTCCTCTTGTACTTAAGTCGGCATTGTGCCTTTTGTATTAAATTCGGATGCAATTTCTGTGTTTCATCGTCAATAAGAGGGTCCAAGGGATGCAGTAAACCTGAAGTGAAGCATCAGAATCTAAAACTGGACTCACAGGATAGGTTCAAATCATAGAAAGTTAGTGTATCAGTCGCCTTGTACTGAAGTCGGCATTGTGCCTTTTGTATTAATTTCGGATGCAATTTCTGTGTTTCATCGTCAATAAGAAGGTCCAAGGGATACAGTAAAGTTGAAGTTAAGCATCGGAATCTATAACTGGCCTCACAGGAGGGGTTCAAATCATAGAAAATTAGAGTATCAGACCTCTTGTACTTAAGTCGGCATTGTGCCTTTTTTATTAAATTCGGATGCTATTTCTGTGTTTCATCGTCAATTAGAAGGTCCAAGGGATACAGTAAACCCGAAGTGAAGCATCGGAATCTAAAACTGGACTCACAGGAGAGGTTCAAATAATAGAAAGTTAGAGTATCAGTCCTCTTGTACTTAAGTCGGCATTGTGCCTTTTGTATTAAATTCGTACGCTATTTCTGTGTTTCATCGTCAATAAGAAGGTCCAAGGGATTCAGTAAACCTGAAGTTAAGCATCGGAATCTAAAACTGGACTCACAGGAGGGGTTCAAATCATAGAAAGTTAGAGTATCAGTCCTCTTGTACTTAAGTCGGCATTGTGCCTTTTTTATTAAATTCGGATGCAATTTCTGTGTTTCATCGTCAATAAGAAGGTCCAAGGGATACAGTAAACCTGAAGTGAAGCATCAGAATCTAAAACTGGACTCACAGGAGTGGTTCAAATCATAGAAAGTTAGAGTATCAGTCGCCTTTTACTTAAGTCGGCATTGTGCCTTTTGTATTAAATTCGGATGCAATGACTGTGTTTCATCGTCAATTAGGAGGTCCAAGGGATACAGTAAATCTGAAGTGATGCATCGGAAACTAAAACTGGACCCACAGCAGAGGTTCAAATCATAGAAAGTTAGAGTATCAGTCCTCTTGTACTTAAGTCGGCATTGTGCCTTTTTTATATAAATCGGATGCAATTTCTGTGTTTCATCGTCAACAAGAAGGTCCAAGGGATACAGTTAACCTGAAGTGAAGCATCAGAAACTAAAAGTGGACTCACAGCAGAGGTTCAAATCATTGAAAGTTAGAGTTTCAGTCCTCTTGTACTTAAGTCGGCATTGGGCCTTTTGTATTAAATTCGGATGCAATTTCTGTGTTTCATCGTCAATAAGAAGGTCCAAGAGATACAGTAAACCTGAAGTGAAGCATTGGAAACAAAAACTGGACTCACAGCAGAGGTTCAAATCATAGAAAATTAGAGTATCAGTCCTCTAGTACTTTAATCGGCATTGTGCCTTTTGTATTAAATTCGGATGCAATTTCTGTGTTTCATCGTCAATAAGAAAGTTCAAGGGATACAGTAAACCTGAAGTGAAGCATCGGAAACTAAAAGTGGACTCACAGCAGAGGTTCAAATCATAGAAAGTTAGAGTTTCAGTCCTCTTGTACGTAAGTCGGCATTGTGCCTTTTGTATTAAATTCGGATGCATTTTCTGTGTTTCATCGCCAATAAGAAGGTCCTAGGATACAGTAAACCTTAAGTGAAGCATCGGAAACTAAAACTGGACTCACAGCAGAGTTTCAAATCATAGAAAGTTAGAGTTTCAGTCCTCTTGTACTTAAGTCGTCATTGTGCCTTTTTTATTAAATTCGGATGCAATTTCTGTGTTTCATCGTCAATAAGAAGGTCCAAGGGATACAGTAAACCTTAAGTGAAGCATCGGAAACTAAAACTGGACTTACAGCAGAGGTTCAAATCATAGAAAGTTAGAGTTTCAGTCCTCTTGTACGTAAGTCGGCATTGTGCCTTTTGTATTAAATTCGGATGCGATTTCTGTGTTTCATCGTCAATAAGAGGGTCCAAGGGATACAGTAAACCTGAAGTGAAGCATCGGAATCTAAAACTGGACTCACAGGAGTGGTTCAAATGGTAGAAAGTTTGCGTGTCTGTCATCTTGTACTTAAGTCGGCATTGTGCCTTTTGTATTAAATTCGGATGCAATTTCTGTGTTTCATCGTCAATAACAGGGTCCAAGGGATACAGTAAACCTGAAGTGAAGCATCGGAATCTAAAACTGGACTCACAGGAGAGGTTCAAATCATAGGAAGTTAGAGTATCAGTCCTCTTGTACTTAAGTCTGCATTGTGCCTTTTGTGATAAATTCGGATGCAATTTCTGTGTTTCATCGTCAATGAGAAGGTCCAAGGGATACAGTAAACCTGAAGTTAAGCATCGGAATCTAAAACTGGACTCACAGGCGGGGTTCAAATCACAGAAAGTTAGAGTATCAGTCCTCTTGGACTTCAGTCGGCATTGTGCCTTTTTTATTAAATTCGTACGCAATTTCTGTGTTTCATCGTCAATAAGAAGGTCCAAGGGATACAGTAAACCTGAAGTTAAGCATCGGAATCGAAAACTGGACTCACAGGAGTGGTTGAAATCATAGAAAGTTAGAGTATCAGTCCTCTTGTACTTAAGTCGGCATTGTGCCTTTTTTATTAATTTCGGATGCAATTTCTGTGTTTCATCGTCAATAAGAAGGTCCGAGGGATACAGTAAACCTGAAGTGAAGCATCGGTTACTAAAACAGGACTTACAGGTGAGGTTCAAATCATAGAAAGTTAGAGTATCAGTCCTCTATTACTTAAGTCGGCATTGTGCCTTTTGTATTAAATTCGGACGCAATTTCTGTGTTTCATCGTCAATAAGAAGGTCCATGGGATACAGTAAACCTGAAGTGAAGCATCGGAAACTAAAACTGGACTCATAGCAGAGGTTCAAATCATAGAAAGATAGAGTTTCAGTCCTCTTGTACTTAAGTCGGCATTGTGCCATTTGTATTAAATTCGGATGCAATTTCTGTGTTTCATCGTCAATCAGAAGGTCCAAGGGATACTGTTAACCAGAAGTTAAGCATCGTAATCTAAAACTGGACTCACAGGAGGGGTTCAAATCATAGAAAGTTAGAGTATCAGTCCTCTTGTACTTAAGTCGGCATTGTGCCTTCTAAATTAAATTCGGATGATATTTCTGTGTTTCATCGTCAATAAGAAGGTCCAAGGGATACAGTAAACCTGAAGTGAAGCATCGGAAACTAAAACTGGACTCACAGCAGAGGTTCATTTCATAGAAAGTTAGAGTTTCAGTCGCATTGTACTTAAGTCGGCATTGTGCTTTTTGTATTAAAATCGGATGCAATTTCTGTGTTTCATCGTCAATAAGGGGGTCCAAGGGATACAGTAAACCCGAAGTGAAGCATCGGAATCAAAAACTGGACTCAGAGGAGAGGTTCAAATCATAGAAAGTTAGGGTATCAGTCCTCTTGTACTTAAGTCGGCATTGTGCCTTTTGTATTACATTCGGATGCAATTTCTGCGTTTCATCGTCAATAAGAAGGTCCAAGGGATTCAGTAGACCTGAAGTTAAGCATCGGAATCTAAAACTGGACTCACAGGAGGGGTTTAAATCATAGAAAGTTAGAGTATCAGTCCTCTTGTACTTAAGTCGGCATTGTGCCTTTTTTATTAAATTCGGATGCAATTTCTGTGTTTCATCGTCAATAAGAAGGTCCAAGGGATTCAGTAAACCTGATGTGTGGCATCGGAAACTAAAACTGGACACACAGGAGGGGTTCAAATCATAGAAAGTTAGAGTATCAGTCCTCTTGTACTTAAGTCGGTATTGTGCCTTTGTTACTAAATTCGGATGCAATATCTGTGTTTCATCGTCAATAAGAAGTTCCAAGGGATACAGTAAACCTGAAGTTAAGCATCGTAATCTAAAACTGGACCCACAGGAGGGGTTCAAATCATAGAAAGTTAGAGTATCAGTCCTCTTGTACTTAAGTCGGCATTGTGCATTTTGTATTAAATTCCGATGCAATTTCTGTGTTTCATCGTCAATAAGAAGGTCCAAGGGATACAGTTAACCTAAAGTTAAGCATCGGAATCCAAAACTGGACTCACAGGAGGGGTTCAAATCATAGAAAGCTAGAGTATCAGTCCTCTTGTACTTAAGTCGGCATTGTGCCTTTTGTATTAAATTCGGATGCAATTTCTGTGTTTCATCGTCAATAAGAGGGTCCAAGGGATGCAGTAAACCTGAAGTGAAGCATCAGAATCTAAAACTGGACTCACAGGATAGGTTCAAATCATAGAAAGTTAGTGTATCAGTCGCCTTGTACTGAAGTCGGCATTGTGCCTTTTGTATTAATTTCGGATGCAATTTCTGTGTTTCATCGTCAATAAGAAGGTCCAAGGGATACAGTAAAGTTGAAGTTAAGCATCGGAATCTATAACTGGCCTCACAGGAGGGGTTCAAATCATAGAAAATTAGAGTATCAGACCTCTTGTACTTAAGTCGGCATTGTGCCTTTTTTATTAAATTCGGATGCTATTTCTGTGTTTCATCGTCAATTAGAAGGTCCAAGGGATACAGTAAACCTGGAGTGATGCATCGGAAACTAAAACTGGACTCACAGCAGAGGTTCAAATCATAGAAAGTTGGAGTATAAGTCCACTTGTACTTAAGTTGGCATTGTGCCTTTTGTATTTAATTCGGATGCAATTTCTGTGTTTCATCGTCAATAAGAAGGTCCAAGGGATACAGTAAACCTGAAGTGAAGCATCGGAAACTAAAAGTGGACTCACAGGAGGGGTTAAAATCATAGAAAGTTAGAGTATCAGTCATCTTGTACTTAAGTCGGCATTGTGCCATTTGTATTTAATTCGGATGCAATTTCTGTGTTTCATCGTCAATAAGAAGGTCCAAGGTATACAGTAAACCTGAAGTGAAGCATCGGAATCTAAAACTGGATTCACAGGAGGGGTTAAAATCATAGAAAGTTAGAGTATCAGTCCTCTTGTACTTAAGTCGGCATTGTGCCTTTTCTATTGAATTCGGATGCAATTTCTGTGTTTCATCGTCAATAAGAAGGTCCAAGGGATACAGACAACCTGAAGTGAAGCATCGGAAACTAAAACTGGACTCACAGCAGGGGTTCAAATCATAGAAAGTTAGAGTTTCTGTCTTCATGTACTTTAGTCGCCATTGTGCCTTTTGTATTAAATTCGGATGCTGTTTCTGTGTTTCATCGTCAATAAGAAGGTCCAAGGGATACAGTAAACCTGAAGTTAAGCATCGGAATCTAAAACTGGACTCACAGGAGGGGTTCAAATCATAGAAAGTTAGAGTATCAGTCCTCTTTTACTTAAGTCGGCATTGTGCCTTTTGTATTTAATTCGGATGCAATTTCTGTGTTTCATCGTCAATAAGAAGGTCCAAGGGATACAGTAAACCTGAAGTGAAGCATCGGAAACTAAAAGTGGACTCACAGCAGAGGTTCAAATCATAGAATGTTTGAGTTTCAGTCCTCTTGTACTTAAGTCGGCATTGTGCCTTTTGTATTAAATTCGGATGCAATTTCTGTGTTTCATCGTCCATAAGAAAGTTCAAGGGATACAGTAAACCTGAAGAGAAGCATCGGAAACTAAAACTGGACTCACAGCTGAGGTTCAAATCATAGGAAGTTAGAGTTTCAGTCCTCTTGTACTTAAGTCGGCATTGTGCCATTTGTATTAAATTCGGATGCATTTTCTGTGTTTCATCGTCAATAGGAAGGTCCAAGGGATTCAGTAAACCTGAAGTTAAGCATCGGAATCTATAACTGGACTCACAGGAGGGGTTCAAATCATAGAAAATTAGAGTATCAGACCTCTTGTACTTAAGTCGGCATTGTGCCTTTTTTATTCAATTCGGATGCAATTTCTGTGTTTGATCGTCAATTAGAAGGTCCAAGGGATACTGTAAACCTGAAGTGATGCATCGGAAACTAAAACTGGACTCACAGCAGAGGTTCAAATCATAGAAAGTTGGAGTATCAGTTCTCTTGAACTTAAGTCGGCATTGTGCCTTTTGTATTTAATTCGGATGCAATTTCTGTGTTTCATCGTCAATAAGAAGGTCCAAGGGATACAGTAAACCTGAAGTGAAGCATCGGAAACTAAAAGTGGACTCACAGCAGAGGTTCAAATCATAGAATGTTTGAGTTTCAGTCCTCTTGTACTTAAGTCGGCATTGTGCCTTTTGTATTAAATTCGGATGCAATTTCTGTGTTTCATCGTCAATAAGAAGGTCCAAGGGATACAGTAAACCTGAAGTGAAGCATCGGAAACTAAAAGTGGACTCACAGCAGAGGTTCAAATCATAGAAAGTTAGAGTTTCAGTCCTCTTGTACTTAAGTCGGCATTGTGCCTTTTGCATTAAATTCGGATGAAATTTCTGTGTTTCGTCGTCAATAAGAAGGTCCAAGGGATACAGTAAACCTGAAGTGAAGCATCGGTAACTAAAACTGGACTCACAGCAGAGGTTCAAATCATAGAAAGTTAGAGTTTCAGTCCTCTTGTACTTAAGTCGGCATTGTGCCTTTTGTATTAAATTCGGATGCAATTTCTGTGTTTGATCGTCCATAAGAAAGTTCAAGTGATACAGTAAACCTGAAGTGAAGCATCGGAAACTAAAACTGGACTCACAGCTGAGGTTCAAATCATAGGAAGTTAGAGTTTCAGTCCTCTTGTACTTAAGGCGGCATTGTGCCATTTGTATTAAATTCGGATGCAATTTCTGTGTTTCATCGTCAATAAGAAGGTCCAAGGGTTACAGTAAACCTGAAGTTAAGCATCGGAATCTAAAACTGGACTCACAGGAGGGGTTCAAATCATAGAAAGTTGGGGTATCAGTCCTCTTGTACTTAAGTCGGCATTGCGCCTTTTTTATTGAATTCGAATGCAATTTCTGTGTTTCATCGTCAATAAGAAGGTCCAAGGGATACAGTAAACCTGAAGTGAAGCATCGGAAACTAAAACTGGACTCACAGCAGAGGTTCAAATCATAGAAAGTTAGAGTTTCAGTCCTCTTGTACTTTAGTCGGCATTGTGCCTTTTGCATTAAATTCGGATGCAATTTCTGTGTTTCATCGTCAATAAGAATGTCCAAGGGATACAGTAAACCTTAAGTGAAGCATCGGAAACTAAAACTGGACTCACAGCAGAGGTTCAAATCATAGAAAATTAGAGTTTCAGTCCTATTGTACTTAAGTCGGCACTGTGGCTTTTGTATTAAATTCTTATGCAATTTCTGTGTTTCATCGTCCATAAGAAAGTTCAAGGGATCCAGTAAACCTGAAGTGAAGCATCGCAAACTAAAACTGGACTCACAGCTGAGGTTCAAATCATAGGAAGTTAGAGTTTCAGTCCTCTTGTACTTAAGTCGGTATTGTGCCATTTGTATTAAATTCGGATGCAATTTCTGTGTTTCATCGTCAATAAGAAGGTCCAAGGGTTACAGTAAACCTTAAGTGAAGCATCGGAATCTAAAACTGGACTCACAGGAGGGGTTCAAATCATAGAAAGTTAGAGTATCAGTCCTCTTGTACTTAAGTCGGCATTGCGCCTTTTTTATTGAATTCGGATGCAATTTCTGTGTTTCTTCGTCAATAAGAAGGTCCAAGGGATACAGTAAACCTGAAGTGAAGCATCGGAAACTAAAAGTGGACTCACAGCAGAAGTTCAAATCATAGAAAGATAGAGTTTCAGTCCTCTTGTACTTAAGTCGGCATTGTGCCTTTTGCATTAAATTC
Source organism: Schistocerca americana (assembly GCF_021461395.2). NCBI lineage: Eukaryota > Metazoa > Arthropoda > Insecta > Orthoptera > Acrididae > Schistocerca > Schistocerca americana. Next base: position 60,725,151 of record NC_060125.1, on the reverse strand, counting down.
GGATGAAATTTCTGTGTTTCGTCATCAATAAGAAGGTCCAAGGGATACAGTAAATCTGAAGTGAAGCATCGGTAACTAAAACTGGACTCGCAGCAGAGGTTCAAATCATAGAAAGTTAGAGTTTCAGTCCCATTGTACTTAAGTCGGCATTGTGCCTTTTGTATTAAATTCGGATGCAATTTCTGTGTTTCATCGTCAATAAGGGGGTCCAAGGGATACAGTAAACCGGAAGTGAAGCATCGGAATCTAAAACTGGACTCACAGGAGAGGTTCAAATCATAGAAAGTTAGAGTATCAGTCCTCTTGTACTTAAGTCGTCATTGTGCCTTTTGTATTAAATTCGGATGCAATTTATGTGTTTCATCGTCAATAAGAAGGTCCAAGCGATTCAGTAAACCTGAAGTTAAGTATCGGAATCTATAACTGGACTCACAGGAGGGGTTCAAATTATAGAAAATTAGAGTATCAGACCTCTTGTACTTAAGTCGGCATTGTGCCTTTTGTATTTAATTCGGATGCAATTTCTGTGTTTCATCGTCAATAAGAAGGTCCAAGGGATACAGTAAACCTGAAGTGAAGCATCGGAAACTAAAAGTGGACTCACAGCAGAGGTTCAAATCATAGAATGTTTGAGTTTCAGTCCTCTTGTACTTAAGTCGGCATTGTGCCTTTTGTATTAAATTTGGATGCAATTTCTGTGTTTCATCGTCAATAGGAAGGTCCAAGGGATACAGTAAACCTGAAGTGAAGCATCGGAAACTAAAAGTGGACTCACAGCAGAGGTTCAAATCATAGAAAGTTAGAGTTTCAGTCCTCTTGTACTTAAGTCGGCATTGTGCCTTTTGCATTAAATTCGGATGAAATTTCTGTGTTTCGTCGTCAATAAGAAGGTCCAAGGGATACAGTAAACCTGCAGTGAAGCATCGGAAACTAAAAGTGGACTCACAGCAGAGGTTCAAATCATAGAAAGTTAGAGTTTCAGTCCTCTTGTACTTAAGTCGGCATTGTGCCTTTTGTATTAAATTCGGATGCAATTTCTGTGTTTCATCGTCAATAAGAAGGTCCAAGGGATACAGTAAACCTGAAGTTAAGCATCGGAAACTAAAAGTGGACTCACAGCAGAGGTTCAAATCATAGAAAGTTAGAGTTTCAGTCCTCTTGTACTTAAGTCGGCATTGTGCCTTTTGTATTATATTCGGATGCAATTTCTGTGTTTCATCGTCCATAAGAAAGTTCAAGGGATACAGTAAACCTGAAGTGAAGCATCGGAAACTAAAACTGGACTCACAGCTGAGGTTCAAATCATAGGAAGTTAGAGTTTCAGTCTTCTTGTACTTAAGTCGGCATTGTGCCATTTGTATTAAATTCGGATGCAATTTCTGTGTTTCATCGTCAATAAGAAGGTCCAAGGGTTACAGTAAACCTGAAGTTAAGCATCGGAATCTAAAACTGGACTCACAGGAGGGGTTCAAATCATAGAAAGTTAGGGTATCAGTCCTCTTGTACTTAAGTCGGCATTGCGCCTTTTTTATTGAATTCGAATGCAATTTCTGTGTTTCATCGTCAATAAGAAGGTCCAAGGGATACAGTAAACCTGAAGTGAAGCATCGGAAACTAAAACTGGACTCACAGCAGAGGTTCAAATCATAGAAAGTTAGAGTTTCAGTCCTCTTGTAATTTAGTCGGCATTGTGCCTTTTGCATTAAATTCGGATGCAATTTCTGTGTTTCATCGTCAATAAGGGGGTCCAAGGGATACAGTAAACCGGAAGTGAAGCATCGGAATCTAAAACTGGACTCACAGGAGAGGTTCAAATCATAGAAAGTTAGAGTATCAGTCCTCTTGTACTTAAGTCGTCATTGTGCCTTTTGTATTAAATTCGGATGCAATTTATGTGTTTCATCGTCAATAAGAAGGTCCAAGGGATTCAGTAAACCTGAAGTTAAGTATCGGAATCTATAACTGGACTCACAGGAGGGGTTCAAATTATAGAAAATTAGAGTATCAGACCTCTTGTACTTAAGTCGGCATTGTGCCTTTTGTATTTAATTCGGATGCAATTTCTGTGTTTCATCGTCAATAAGAAGGTCCAAGGGATACAGTAAACCTGAAGTGAAGCATCGGAAACTAAAAGTGGACTCACAGCAGAGGTTCAAATCATAGAATGTTTGAGTTTCAGTCCTCTTGTACTTAAGTCGGCATTGTGCCTTTTGTATTAAATTTGGATGCAATTTCTGTGTTTCATCGTCAATAGGAAGTTCCAAGGGATACAGTAAACCTGAAGTGAAGCATCGGAAACTAAAAGTGGACTCACAGCAGAGGTTCAAATCATAGAAAGTTAGAGTTTCAGTCCTCTTGTACTTAAGTCGGCATTGTGCCTTTTGCATTAAATTCGGATGAAATTTCTGTGTTTCGTCGTCAATAAGAAGGTCCAAGGGATACAGTAAACCTGCAGTGAAGCATCGGAAACTAAAAATGGACTCACAGCAGAGGTTCAAATCATAGAAAGTTAGAGTTTCAGTCCTCTTGTACTTAAGTCGGCATTGTGCCTTTTGTATTAAATTCGGATGCAATTTCTGTGTTTCATCGTCAATAAGAAGGTCCAAGGGATACAGTAAACCTGAAGTTAAGCATCGGAAACTAAAAGTGGACTCACAGCAGAGGTTCAAATCATAGAAAGTTAGAGTTTCAGTCCTCTTGTACTTAAGTCGGCATTGTGCCTTTTGTATTATATTCGGATGCAATTTCTGTGTTTCATCGTCCATAAGAAAGTTCAAGGGATACAGTAAACCTGAAGTGAAGCATCGGAAACTAAAACTGGACTCACAGCTGAGGTTCAAATCATAGGAAGTTAGAGTTTCAGTCTTCTTGTACTTAAGTCGGCATTGTGCCATTTGTATTAAATTCGGATGCAATTTCTGTGTTTCATCGTCAATAAGAAGGTCCAAGGGTTACAGTAAACCTGAAGTTAAGCATCGGAATCTAAAACTGGACTCACAGGAGGGGTTCAAATCATAGAAAGTTAGGGTATCAGTCCTCTTGTACTTAAGTCGGCATTGCGCCTTTTTTATTGAATTCGAATGCAATTTCTGTGTTTCATCGTCAATAAGAAGGTCCAAGGGATACAGTAAACCTGAAGTGAAGCATCGGAAACTAAAACTGGACTCACAGCAGAGGTTCAAATCATAGAAAGTTAGAGTTTCAGTCCTCTTGTAATTTAGTCGGCATTGTGCCTTTTGCATTAAATTCGGATGCAATTTCTGTGTTTCATCGTCAATAAGAATGTCCAAGGGATACAGTAAACCTTAAGTGAAGCATCGGAAACTAAAACTGGACTCACAGCAGAGGTTCAAATCATAGAAAATTAGAGTTTCAGTCCTATTGTACTTAAGTCGGCACTGTGGCTTTTGTATTAAATTCGGATGCAATTTCTGTGTTTCATCGTCCATAAGAAAGTTCAAGGGATACAGTAAACCTGAAGTGAAGCATCGGTAACTAAAACTGGACTCACAGCTGAGGTTCAAATCATAGGAAGTTAGAGTTTCAGTCCTCTAGTACTTAAGTCGGCATTGTGCCATTTGTATTAAATTCGGATGCAATTTCTGTGTTTCATCTTCAATAAGAAGGTCCAAGGGTTACAGTAAACCTGAAGTTAAGCATCGGAATCTAAAACTGGACTCACAGGAGGGGTTCAAATCATAGAAAGTTAGAGTATCAGTCCTCTTGTACTTAAGTCGGCATTGCGCCTTTTTTATTGAATTCGGATGCAATTTCTGTGTTTCTTCGTCAATAAGAAGGTCCAAGGGATACAGTAAACCTGAAGTGAAGCATCGGAAACTAAAAGTGGACTCACAGCAGAGGTTCAAATGATAGAAAGTTAGAGTTTCAGTCCTCTTGTACTTAAGTCGGCATTGTGCCTTTTGCATTAAATTCGGATGAAATTTCTGTGTTTCGTCGTCAATAAGAAGGTCCAAGGGATACAGTAAACCTGAAGTGAAGCATTGGTAACTAAAACTGGACTCACAGCAGAGGTTTAAATCATAGAAAGTTAGAGTTTCAGTCCCATTGTACTTAAGTCGGCATTGTGTCTTTTGTATTAAATTCGGATGCAATTTCTGTGTTTCATCGTCAATAAGGGGGTCCAAGGGATACAGTAAACCGGAAGTGAAGCATCGGAATCTAAAACTGGACTCACAGGAGAGGTTCAAATCATAGAAAGTTAGAGTATCAGTCCTCTTGTACTTAAGTCGTCATTGTGCCTTTTGTATTAAATTCGGATGCAATTTCTGTGTTTCATCGTCAATAAGAAGGTCCAAGGGATTCAGTAAACCTGAAGTTAAGCATCGGAATCTATAACTGGACTCACAGGAGGGGTTCAAATCATAGAAAATTAGAGTATCAGACCTCTTGTACTTAAGTCGGCATTGTGCCTTTTTTATTCAATTCGGATGCAATTTCTGTGTTTGATCGTCAATTAGAAGGTCCAAGGGATACAGTAAACCTGAAGTGATGCATCGGAAACTAAAACTAGACTCACAGCAGAGGTTCAAATCATAGAAAGTTGGAGTATCAGTCCTCTTGTACTTAAGTCGGCATTGTGCCTTTTGTATTTAATTCGGATGCAATTTCTGTGTTTCATCGTCAATAAGAAGGTCCAAGGGATACAGTAAACCTGAAGTGAAGCATCGGAAACTAAAAGTGGACTCACAGCAGAGGTTCAAATCATAGAATGTTTGAGTTTCAGTCCTCTTGTACTTAAGTCGGCATTGTGCCTTTTGTATTAAAACCGGATGCAATTTCTGTGTTTCATCGTCAATAAGAAGGTCCAAGGGATACAGTAAACCTGAAGTGAAGCATCGGAAACTAAAAAAGGACTCACAGCAGAGGTTCAAATCATAGAAAGTTAGAGTTTCAGTCCTCTTGTACTTAAGTCGGCATTGTGAATTTTGCATTAAAATCGGATGAAATTTCTGTGTTTCGTCGTCAATAAGAAGGTCCAAAGATACAGTAAACCTGAAGTGAAGCATCGGTAACTAAAACTGGACTCACAGCAGAGGTTCAAATCATAGAAAGTTAGAGTATCAGTCCTCTAGTACTTTAGTCGGCATTGTGCCTTTTGTATTAAATTCGGATGCAATTTCTGTGTTTCATCGTCCATAAGAAAGTTCAAGGGATACAGTAAACCTGAAGTGAAGCATCGGAAACTAAAACTGGACTCACAGCTGAGGTTCAAATCATAGGAAGTTAGAGTTTCAGTCCTCTTGTACTTAAGTCGGCATTGTGCCATTTGTATTAAATTCGGATGCAATTTCTGTGTTTCATCGTCAATAAGAAGGTCCAAGGGTTACAGTAAACCTGAAGTTAAGCATCGGAATCTAAAACTGGACTCACAGGAGGGGTTCAAATCATAGAAAATTAGGGTATCAGTCCTCTTGTACTTAAGTCGGCATTGCGCCTTTTTTATTCAATTCGGATGCAATTTCTGTGTTTGATCGTCAATTAGAAGGTCCAAGGGATACAGTAAACCTGAAGTGATGCATCGGAAACTAAAACTGGACTCACAGCAGAGGTTCAAATCATAGAAAGTTGGAGTATCAGTCCTCTTGTACTTAAGTCGGCATTGTGCCTTTTGTATTTAATTCGGATGCAATTTCTGTGTTTCATCGTCAATAAGAAGGTCCAAGGGATACAGTAAACCTGAAGTGAAGCATCGGAAACTAAAAGTGGACTCACAGCAGAGGTTCAAATCATAGAATGTTTGAGTTTCAGTCCTCTTGTACTTAAGTCGGCATTGTGCCTTTTGTATTAAATCCGGATGCAATTTCTGTGTTTCATCGTCAATAAGAAGGTCCAAGGGATACAGTAAACCTGAAGTGAAGCATCGGAAACTAAAAGTGGACTCACAGCAGAGGGTCAAATCATAGAAAGTTAGAGTTTCAGTCCTCTTGTACTTAAGTCGGCATTGTGCCTTTTGCATTAAATTCGGATGAAATTTCTGTGTTTCGTCGTCAATAAGAAGGTCCAAGGATACAGTAAACCTGAAGTGAAGCATCGGTAACTAAAACTGGACTCACAGCAGAGGTTCAAATCATAGAAAGTTAGAGTATCAGTCCTCTAGTACTTTAGTCGGCATTGTGCCTTTTGTATTAAATTCGGATGCAATTTCTGTGTTTCATCGTCCATAAGAAAGTTCAAGGGATACAGTAAACCTGAAGTGAAGCATCGGAAACTAAAACTGGACTCACAGCTGAGGTTCAAATCATAGGAAGTTAGAGTTTCAGTCCTCTTGTACTTAAGTCGGCATTGCGCCTTTTTTATTGAATTCGGATGCAATTTCTGTGTTTCATCGTCAATAAGAAGGTCCAAGGGATACAGTAAACCTGAAGTGAAGCATCGGAAACTAAAACTGGACTCACAGCAAAGGTTCAAATCATAGGAAGTTAGAGTTTCAGTCCTCTTGTACTTACGTCGGCATTGTGCCATTTGTATTAAATTCGGATGCAATTTCTGTGTTTCATCGTCAATAAGAAGGTCCAAGGGTTACAGTAAACCTGAAGTTAAGCATCGGAATCTAAAACTGGACTCACAGGAGGGGTTCAAATCATAGAAAGTTAGAGTATCAGTCCTCTTGTACTTAAGTCGGCATTGAGCCTTTTTTATTGAATTCGGATGCAATTTCTGTGTTTCATCGTCAATAAGAAGGTCCAAGGGATACAGTAAACCTGAAGTGAAGCATCGGAAACTAAAAGTGGGCTCACAGCAGAGATTCAAATCATAGAAAGTTAGAGTTTCAGTCCTCTTGTACTTTAGTCGGCATTGTGCCTTTTGTATTAAATTCGGATGCAATTTCTGTGTTTCATCGTCAATACGCATGTCCAAGGGATACAGTAAACCTGAAGTGAAGCATCGGAAACTAAAACTGGACTCACAGCAGAGGTTCAAATCATAGAAAATTAGAGTTTCAGTCCTCTTGTACTTAAGTCGGCATTGTGCCTTTTGTATTAAATTGGGATGCAATTTCTGTGTTTCATCGTCAAGAAGAAGGTCCAAGGAATACAGTAAACCTGAAGTTAAGCATCGGAAACTAAAACTGGACTCACAGCAGAGGTTCAAATCATAGAAAGTTAGAGTTTCAGTCCTCTTGTTTTTAAGTCGGCATTGTGCCTTTTGTATTAAATTCGTATGCAAATTCTGTGTTTCATCGTCAATAAGAAGGTCCAAGGGATACAGTAAACTTGAAGTTAAGCATCGGAATCTAAAACTGGACTCACAGGAGGGGTTCAAATCATAGAAAGATAGAGTATCAGTCCTCTTGTACTTAAGTCGGAATTGTGCCATTTTTATTAAATTCGGATGCAATTTCTGTGTTTCATCGTCAATAAGAAGGTCCAAGGTATACAGTAAACCTGAAGTTAAGCATCGGAAACTAAAACTGGACTCTCAGGAGGGGTTCAAATCATAGAAAGTTAGAGTATCAGTCCTCTTTTACTTAAGTCGGCATTGTGCGTTTTTTATTAAATTCGGATGCCGTTTCTGTGTTTCATCGTCAATAAGAAGGTGAAAGGGATACAGTAAACCTGATGTATGGCATCGGAAACTAAAACTGGACTCACAGGAGGGGTCCAAATCATAGAAAGTTAGAGTATCAGTCCTCTTGTACTGAAGTCGGCATTGTGCCTTTTTTATTAAATTCGGATGCAATTTCTGTGTTTCATCGTCAATGAGAGGGTCCAAGGGATACAGTAAACCTGAAGTGAAGCATCAGAATCTAAAACTGGACTCACATGAGAGGTTCAAATGATAGAAAGTTAGAGTATCAGTCCCCTTGTACTTAAGTCGGCATTGTGCTTTTTATATTAAATTCGGATGCAATTTCTATGTTCCATCGTCAATGAGATGGTCCAAGGGATACAGTAAAGTTGAAGTTAAGCGTCGGAATCTATAACTGGACTCACAGGAGGGGTTCAAATCATAGAAAATTAGAGTATCAGACCTCTTGTACTTAAGTCGGCATTGTGCCTTTTGTATTAAATTCGGATGCAATTTCTGTGTTTCATCGTCAATAAGAAGGTCCAAGGGATACAGTAAACCTGAAGTGAAGCATCGGAAACTAAAAGTGGACTCACAGCAGAGGTTCAAATCATAGAAAGTTAGAGTTTCAGTCCTCTTGTACTTAAGTCGGCATTGTGCCTTTTGCATTAAATTCGGATGAAATTTCTGTGTTTCGTCGTCAATAAGAAGGTCCAAGGGATACAGTAAACCTGAAGTGAAGCATCGGTAACTAAAACTGGACTCACAGCAGAGGTTCAAATCATAGAAAGTTAAAGTATCAGTCCTCTAGTACTTTAGTCGGCATTGTGCCTTTTGTATTAAATTCGGATGCAATTTCTGTGTTTCATCGTCCATAAGAAAGTTCAAGGGATACAGTAAACCTGAAGTGAAGCATCGGAAACTAAAACTGGACTCACAGCTGAGGTTCAAATCATAGGAAGTTAGAGTTTCAGTCCTCTTGTACTTAAGTCGGCATTGTGCCATTTGTATTAAATTCGGATGCAATTTTTGTGTTTCATCGTCAATAAGAAGGTCCAAGGGTTACAGTAAACCTGAAGTTAAGCATCGGAATCTAAAACTGGACTCACAGGAGGGGTTCAAATCATAGAAAGTTAGGGTATCAGTCCTCTTGTACTTATGTCGGCATTGCGCCTTTTTTATTGAATTCGGATGCAATTTCTGTGTTTCATCGTCAATAAGAAGGTCCAAGGGATACAGTAAACCTGAAGTCAAGCATCGGAAACTAAAACTGGACTCACAGCAGAGGTTCAAATCATAGAAAGTTAGAGTTTCAGTCCTCTTGTGCTTTAGTCGGCATTGTGCCTTTTGTATTAAATTCGGATGCAATTTCTGTGTTTCATCGTCCATAAGAAAGTTCAAGGGATACAGTAAACCTGAAGTGAAGCATCGGAAACTAAAACTATACTCACAGCTGAGGTTCAAATCATAGGAAGTTACAGTTTCAGTCCTCTTGTACTTAAGTCGGCATTGTGCCATTTGTATTAAATTCGGATGCAATTTCTGTGTTTCATCGTCAATAAGAAGGTCCAAGGGTTACAGCAAACCTGAAGTTAAGCATCGGAATCTAAAACTGGACTCACAGGAGGGGTTCAAATCATAGAAAGTTAGAGTATCAGTCCTCTTGTACTTAAGTCGGCATTGAGCCTTTTTTATTGAATTCGGATGCAATTTCTGTGTTTCATCGACAATAAGAAGGTCCAAGGGATACAGTAAACCTGAAGTGAAGCATCGGAAACTAAAACTGGACTCACAGCAGAGGTTCAAATCATAGAAAGTTAGAGTTTCAGTCCTCTTGTACTTTAGTCGGCATTGTGCCTTTTGTATTAAATTCGGATGCAATTTCTGTGTTTCATCGTCAATACGAATGTCCAAGGGATACAGTAACCCTGAAGTGAAGCATCGGAAACTAAAACTGGACTCACAGCAGAGGTTCAAATCATGGAAAATTAGAGTTTCAGTCCTCTTGTATTTAAGTCGGCATTGTGCCTTTTGTATTAAATTCGGATGCAATTTCTGTGTTTCATCGTCAAGAAGAAGGTCCAAGGGATACAGTAAACCTGAAGTTAAACATCGGAAACTAAAACTGGACTCACAGCAGAGGTTCAAATCATAGAAAGTTAGAGTTTCAGTCCTCTTGTTTTTATGTCGGCATTGTGCCTTTTGTATTAAATTCGTATGCAAATTCTGTGTTTCATCGTCAATAAGAAGGTCCAAGGGATACAGTAAACTTGAAGTTAAGCATTGGAATCTAAAACTGGACTCACAGGAGGGGTTCAAATCATAGAAAGATGGAGTATCAGTCCTCTTGTACTTAAGTCGGCATTGTGCCATTTTTATTAAATTCGGATGTAATTTCTGTGTTTCATCGTCAATAAGAAGGTCCAAGGGATACAGTAAACCTGAAGTTAAGCATCGGAAACTAAAACTGGCCTCTCAGGAGGGGTTCAAATCATAGAAAGTTAGAGTATCAGTCCTCTTTTACTTAAGTCGGCATTGTGCCTTTTTTATTAAATTCGGATGCCGTTTCTGTGTTTCATCGTCAATAAGAAGGTTAAAGGGATACAGTAAACCTGATGTATGGCATCGGAAACTAAAACTGGACTCACAGGAGGGGTTCAAATCATAGAAAGTTAGAGTATCAGTCCTCTTGTACTGAAGTCGGCATTGTGCCTTTTTTATTAAATTCGGATGCAATATCTGTGTTTCATCGTCAATAAGAAGGTCCAAGGGATACAGTAAACCTGAAGTTAAGCATCGTAATCTAAAACTGGACTCACAGGAGGGGTTCAAATCATAGAAAATTAGAGTATCAGTCCTCTTATACTTCAGTCGGCATTGTGCCTTTTGTATTAAATTCGGATGCAATTTCTGTGTTTCATCGTCAATAAAAGGGTCCAAGGGATACAGTAAACCTGAAGTGAAGCATCAGAATCTAAAACTGGACTCACATGAGAGGTTCAAATGATAGAAAGTTAGAGTATCAGTCGCCTTGTACTTAAGTCGGCATTGTGCCTTTTATATTAAATTCGGATGCAATTTCTATGTTCCATCGTCAATGAGAAGGTCCAAGGGATACAGTAAAGTTGAAGTTAAGCGTCGGAATCTATAACTGGACTCACAGGAGGGGTTCAAATCATAGAAAATTAGAGTATCAGACCTCTTGTACTTAAGTCGGCATTGTGCCTTATTTATTAAATTCGGATGCAATTTCTGTGTTTCATCGTCAATTAGAAGGTCCAAGGGATGCAGTAAACCTGAAGTGATGCATCGGAAACTAAAACTGGACTCACAGCAGAGGTTCAAATCATAGAAAGTTGGAGTATCAGTCCTCTTGTACTTAAGTCGGCATTGTGCCTTTTGTATTTAATTCGGTTGCAATTTCTGTGTTTCATCGTCAATAAGAATGTCCAAGGGATACAGTAAACCTTAAGTGAAGCATCGGAAACTAAAACTATACTTACAGCAGAGGTTCAAATCATAGAAAATTAGAGTTTCAGTCCTATTGTACTTA